>NW_026525544.1:0-309202 GCF_943737925.1 Anopheles nili
CGAGGATGTACTAAAAAAATTTTTTTAGATCGAGGATGTACTAAAAAATTTTTTTTTAGATCGAGGATGTACTAAAAAATTTTTTTTAAATCGAGGATGTACTAAAAAAATTTTTTTCATATCAAGGATATACTAAAAAAATTTTTTTTAGATCGAGGATGTACTAAAAAAATTTTTTTTGATCGAGGATGTACAAAAAAAATTTTTTTTTAGATAGAGGATGTACTAAAAATTTTTTTTTTGATCGAGGATGTACTAAAAAAAATTTTTTAGATAGAGGATGTACAAAAAAAATTTTTTTCATATCAAGGATGTACTAAAAAAATTTTTTTTAGATCAAGGATGTACTAAAAAAATTTTTTTCATATCAAGGATGTACTAAAAAAATTTTTTTAGATCGAGGATGTACTAAAAAAATTTTTTTAGGTCGAGGATGTACTAAAAAATTTTTTTTAGATCGAGGATGTACTAAAAAAATTTTTTTAAATCGAGGATGTACTAAAAAAATTTTTTTTAAATCGAGGATGTACTAAAAAAATTTTTTTAGATCGAGGATGTACTAAAAAAATTTTTTTTAGGTCGAGGATGTACTAAAAAAATTTTTTTAGATCGAGGATGTACTAAAAAAATTTTTTTTAGGTCGAGGATGTACTAAAAAAATTTTTTTAGATCGAGGATGTACTAAAAAATTTTTTTTTAGATCGAGGATGTACTAAAAATTTTTTTTTAAATCGAGGATGTACTAAAAAAAATTTTTTCATATCAAGGATGTACTAAAAAAATTTTTTTTAGATCGAGGATGTACTAAAAAAATTTTTTTAGATCGAGGATGTACTAAAAAAATTTTTTTTAAATCGAGGATGTACTAAAAAAATTTTTTTAGATCTAGGATGTACTAAAAAAATTTTTTTTAGGTCGAGGATGTACTAAAAAAATTTTTTTAGATCGAGGATGTACTAAAAAAATTTTTTTTAGGTCGAGGATGTACTAAAAAAATTTTTTTAGATCGAGGATGTACTAAAAAAATTTTTTTTAGATCGAGGATGTACTAAAAAAATTTTTTTAAATCGAGGATGTACTAAAAAAATTTTTTTTAAATCGAGGATGTACTAAAAAAATTTTTTTAGATCGAGGATGTACTAAAAAAATTTTTTTTAGGTCGAGGATGTACTAAAAAAATTTTTTTAGATCGAGGATGTACTAAAAAAATTTTTTTTAGGTCGAGGATGTACTAAAAAAATTTTTTTAGATCGAGGATGTACTAAAAAAAATTTTTTTAGATCGAGGATGTACTAAAAAAATTTTTTTAAATCGAGGATGTACTAAAAAAATTTTTTTTAGGTCGAGGATGTACTAAAAAAATTTTTTTAGATCGAGGATGTACTAAAAAAATTTTTTTTAGATCGAGGATGTACTAAAAAAATTTTTTTAGATCGAGGATGTACTAAAAAAATTTTTTTTAAATCGAGGATGTACTAAAAAATTTTTTTAGATCGAGGATGTACTAAAAAAATTTTTTTTAGATCGAGGATGTACTAAAAAATTTTTTTTAAATCGAGGATGTACTAAAAAAAATTTTTTCATATCAAGGATGTACTAAAAAAATTTTTTTTAGATCGAGGATGTACTAAAAAAATTTTTTTAGATCGAGGATGTACTAAAAAAATTTTTTTTAAATCGAGGATGTACTAAAAAAATTTTTTTAGATCGAGGATGTACTAAAAAAATTTTTTTTAGGTCGAGGATGTACTAAAAAAATTTTTTTAGATCGAGGATGTACTAAAAAAATTTTTTTTAGGTCGAGGATGTACTAAAAAAATTTTTTTAGATCGAGGATGTACTAAAAAAATTTTTTTTAGATCGAGGATGTACTAAAAAAATTTTTTTAAATCGAGGATGTACTAAAAAAATTTTTTTTAAAACGAGGATGTACTAAAAAAATTTTTTTAGATCGAGGATGTACTAAAAAAATTTTTTTTAGGTCGAGGATGTACTAAAAAAATTTTTTTAGATCGAGGATGTACTAAAAAAATTTTTTTTAGGTCGAGGATGTACTAAAAAAATTTTTTTAGATCGAGGATGTACTAAAAAAATTTTTTTTAGATCGCGGATGTACTAAAAAATTTTTTTTAAATCGAGGATGTACTAAAAAAATTTTTTTAAATCGAGGATGTACTAAAAAAATTTTTTTAGATCGAGGATGTACTAAAAAAATTTTTTTAGATCGAGGATGTACTAAAAAAATTTTTTTAGATCGAGGATGTACTAAAAAAATTTTTTTAGATCGAGGATGTACTAGAAAAATTTTTTTAGATCGAGGATGTACTAAAAAAATTTTTTTTAAATCGAGGATGTACTAAAAAAATTTTTTTAGATCGAGGATGTACTAAAAAAATTTTTTTTAGGTCGAGGATGTACTAAAAAAATTTTTTAAGATCGAGGATGTACTAAAAAAATTTTTTTTAGGTCGAGGATGTACTAAAAAAATTTTTTTAGATCGAGGATGTACTAAAAAAATTTTTTTTAGATCGAGGATGTACTAAAAAATTTTTTTTAAATCGAGGATGTACTAAAAAAATTTTTTTTAAATCGAGGATGTACTAAAAAAATTTTTTTAGATCGAGGATGTACTAAAAAAATTTTTTTTAGGTCGAGGATGTACTAAAAAAATTTTTTTAGATCGAGGATGTACTCAAAAAATTTTTTTTAGGTCGAGGATGTACTAAAAAAATTTTTTTTAAATCGAGGATGTACTAAAAAATTTTTTTTTAGATCGAGGATGTACTAAAAAAATTTTTTTAGATCGAGGATGTACTAAAAAAATTTTTTTTAAATCGAGGATGTACTAAAAAAATTTTTTTAGATCGAGGATGTACTAAAAAAATTTTTTTAAATCGAGGATGTACTAAAAAAATTTTTTTTAAATCGAGGATGTACTAAAAAAATTTTTTTAGATCGAGGATGTACTAAAAAAATTTTTTTTAGGTCGAGGATGTACTAAAAAAATTTTTTTTAGGTCGAGGATGTACTAAAAAAATTTTTTTAGATCGAGGATGTACTAAAAAAATTTTTTTTAGGTCGAGGATGTACTAAAAAATTTTTTTTAGATCGAGGATGTACTAAAAAAATTTTTTTTAGGTCGAGGATGTACTAAAAAAATTTTTTTAGATCGAGGATGTACTAAAAAAATTTTTTTTAAATCGAGGATGTACTAAAAAAATTTTTTTAGATCGAGGATGTACTAAAAAAATTTTTTTAAATCGAGGATGTACTAAAAAAATTTTTTTTAAATCGAGGATGTACTAAAAAAATTTTTTTAGATCGAGGATGTACTAAAAAAATTTTTTTTAGGTCGAGGATGTACTAAAAAAATTTTTTTTAGGTCGAGGATGTACTAAAAAAATTTTTTTAGATCGAGGATGTACTAAAAAAATTTTTTTTAGGTCGAGGATGTACTAAAAAAATTTTTTTAGATCGAGGATGTACTAAAAAAATTTTTTTTAGATCGAGGATGTACTAAAAAAATTTTTTTAAATCGAGGATGTACTAAAAAAATTTTTTTTAAATCGAGGATGTACTAAAAAAATTTTTTTAGATCGAGGATGTACTAAAAAAATTTTTTTAGATCGAGGATGTACTAAAAAAATTTTTTTTAGGTCGAGGATGTACTAAAAAAATTTTTTTTAAGTCGAGGATGTACTAAAAAAATTTTTTTAGATCGAGGATGTACTAAAAAAATTTTTTTTAGGTCGAGGATGTACTAAAAAAATTTTTTTAGATCGAGCATGTACTAAAAAAATTTTTTTTAGATCGAGGATGTACTAAAAAAATTTTTTTAAATCGAGGATGTACTAAAAAAATTTTTTTTAAATCGAGGATGTACTAAAAAAATTTTTTTAGATCGAGGATGTACTAAAAAAATTTTTTTTAGATCGAGGATGTACTAAAAAAATTTTTTTAGATCGAGGATGTACTAAAAAAATTTTTTTTAAATCGAGGATGTACTTAAAAAATTTTTTTAGATCGAGGATGTGCTAAAAAAATTTCTTTTAGATCGAGGATGTACTAAAAAATTTTTTTTAAATCGAGGATGTACTAAAAAAAATTTTTTCATATCAAGGATGTACTAAAAAAATTTTTTTTAGATCGAGGATGTACTAAAAAAATATTTTTAGATCGAGGATGTACTAAAAAAATTTTTTTCATATCAAGGATGTACTAACAAAATTTTTTTAGATCGAGGATGTACTAAAAAAATTTTTTTTAGATCGAGGATGTACTAAAAAAATTTTTTTTAGGTCGAGGATGTACTAAAAAAATTTTTTTAGATCGAGGATGTACTAAAAAAATTTTTTTTAGGTCGAGGATGTACTAAAAAAATTTGTTTTAGATCAAGGATGTACTACAAAAATTTTTTTAGATCGAGGATGTACTAAAAAACTTTGTATCATATTAAGGATGTACTAAAAAAATTTATTTTAGATCGAGGATGTACTAAAAAAATTTTTTTAGATCGAGGATGTACTAAAAATATTTTTTTTAGATCGAGGATGCACAAAAAAAATTTTTTTTAGATCGAGGATGTACTAAAAAATTTTATTTCATATCAAGGATGTACTAAAAAAATTTTTTTAGATCGAGGATGTACTATAAAAATTTTTTTAGATCCAGGATGTACTAAAAAAAATTTTTTAGATCGAGGATGTACTAAAAAATTTTTTTTAGATCGAGGATGTACTAAAAAAATGTTTTTTAGATCGAGGATGTACTAAAAAAATTTGTTTTAGATCAAGGATGTACTAAAAAAATTTTTTTAGAACGAGGATGTACTAAAAAAATTTTTTTTAGATCGAGGATGTACTAAAAAAATTTTTTTAGATCGAGGATGTACTAAAAAAATTTTTTTAGATCGAGGATGTACTAAAAAAAATTTTTTCATATCAAGGATGTACTAAAACATTTTTTTTTAGATCGAGGATGTACTAAAAAAATTTTTTTTAGATCGAGGATGTACTAAAAAAATTTTTTTAGATCGAGGATGTACTAAAAAAATTTTTTTAGATCGAGGATGTACTAAAAAAATTTTTTTCATATCAAGGATGTACTAAAAAAATTTTTTTTAGATCGAGGATGTACTAAAAAAATTTTTTTTGATCGAGGATGTACAAAAAAAATTTTTTTTAGATAGAGGATGTACTAAAAATTTTTTTTTAGATCGAGGATGTACTAAAAAAATTTTTTTAGATAGAGGATGTACAAAAAAAATTTTTTTCATATCAAGGATGTACTAAAAAAATTTTTTTTAGATCAAGGATGTACTAAAAAAATTTTTTTCATATCAAGGATGTACTAAAAAAATTTTTTTAGATCGAGGATGTACTAAAAAAATTTTTTTAGGTCGAGGATGTACTAAAAAAATTTTTTTAGATCGAGGATGTACTAAAAAAATTTTTTTTAGATCGAGGATGTACTAAAAAAATTTTTTTAAATCGAGGATGTACTAAAAAAATTTTTTTTAAATCGAGGATGTACTAAAAAAATTTTTTTAGATCGAGGATGTACTAAAAAAATTTTTTTTAGGTCGAGGATGTACTAAAAAAATTTTTTTAGATCGAGGATGTACTAAAAAAATTTTTTTTAGGTCGAGGATGTACTAAAAAAATTTTTTTAGATCGAGGATGTACTAAAAAATTTTTTTTTAGATCGAGGATGTACTAAAAAATTTTTTTTAAATCGAGGATGTACTAAAAAAATTTTTTTCATATCAAGGATATACTAAAAAAATTTTTTTTAGATCGAGGATGTACTAAAAAAATTTTTTTTGATCGAGGATGTACAAAAAAAATTTTTTTTAGATAGAGGATGTACTAAAAATTTTTTTTTAGATCGAGGATGTACTAAAAAAAATTTTTTAGATAGAGGATGTACAAAAAAAATTTTTTTCATATCAAGGATGTACTAAAAAAATTTTTTTTAGATCAAGGATGTACTAAAAAAATTTTTTTCATATCAAGGATGTACTAAAAAAATTTTTTTAGATCGAGGATGTACTAAAAAAATTTTTTTAGGTCGAGGATGTACTAAAAAATTTTTTTTAGATCGAGGATGTACTAAAAAAATTTTTTTAAATCGAGGATGTACTAAAAAAATTTTTTTTAAATCGAGGATGTACTAAAAAAATTTTTTTAGATCGAGGATGTACTAAAAAAATTTTTTTTAGGTCGAGGATGTACTAAAAAAATTTTTTTAGATCGAGGATGTACTAAAAAAATTTTTTTTAGGTCGAGGATGTACTAAAAAAATTTTTTTAGATCGAGGATGTACTAAAAAATTTTTTTTTAGATCGAGGATGTACTAAAAATTTTTTTTTAAATCGAGGATGTACTAAAAAAAATTTTTTCATATCAAGGATGTACTAAAAAAATTTTTTTTAGATCGAGGATGTACTAAAAAAATTTTTTTAGATCGAGGATGTACTAAAAAAATTTTTTTTAAATCGAGGATGTACTAAAAAAATTTTTTTAGATCTAGGATGTACTAAAAAAATTTTTTTTAGGTCGAGGATGTACTAAAAAAATTTTTTTAGATCGAGGATGTACTAAAAAAATTTTTTTTAGGTCGAGGATGTACTAAAAAAATTTTTTTAGATCGAGGATGTACTAAAAAAATTTTTTTTAGATCGAGGATGTACTAAAAAAATTTTTTTAAATCGAGGATGTACTAAAAAAATTTTTTTTAAATCGAGGATGTACTAAAAAAATTTTTTTAGATCGAGGATGTACTAAAAAAATTTTTTTTAGGTCGAGGATGTACTAAAAAAATTTTTTTAGATCGAGGATGTACTAAAAAAATTTTTTTTAGGTCGAGGATGTACTAAAAAAATTTTTTTAGATCGAGGATGTACTAAAAAAAATTTTTTTAGATCGAGGATGTACTAAAAAAATTTTTTTAAATCGAGGATGTACTAAAAAAATTTTTTTTAGGTCGAGGATGTACTAAAAAAATTTTTTTAGATCGAGGATGTACTAAAAAAATTTTTTTTAGATCGAGGATGTACTAAAAAAATTTTTTTAGATCGAGGATGTACTAAAAAAATTTTTTTTAAATCGAGGATGTACTAAAAAATTTTTTTAGATCGAGGATGTACTAAAAAAATTTTTTTTAGATCGAGGATGTACTAAAAAATTTTTTTTAAATCGAGGATGTACTAAAAAAAATTTTTTCATATCAAGGATGTACTAAAAAAATTTTTTTTAGATCGAGGATGTACTAAAAAAATTTTTTTAGATCGAGGATGTACTAAAAAAATTTTTTTTAAATCGAGGATGTACTAAAAAAATTTTTTTAGATCGAGGATGTACTAAAAAAATTTTTTTTAGGTCGAGGATGTACTAAAAAAATTTTTTTAGATCGAGGATGTACTAAAAAAATTTTTTTTAGGTCGAGGATGTACTAAAAAAATTTTTTTAGATCGAGGATGTACTAAAAAAATTTTTTTTAGATCGAGGATGTACTAAAAAAATTTTTTTAAATCGAGGATGTACTAAAAAAATTTTTTTTAAAACGAGGATGTACTAAAAAAATTTTTTTAGATCGAGGATGTACTAAAAAAATTTTTTTTAGGTCGAGGATGTACTAAAAAAATTTTTTTAGATCGAGGATGTACTAAAAAAATTTTTTTTAGGTCGAGGATGTACTAAAAAAATTTTTTTAGATCGAGGATGTACTAAAAAAATTTTTTTTAGATCGCGGATGTACTAAAAAATTTTTTTTAAATCGAGGATGTACTAAAAAAATTTTTTTAAATCGAGGATGTACTAAAAAAATTTTTTTAGATCGAGGATGTACTAAAAAAATTTTTTTAGATCGAGGATGTACTAAAAAAATTTTTTTAGATCGAGGATGTACTAAAAAAATTTTTTTAGATCGAGGATGTACTAGAAAAATTTTTTTAGATCGAGGATGTACTAAAAAAATTTTTTTTAAATCGAGGATGTACTAAAAAAATTTTTTTAGATCGAGGATGTACTAAAAAAATTTTTTTTAGGTCGAGGATGTACTAAAAAAATTTTTTAAGATCGAGGATGTACTAAAAAAATTTTTTTTAGGTCGAGGATGTACTAAAAAAATTTTTTTAGATCGAGGATGTACTAAAAAAATTTTTTTTAGATCGAGGATGTACTAAAAAAATTTTTTTAAATCGAGGATGTACTAAAAAAATTTTTTTTAAATCGAGGATGTACTAAAAAAATTTTTTTAGATCGAGGATGTACTAAAAAAATTTTTTTTAGGTCGAGGATGTACTAAAAAAATTTTTTTAGATCGAGGATGTACTCAAAAAATTTTTTTTAGGTCGAGGATGTACTAAAAAAATTTTTTTTAAATCGAGGATGTACTAAAAAATTTTTTTTTAGATCGAGGATGTACTAAAAAAATTTTTTTAGATCGAGGATGTACTAAAAAAATTTTTTTTAAATCGAGGATGTACTAAAAAAATTTTTTTAGATCGAGGATGTACTAAAAAAATTTTTTTAAATCGAGGATGTACTAAAAAAATTTTTTTTAAATCGAGGATGTACTAAAAAAATTTTTTTAGATCGAGGATGTACTAAAAAAATTTTTTTTAGGTCGAGGATGTACTAAAAAAATTTTTTTTAGGTCGAGGATGTACTAAAAAAATTTTTTTAGATCGAGGATGTACTAAAAAAATTTTTTTAGGTCGAGGATGTACTAAAAAATTTTTTTTAGATCGAGGATGTACTAAAAAAATTTTTTTTAGGTCGAGGATGTACTAAAAAAATTTTTTTAGATCGAGGATGTACTAAAAAAATTTTTTTTAAATCGAGGATGTACTAAAAAAATTTTTTTAGATCGAGGATGTACTAAAAAAATTTTTTTAAATCGAGGATGTACTAAAAAAATTTTTTTTAAATCGAGGATGTACTAAAAAAATTTTTTTAGATCGAGGATGTACTAAAAAAATTTTTTTTAGGTCGAGGATGTACTAAAAAAATTTTTTTTAGGTCGAGGATGTACTAAAAAAATTTTTTTAGATCGAGGATGTACTAAAAAAATTTTTTTTAGGTCGAGGATGTACTAAAAAAATTTTTTTAGATCGAGGATGTACTAAAAAAATTTTTTTTAGATCGAGGATGTACTAAAAAAATTTTTTTAAATCGAGGATGTACTAAAAAAATTTTTTTTAAATCGAGGATGTACTAAAAAAATTTTTTTAGATCGAGGATGTACTAAAAAAATTTTTTTTAGATCGAGGATGTACTAAAAAAATTTTTTTAGATCGAGGATGTACTAAAAAAATTTTTTTTAAATCGAGGATGTACTAAAAAAATTTTTTTAGATCGAGGATGTGCTAAAAAAATTTCTTTTAGATCGAGGATGTACTAAAAAATTTTTTTTAAATCGAGGATGTACTAAAAAAAATTTTTTCATATCAAGGATGTACTAAAAAAATTTTTTTTAGATCGAGGATGTACTAAAAAAATTTTTTTAGATCGAGGATGTACTAAAAAAATTTTTTTCATATCAAGGATGTACTAACAAAATTTTTTTAGATCGAGGATGTACTAAAAAAATTTTTTTTAGATCGAGGATGTACTAAAAAAATTTTTTTTAGGTCGAGGATGTACTAAAAAAATTTTTTTAGATCGAGGATGTACTAAAAAAATTTTTTTTAGGTCGAGGATGTACTAAAAAAATTTGTTTTAGATCAAGGATGTACTACAAAAATTTTTTTAGATCGAGGATGTACTAAAAAACTTTGTATCATATTAAGGATGTACTAAAAAAATTTATTTTAGATCGAGGATGTACTAAAAAAATTTTTTTAGATCGAGGATGTACTAAAAATATTTTTTTTAGATCGAGGATGCACAAAAAAAATTTTTTTTAGATCGAGGATGTACTAAAAAATTTTATTTCATATCAAGGATGTACTAAAAAAATTTTTTTAGATCGAGGATGTACTAAAAAAATTTTTTTAGATCGAGGATGTACTAAAAAAAATTTTTTAGATCGAGGATGTACTAAAAAATTTTTTTTAGATCGAGGATGTACTAAAAAAATGTTTTTTAGATCGAGGATGTACTAAAAAAATTTGTTTTAGATCAAGGATGTACTAAAAAAATTTTTTTAGAACGAGGATGTACTAAAAAAATTTTTTTTAGATCGAGGATGTACTAAAAAAATTTTTTTAGATCGAGGATGTACTAAAAAAATTTTTTTAGATCGAGGATGTACTAAAAAAAATTTTTTCATATCAAGGATGTACTAAAAAATTTTTTTTTAGATCGAGGATGTACTAAAAAAATTTTTTTTAGATCGAGGATGTACTAAAAAAATTTTTTTAGATCGAGGATGTACTAAAAAAATTTTTTCATATCAAGGATGTACTAAAAAAATTTTTTTTAGATCGAGGATGTATTAAAAAAATTTTTTAGATCGAGGATGTACTAAAAAAATTTTTTTTGATCGAGGATGTACTAAAAAAATTTTTTTTAGATCGAGGATGTACTAAAAAAATTTTTTTAGATCGAGGATGTACTAAAAAAATTTTTTTAGATCGAGGATGTACTAAAAAAAATTTTTTCATATCAAGGATGTACTAAAAAATTTTTTTTTAGATCGAGGATGTACTAAAAAAATTTTTTTTAGATCGAGGATGTACTAAAAAAATTTTTTTAGATCGAGGATGTACTAAAAAAATTTTTTTAGATCGAGGATGTACTAAAAAAAATTTTTTCATATCAAGGATGTACTAAAAAATTTTTTTTTAGATCGAGGATGTACTAAAAAAATTTTTTTAGATCGAGGATGTACTAAAAAAATTTTTTTTAGATCGAGGATGTACTAAAAAAATTTTTTTAGATCGAGGATGTACTAAAAAAAATTTTTTCATATCAAGGATGTACTAAAAAATTTTTTTTTAGATCGAGGATGTACTAAAAAAATTTTTTTTAGATCGAGGATGTACTAAAAAAATTTTTTTAGATCGAGGATGTACTAAAAAAATTTTTTCATATCAAGGATGTACTAAAAAAATTTTTTTTAGATCGAGGATGTATTAAAAAAATTTTTTAGATCGAGGATGTACTAAAAAAATTTTTTTTGATCGAGGATGTACTAAAAAAATTTTTTTTAGATCGAGGATGTACTAAAAAAATTTTTTTAGATCGAGGATGTACTAAAAAAATTTTTTTAGATCGAGGATGTACTAAAAAAAATTTTTTCATATCAAGGATGTACTAAAAAATTTTTTTTTAGATCGAGGATGTACTAAAAAATTTTTTTTAGATCGAGGATGTACTAAAAAAATTTTTTTTGATCTAGGATGTACTAAAAAAATTTTTTTAGATCGAGGATGTACTAAAAAAAATTTTTTCATATCAAGGATGTAATAAAAAAATTTTTTTAGATCGAGGATGTACTAAAAATTTTTTTTAGATCGAGGATGTACTAAAAAAATTTTTTTTGATCGAGGATGTACTAAAAAAATTTTTTCATATCAAGGATGTACTAAAAAAATTTTTTTTAGATCGAGGATGTACTAAAAAAATTTTTTTTAGATCGAGGATGTAATAAAAAAATTTTTTTTGATCGAGGATGTACTAAAAAAATTTTTTTAGATCGAGGATGTACTAAAAAAATTTTTTTAGATCGAGGATGTACTAAAAAAATGTTTTTCATATCAAGGATGTACTAAAAACATTTTTTTTTAGATCGAGGATGTACTAAAAAAATTTTTTTTGATCGAGGATGTACTAAAAAAATTTCTTTTGATCGAGGATGTACTAAAAAAATTTTTTTTGATCGAGGATGTACTAAAAAAATTTTTTTTAGATCGAGGATGTACTAAAAAAATTTTTTTAGATCGAGGATGTACTAAAAAAATTTTTTTAGATCGAGGATGTACTAAAAAAAATTTTTTCATATCAAGGATGTACTAAAAAATTTTTTTTTAGATCGAGGATGTACTAAAAAAATTTTTTTTAGATCGAGGATGTACTAAAAAAATTTTTTTTGATCGAGGATGTACTAAAAAAATTTTTTTAGATCGAGGATGTACTAAAAAAAATTTTTTCATGTCAAGGATGTACTAAAAAATTTTTTTTTAGATCGAGGATGTACTAAAAAAATTTTTTTTGATCGAGGATGTACTAAAAAAATTTTTTTAGATCGAGGATGTACTAAAAAAATTTTTTTTAGATCGAGGATGTACTAAAAAAATTTTTTTAGATCGAGGATGTACTAGAAAAATTTTTTTTAAATCGGGGATGTACTAAAAAAATTTTTGTAGATCGAGGATGTACTAAAAAAATTATTTTTAGATCGAGAATGTACTAAAAAAATTTTTTTTGATCGAGGATGTACTAAAAAAAAAATTTTCATATCAAGGATGTACTAAAAAATTTTTTTTTGATTGAGGATGTACTAAAAAAATTTTTTTTGATCGAGGATGTACTAAAAAAATTTTTTTCATATCAAGGATGTACTAAAAAATTTTTTTTTAGATCGAGGATGTACTAAAAAAATTTTTTTAGATCGAGGATGTATTAAAAAATTTTTTTTAGATCGAGGATGTACTAAAATAATTTTTTTAGATCGAGGATGTACTAAAATAATTTTTTTTGATCGAGGATGTACTAAAAAAATTTTTTTCATATCAAGGATGTACTAAAAAAATTTTTTTAGATCGAGGATGTACTAAAAAAATTTTTTTTGATCGAAGATGTACTAAAAAAATTTTTTTCATGTCAAGGATGTACTAAAAAAATTTTTTTTTGATCGAGGATGTACTAAAAAAATTTTTTTAGATCGAGGATGTACTAAAAAAATTTTTTTCATATCAAGCATGTACTAAAAAAATTTTTTTAGATCGAGGATGTACTAAAAAAATTTTTTTTGATCGAGGATGTACTAAAAAAATTTTTTTAGATCGAGGATGTACTAAAAAAATTTTTTTCATGTCAAGGATGTACTAAAAAATTTTTTTTTAGATCGAGGATGTACTAAAAAAATTTTTTTTGATCGAGGATGTACTAAAAAAATTTTTTTAGATCGAGGATGTACTAAAAAAATTTGTTTAGATCGAGGATGTACTAAAAAATTTTTTCATATCAAGGATGTACTAAAAAAATTTTTTTTAGATCGAGGATGTACTAAAAAAATTTTTTTAGTTCGAGGATGTACTAAAAAAATTTTCTTAGATCGAGGATGTACTAAAAAAAATTTTTTCATATCAAGGATGTACTAAAAAAATTTTTTTTAGATCGAGGATGTACTAAAAAAATTTTTTTTAGATCGAGGATGTACTAAAAAAATTTTTTTAGATCGAGGATGTACTAAAAAAAATTTTTTCATATCAAGGATGTACTAAAAAAATTTTTTTTAGATCGAGGATGTACTAAAAAAATTTTTTTTGATCGAGGATGTACTAAAAAAATTTTTTTTGATCGAGGATGTACTAAAAAAATTTTTTAAGATCGAGGATGTACTAAAAATTTTTTTCATATCAAGGATGTACTAAAACATTTTTGTTAGATCGAGGATGTACTAAAAAAATTGTTTTAGATCGAGGATGTATTAAAAAAATATGCAAATTTTACAAATTTGGACGGAGAATGATGCCCTTTTGTTGTGTTTAGTTTTACTACCCTTGTGAGAAGGATCTGCTCCCGGTTTGAATCTCGACGATACGTGCGAGGGGCCATTGGTGTGGTTGGTAAAGATTCATCGAGAAGGATTACCAATCTACCATACTCTACCTGGTATCGTTGGCTGGCTGGTAACGCATGGTGTCTCTCTGCATTTCCTGCAAGTATTCCGTCGCCCAGAATGGCTCCAGAAGCTCCGTAGCCCAAATATAGTCCGGAACAGGAACTGAGGTGCATTGAGGAACCGATGAGAAAGTGGGCTGGCGTAAGAGCGACCAAATCGTTTTGGGTCGTCCGACATGGGCAACGGCGGACGTGAATTCATGGCAGCCTCTGCTTGATGAAGGATGACAGTCTCGAGCTGCTCGAGATGACGGTAAAGATGCCTCCCACAATCCGCCGAAGGTTTTAAGGAGCCTTAGGAGAAGCGAAATGCCAGGTGAAACCTTTGCTCGAGCACAATCTGTGCCAATGGCTTTCTTTTGTTGTTCATCGTGGAACATATGGTGGTAGAAATCCGGCTGTGGTGAGATCGCGAACGAGTTCCAGATGAACTGGCTTTCGTTGCAAAACACACACACAAAAATGCACAAGTAACTTTTCATTGCAGACCGCACGGCGATGATGCACTGGTTTTTAGGTTAAAATGGACCAGCGTAGTCCACTTACTACTCAAGTAACCCTTTTTTTTGGCTTTAACGTTAGCGATGTTCGCGATTCGAGCGCTTTTTTAACTCTTCCGATGATACATGGAGATTTTTCCTACACGTCCTTTGTCACTACAATCACACGGGGGTTTTGTATTTCTTCGACTGAGAGAGAGAGAGCAAAGGTTCAAGCGCATGATGCCGATCATTCTGGCTCATTGCAAAAAAGAAACACATGCGTCCCATTCACAGTTCAAAACACGAGCGAGAGACCCCGCGGCACAAGATTTTATAGAATGCCGTCGACGATTGCATTTTACCTGAGCCTTAAAAAACAGCCCAGCACCAGAACACCAGAGAATAAAGTCCATCGTTTTGGCTCTCTCGCAAGCCATTTGCGTTGTTGCACTTAGTTTGATTCGGCTGTGCGCTGAACCCTGCCGACAAAATCAGTCAAAAAATCCCCTGAACAAACCCCGAACACTCCCTGTTCGGGCGACATCTGTTCGGTTTTCCTGGTTTGTTCAGTTTGTTGTCATATTTTCAACGGTCTCTTCCCATTCTCAAAAGAGAGAGCGCAAACCGTGGAGAGCCAAAACTAGTATGCGCTCTCTTTCAGAAAAAAAAACGCACCGACCAGACAACGTCAACACAGGAATACATTTCACTTTAGTATCTTCTTCAAAAATTTCGGTTGTTCTTTTTACGAAATTTGAACGGGGAAAAGCACGCCATTGTCGCGTAGTGGCACTGTTTTCCTGCATCGTCCAGCTGCCTGTAGCTCACGTCTATTCAGCGGGTATTTCCAGCGGTGCGAAATGCGGTTTTAACATAATTTACTCGTCAAACAGCAGCAGACATGAAGCGAGAGAATGAAATTATTATTAAAAAAAAAACAAGTTAAGAACTCGAACTGCGATGATTTTTAAGCACCTACCCTCAACGGTAATGCTTGCAAATCGCTACCTTCCGCTAGGATACTTACTGCACTGGGATACTCTGGCAGGTGACGTTTTTTTTCTCTTCAACTTCGCCGGCCTGCAACATAATTAGCTTGCGCTGGCGCACACATTCAAAGCAACAGGGAAAAATGACGGTTCAAACGAGAGAATTCGAGCGTCATTCGCTCGCTCGGTGCAGCCGACCACCACCACCACGCTGCTGATAGCCAAAAACCGCACACACATGTAAAGAAAATCACGTGAAGAAAGGTAGTAAAAGATAGCGAGGTGATCCGAGCTTCGGGGGTCATTTTGGGTCGGATTTGTCGGCAGGGAAAAACCCGCGGTGCTGCGGACACACGCGAAACGAACTGCGTGCAGGAATGAATGCACGAGAGAAACCCCCGCAAGGACATCCAGCAGCAGCAGGAGCAGAGGACCGATCCCTCACACTGGCACACACACACACACTCAAAGTGCTCTCTCTCTCTCTCTCTTCGTTCGTTCGTTCGTTTTGGGGATCCCCTGGGTAGGATCCTGGCGCGGTTTTGGGGACATTTTTGGCATGTTTATCCTTTCGATTCTCTTTCACAAATGGAGAGACTTCTCTCTCTCTCTCGCTCTCGCAAGGACACGCAGTTTCTTCTTCATCGCGAATGGAAAAAGCCTCCCTCTATTAGCTGGCACGGAACTACAAAAAAACATAGCGCAAATAACGCACGCGACCTAAAAATCAGTTCTGCAAACGAAACAGAACGAAAGCGACCCAGATGTAATAAAAAAAATATTTCCGTTGACCCGCGAATCGAGCTGCTTGCTTTTTTTTTTGCGGGGTGACACGAGATCGCTTCAGCCACCCCCGAGCCAAGTGGACCACTTTTTTCGGGGGGGGGGTACGTTCAAGTGGCCAATTAACTGCTTGAATTATCGATGCCTGCTAGGATGCATTGTGCAGTTTAGCAGAGAATTTCCGATGTAAATACTCCGCGCGGTAATCCGTCGTTAAAAGAATCGTGCATAGAAATGTTTCCCGTTGAGCTTCCCAACGAGCTAATTTTGTCGTAGATACCGACCGTTTTTGTGAGTTTTGGCTGAACAACCAAGCCGGAATGGTTGAGAATATCCAGAGTTCTCGCGCAAACGAATGGCTGAACAACCTTCTTTGTGAGCCGAACATCGGTGTACTTTCGATTGCTAGGATGGTTTCGTTGGCCTAAAACCCTAAGCTTCATCGCTGTACCTCGTACACCTCGCTCGGTGAAAGGTCCTTCCTTCCTTCCGATGGCCGTACGTTCCTATGGCTTTGGGCAACTGGGCCTTCTTCCACTGGCCTGGTGTAGCTGTAGCTGTAGCTGTAGTCCGCCCCAAATGGACCCGAACGCTAGCGGTAAAGGAAGATGATGATGATGACGACGACCTTTCAGCGGTTCCAAAAGCTGGCGAATCATTGGGCAATGGAACAATGGAAGTGGAAAGACGAACGGTAAATTGTACAGAGTCCAAACAACAAGACGATTAGATGAGTGAATTGCAGCTAATTTTCCGCAAAACGAGAAGAACTCACTTACCCGCTTTTTAGAGGTGCACAAATTGTAATTTTAAGTGTCAAAATCATGGAGCTGACAACTTTGCTTGAGCGAGGTATTGTTTTGGATATGTTGACAGCTCCTGACAGAAGGAAAGATTTAAATTCGTCTAAAACTCGGGGTAATTTAGCAGATTAGAGCTCTATTTTTGGCGGGTAAAAATGAAAAAAAAAACCAGTAAGTGATTGAATGTTGTGTGTAAATAATAGGAAAGAGTTTACGGGAGAAAAGAGCTTTTCCATCGAATGGAACATCATTTCTCCTCCGGTCACCATTATGTATCTTTCACTACAGAGTCAGCGAAGTGTCAAACCGTTATCGAGCCTACCGGAAATAAATAAACAAAACGTACGTCTGCCGCTGGATTTTTCACCGACTGACAGCTGAGCCGGGTGACTTTTTGCATCATCTGCGGTCATCTGTGCCCCTCTGTCGACCAGCCACGGGGGCTTTTTCGGTACCGCAGAATGTGTTTAGGGGCACCCGAGCGAACATAACCCCACCCCCGTTTCCGTACACGTCGTTGCCTGGCGATCATTAGCCAGGGGAGGTTTCGGTTTTGCCGTACTTTGCTTTCGTACGAATGTTGTTTTTTTGAATGTTATGTGTTTTTTTTTAAATGTGTTTTCATTTTATCACTGTTCATGTTTTCGTGTGTTTGTTCGAATCAAAATGTGCCAATGCACACGCTTTGTATGAACTACAAAAAAGGTTTTTTCAGATCGAGGATGTATTAAAAAAATTTTTTTTAGATCGAGGATGTACTAAAAAATTTTTTTTAGATCGAAGATGTACTAAAAAAATTTTTTTAGATCTAGGATGTACTAAAAATTTTTTTTTTAAATCGAGGATGTACTAAAAAAATTTTTTTAGATCGAGGATGCACTAACAAAATTTTTTTTGATCGAGGATGTACTAAAAAATTTTTTTTTAGATCGAGGATGTACTAAAAAAATTTTTTTAGATCGAGGATGTACTAAAAAAATTTTTTTTAGATCGAGGATGTACTAAAAAATTTTTTTTAGATCGAGGATGTACTAAAAAAATTTTTTTCATATTAAGGATGTACTAAAAAAATTTTTTTTAGATCGAGGATGTACTAAAAAATTTTTTTTAGATCGAGGATGTGCTAAAAAAATTTTTTTCATATCAAGGATGTACAAAAAAAATTTTTTAGATCGAGGATGTACTAAAAAAATTTTTTTCATATGAAGGATGTACTAAAAAAATTTTTTTTAGATCGAGGATGTACTACAAAAATTTTTTTAAATCGAGGATGTACTAAAAAAAAATTTTTCATATCAAGGATGTACTAAAAAAATTTTTTTTAGATCGACGATGTACTATAAACATTTTTTTTTAGATCGAGGATGTACTAAAAAAATTTTTTTTAGATCGACGATGTACTATAAAAATTTTTTTTAGATCGAGGATGTACTAAAAAAATTTTTTTAGATCGACGATGTACTAAAAAAATTTTTTTTAGATCAAGGATGTACTAAAAAAAGTTTTTTTAGATCGAGGATGTACTAACAAAATTTTTTGCATTTCAAGGATGTACTAAAAAAAATTTTTTTAGATCGAGGATGTACTAATAAAATTTTTTTAGATCGAGGATGTACTAAAAAAATTTTTCTAGATCGAGTATGTACTAAAAAAATTTTTTTCATATCAAGGATGTACTATAAAAATTTTTTTTAGATCGAGGATGTACTAAAAAAATTTTTTTTGATCGAGGATGTACTAAAAAAATTTTTTCACATCAAGGATGTACTAAAAAATTTTTTTTGAATCGAGGATGTACTAAAAAATTTTTTTAGATCGAGGATGTACTAAAAAAATTTTTTTCATATCAAGGATGTACAAAAAAAATTTTTTAGATCGAGGATGTACTAAAAAAATTTTTTTCATATCAAGGATGTACTAAAAAAATTTTTTTTAGTTCGAGGATGTACTAAAAAAATTTTTTTTAGATCGAGGATGTACTAAAAAAATTTTTTTAGACCGAGGATGTACTACAAAAATTTTTTTATAGATAGAGGATGTACTAAAAAAATTTTTTTAGATCGAGGATGTACTAAAAAAATTTTTTTAGATCGAGGATGTACTTAAAAAATTTTTTTCATATCAAGGATGTACTTAAATATTTTTTTTAGATCGAGGATGTACTAAAAAAATTTTTTCAGATCAAGGATGTACTAAAAAATTTTTTTTAGATCGAGGATGTACTAAAAAAATTTTTTTAGATCGAGGATGTACTAAAAAAATTTTTTCATATCAAGGATGTACTAAAAAAATTTTTTTTAGATCGAGGATGTACTAAAAAAAATTTTTTCATATCAAGGATGTAGTAAAAAAATTTTTTTTAGATCGAGGATGTACTAAAAAAATTTTTTTGATCGAAGATGTACTAAAAAAATTTTTTTTTAGATCGAGGATGCACTAAAAAAATTTTTTTAGATCGAGGATGTACTAAAAAAATTTTTTTAGATCGAGGATGTACTAAAAAAATTTTTTCATATCAAGGATGTACTAAAAAAATTTTTTTTAGATCGAGGATGTACTAAAAAAATTTTTTTCATATCAAGGATGTAGTAAAAAAATTTTTTTTCAGATCGAGGATGTACTGAAAAAATTTTTTTTGATCGAGGATGTACTAAAAAAAATTTTTTTTAGATCGAGGATGTACTAAAAAAATTTTTTTTGATCGAGGATGTACTAAAAAAATTTTTTTTAGATCGAGGATGTACTAAAAAAATTTTTTTAGATCGAGGATGTACTAAAAAAATTTTTTTCATATCAAGGATGTACTAAAAAAATTTTTTTTAGATCGAGGATGTACTAAAAAAATTTTTTTAGATCGAGGATGTACTAAAAAAATTTTTTCATATCAAGGATGTACTAAAAAAATTTTTTTTAGATCGAGGATGTACTAAAAAAATTTTTTTAGATCGAGGATGTACTAAAAAAAATTTTTTTGATCGAGGATGTACTAAAAAAATTTTTTTTAGATCGAGGATGTACTAAAAAAATTTTTTTAGATCGAGGATGTAGTGAAAAAAATTTTTTCATATCAAGGATGTAGTAAAAAAATTTTTTTTAGATCGAGGATGTACTAAAAAAATTTTTTTGATCGAGGATGTACTAAAAAAAATTTTTTTTAGATCGAGGATGTACTAAAAAAATTTTTTTTGATCGAGGATGTACTAAAAAAATTTTTTTTAGATCGAGGATGTACTAAAAAAATTTTTTTAGATCGAGGATGTACTAAAAAAAATTTTTTCATATCAAGGATGTACTAAAAAAATTTTTTTAGATCGAGGATGTACTTAAAAAATTTTTTTCATATCAAGGATGTACTTAAATATTTTTTTTAGATCGAGGATGTACTAAAAAAATTTTTTCAGATCAAGGATGTACTAAAAAATTTTTTTTAGATCGAGGATGTACTAAAAAAATTTTTTTAGATCGAGGATGTACTAAAAAAATTTTTTCATATCAAGGATGTACTAAAAAAATTTTTTTTAGATCGAGGATGTACTAAAAAAATTTTTTTCATATCAAGGATGTACTAAAAAAATTTTTTTAGATCGAGGATGTACTAGAAAAATTTTTTTTAAATCGAGGATGTACTAAAAAAATTTTTTTAGATCGAGGATGTACTAAAAAAATTTTTTTAGATCGAGGATGTACTAAAAAAATTTTTTTAGACCGAGGATGTACTAAAAAAATTTTTTTAGATCGAGGATGTACTAAAAAAATTTTTTTTAAATCGAGGATGTACTAAAAATATTTTCTTAGATCGAGGATGTACTAAACAATTTTTCTAGATCGAGGATGTACTAAAAAATTTTTTTCATATCAAGGATGTACTAAAAAAATTTTTTTTAGATCGAGGATGTACTAAAAAAATTTTTTTTAGATCGAGGATGTACTAAAATTTTTTTTTTTAATCGAGGATGTACTAAAAAAATTTTTTTTAAATCGAGGATGTACTAAAAATATTTTCTTAGATCGAGGATGTACTAAAAAAATTTTTTTAGATCGAGGATGTACTAAAAAATTTTTTTCATATCAAGGATGTACTAAAAAAATTTTTTTTAGATCGAGGATGTACTAAAAAAATTTTTTTTGATCGAGGATTTACTAAAAAAATTTTTTTTAGATCGAGGATGTACTAAAAAATTTTTTTTAGATCGAGGATGTACTAAAAAAATTTTTTTAGATCGAGGATGTACTAAAAAATTTTTTTCATATCAAGGATGTACTAAAAAAATTGTTTTTGATCGAGGATGTACTAAAAAAATTTTTTTTAGATCGAGGATGTACTAAAAAATTTTTTTTAGATCGAGGATGTACTAAAAAAATTTTTTTTAGATCAAGGATGTACTAAAAAAATTTTTTTTAGATCGAGGATGTACTAAAAAAATTTTTTTCATATCAAGGATGTAGTAAATAAATTTTTTTTAGATCGAGGATGTACTAAAATAATTGTTTTTGATCGAGGATGTACTAAAAAAATTTTTTTTAGATCGAGGATGTACTAAAAAAATTTTTTTAGATCGAGGATGTACTAAAAAAATTTTTTCATATCAAGGATGTACTAAAAAAATTGTTTTTGATCGAGGATGTACTAAAAAAATTTTTTTTAGATCGAGGATGTACTAAAAAATTTTTTTTAGATCGAGGATGTACTAAAAAAATTTTTTTTAGATCAAGGATGTACTAAAAAAATTTTTTTTAGATCGAGGATGTACTAAAAAAATTTTTTTCATATCAAGGATGTAGTAAATAAATTTTTTTTAGATCGAAGATGTACTAAAAAAATTGTTTTTGATCGAGGATGTACTAAAAAAATTTTTTTTAGATCGAGGATGTACTAAAAAATTTTTTTTAGATCGAGGATGTACTAAAAAATTTTTTTTAGATCAAGGATGTACTAAAAAAATTTTTTTTAGATCGAGGATGTACTAAAAAAATTTTTTTCATATCAAGGATGTAGTAAATAAATTTTTTTTAGATCGAGGATGTACTAAAATAATTGTTTTTGATCGAGGATGTACTAAAAAAATTTTTTTTAGATCGAGGATGTACTAAAAAAATTTTTTTAGATCGAGGATGTACTAAAAAATTTTTTTTCATATCAAGGATGTAGTAAATAATTTTTTTTTAGATCGAGGATGTACTAAAAAAATTGTTTTTGATCGAGGATGTACTAAAAAAATTTTTTTTAGATCGAGGATGTACTAAAAAAATTTTTTTAGATCGAGGATGTACTAAAAAAATTTTTTTTAGATCCAGGATGTACTAAAAAAATTTTTTTTGATCGAGAATGTACTAAAAAAATTTTTTTTGATCGAGGATGTACTAAAAAATTTTTTTTCATATCAAGGATGTAGTAAATAAATTTTTTTTAGATCGAGGATGTACTAAAAAAATTTTTTTTGATCGAGGATGTACTAAAAAAATTGTTTTTGATCGAGGATGTACTAAAAAAATTTTTTTTAGATCGAGGATGTACTAAAAAAATTTTTTTAGATCGTGGATGTACTAAAAAAATTTTTCATATCAAGGATGTACTAAAAAAAATTTTTTTTGATCGAGGATGTACTAGAAAAATTTTTTTTAAATCGAGGATGTACTAAAAAAATTTTTTTTAGGTCGAGGATGTACTAAAAAAATTTTTTTAGATCGAGGATGTACTAAAAAAAATTTTTTCATATCAAGGATGTACTAAAAAAATTTTTTTTTGATCGAGGATGTACTAAAAACATTTTTTTTAGATCGAGGATGTACTAAAAAAATTTTTTTTGATCGAGGATGTACTAAAAAAATTTTTTTCATATCAAGGATGTACTAAAAAAATTTTTTTTAGATCGAGGATGTACTACAAAAATTTTTTTTGATCGAGGATGTACTAAAAAAATTTTTTTAGATCGAGGATGTACTAAAAAAAATTTTTTCATATCAAGGATGTACTAAAAAAATTTTTTTTAGATCGAGGATGTACTAAAAAAATTTTTTTTGATCGAGGATGTACTAGAAATTTTTTTTTAAATCGAGGATGCACTAAAAAAATTTTTTTTAGATCGAGGATGTACTAAAAAAATTTTTTTAGATCGAGGATGTACTAAAAAAAATTTTTTTAGATCGAGGATGTAAAAACAAATTTTTTTTAGATCAAGGAAGTACTAAAAAAATTTTTTTTGATCGAGGATGTACTAAAAAAATTTTTTTAGATCGAGGATGTACTAAAAAAAATTTTTTCATATCAAGGATGTACTAAAAAAATTTTTTTTAGATCGAGGATGTACTAAAAAAATTTTTTTTGATCGAGGATGTACTAAAAAAAATTTTTTAGATCGAGCATGTACTAAAAAAATTTTTTTTGATCGAGGATGTACTAAAAAAATTTTTTTTAGATCGAGGGTGTACTAAAAAAATTTTTTTAGATCGAGGATGTACTTAAACAATATTTCTAGATCGAGGATGTATTAAAAAATTTTTTTTCATATCAAGGATGTACTAAAAAAATTTTTTTTAGATCGAGGACGTACTAAAAAAAATTTTTTTTTGATCAAAGACGATCCATAAAATAAAAACATCTATTGAATTTTTAAAAGCTTCGTAATTATTTTCAAAATGATCCTGTATTCCGCAAGTACGATCAATTTTCAAAAACACACAGTTTTGTCAGAGGTGCATTAATCATACGATGAAGGAATTTTCGTTCCTTCTAAAATGATTTGTTATAAATGGATCTATGTTTTTTTTTTATTATTTAAGTTTGAACATTTCTTTGATCTGATACCTTTTACATGATTTACCAATGATTTCCTACGCTTTTTATGACTAGTAAGAAAGATGAATAAAAAAGCAACTAAAATTTTAATTTAGCTTCTGTGAAAAATTTAACAAAATCCTTGAGAGTAGAACTTTATTTCTGGCTCAGGATTTGATACATAATCTACGAATCGGTCACAGTAGTTCCTCGAGTTTCCGATTTTTGTTATAAGTCATATTTTGGGTAATAATATGTACAGCTATAAATGTTCAGTGCTTAAACTTTTCTTTTTGGTCATATTAGCCATTCGAATTAATTCGATGATAAGAATGATGGTACGTTTAACTGAAACGGACTTAGCATAGATTGTACTCTTTCTTTCGGTGATAAATAAATTATTTTTAGTCGTGCAGGTAATTTGGCACATAATGTTTCTTATTTATCTGCTTGCTGAAAATATCGTGTTGTACAAATTAAAGTATACTTATCTCATGGAGAGCAAATATAAATTGGCTACCAATGAGAGATAAATCGAAGAAAAAATTTTAAATTTAAGCTTTATATGTTCGAACATAAATTATTTTACCCTCATTACCCTTTAAAGGGTCAATCGACAAATAACATAGCAGATTTTAAAACAATGTGATTTGATAGTTTGATTTATAGAAACAAAGCTTCAAATTCTCTGGGAAAACTCATCAGCATTACATGCAAAACAATAGTTTTACCAACAATTAAAGATAGACTAAAACAGGTTTTTGAGATAATTTTCCAGTCAAAAAAAAAAAATAAGGACTGAACGTAACAAAATAAGTAATTTTGGGTAAATTTAGCTGGCGCTAGCGCAACGGAAAAGGTTCGAAATAATGTATGGCATTGTCATGGTTTTGTCGAAAGAGGGAAAAAAAAATGACATAAAATAAAAACCCCAATCCAGAGCGGCTCGACAGAGGAAAGGCCATTGATAAGGCCAAGAAAACGAGGGAATTCTAAAAACAGGAAAAGGACAATAAAAGACAGACCGCGACGTGTGAAGGCGACTGCGTGAGATGCATAAAATCAACAAGCAAGCGGATGTCGTTATCGCTAAACAAAGATAGATACATCGAGCAAACGCTTAGGACCTTTAGCTGGTGGACACTAAAGCTTCCAATCGTTGGTTCGGTGCCATTTCGGAGCACGGGATCGGCCAGTGTGTACGATTCACCGGAGGGTGGGTGGGTGAGTGGATTGCTCGAACCTCCCTCGTTTGCCAGTCCTATCCTGAGCGAGTATCAGAGTTTGGCTCGGTTGAAGTTTGCCGATCGGTTCTACTACACGAACAACGGGACCCGCGGAGGACTCGAGCGCGGTTCGACACCGAATTCACTCGCTAGTTCTGTCACACTCGAAGGACACCGTGCGTGAGTGACACGCGGACACAGCTTCGTCCTTTTTTGGGGCACGACTTTTTCCCGTGCTCGTGCAAAACCAAAACCCGCGGTGCTGTGCTGGGAACACACGCGAAACGAACTGCGTACAAACTGCGTGCAGGAATGAATGCACGAGTGAAACCCCCGCAAGGACATCCAGCAGCAGCAGCTGAGGACCGATCCCTCACACTGGCACACACACACACACACTCAAAGTGCTCTCTCTCTCTCTCTCTCTCTCCGTTCGTTCGTTCGTTTTGGGGATCCCCTGGGTAGGATCCTGGCGCGGTTTTGGGGACATTTTTGGCAGGTTTATCCTTTCGATTCTCTTTCGCAAATTGAGAGACTTCTCTCTCTCTCTCTCTCTCTCTCTCTCGCTCGCTCGCAAGGACACGCGAGAAGTGCAGTTTCTTCTGCATCGCGAATGGAAAAAGCCTCCCTCTCTATTAGCGCCTGCTGGGTGTTTGCTTTTGCGTTCGGCACCAGCAAGAACCTTCTCGTTTGCTTTCTTTTACCGTTCTGCTCCCGATGTAAGTCGATGCCTCGCATGCACCCGAGCCTGGCACGGAACTACAAAAAAAAACATAGCGCAAATAACGCACGCGACCTAAAAATCAGTTCTGCAAACGAAACAGAACGAAAGCGACCGAGATGTAATGAAAAAAAAATGTTCCGTTGACCCGCAAATCGAGCTGCGTGCTTTTCTTTTTTGCGGAGTGACACGAGATGGGCTTCAGCCACCACCCAGCCCAGGTGGACCACTTTTTTTGGGGGGGGGGGGGGGGTACGTTCAAGTGGCAAATTAACTGCTTGAATTATCGATGCCTGCTAGGATGCATTGTGCCGTTTAGCAGAGAATTTCCGATGTAAATATACTGCGCGGTAATCCGTCGTTAAAAGAATTTCGCATAGAAATGTTTCCCGTTGAGCTTCCCAACGAGCTAATTCTGTGGTAGATACCTACCTTTTTTTTGTGAGTTTTTGGCTGAACAACCAAGCCCGAATGGTTGAGAATATCCAGAGTTCTCGCGCAAACGAATGGCTGAACAACCTTCTTTGTGATCCGAACATCAGTGTACTTTCGATTGCTAGGATGGTTTCGTTGGCCTAAAACCCTAAGCTTCATCGCTGTACCTCGTACACCTCGCTCGGTGAAAGGTCCTTCCTTCCGATGGCCGTACGTTCCTATGGCTTTGGGCAACTGGGCCTTCTTCCACTGGCCTGGTGTAGCTGTAGCTGTAGCTGTAGTTCGCCCCAAATGGACCCGAACGCTAGCGGTAAAGGAAGATGATGATGATGATGACGACGACCTTATGGCGGTTCCAAAAGCTGGCGAATCATTGGGCAATGGAACAATGGAAGTGGACAGACGAACGGTAAATTGTACAGAGTCCAAACAACAAGACGATTAGATGAGTGAATTGCAGCTAATTTTCCGCAAAACGAGAAGAACTCACTTACCCGCTTTTTAGAGTTGCACAAATTGGAATTGTAAGTGTCAAAATCATGGAGCTGACAACATTGCTTGAGCGAGGTATTTTGTTTTTGATGTTTTGACAGCTCCTGACAGAAGGAAAGATTTAAATTCGTCTAAAACTCGGGGTAATTTAGCAGATTCGAGCTCTATTTTTGGCGGCTAAAAATGAAAAAAAAAAAACAGTAAGTGATTGAATGTTGTGTGTAAAGAATAGGAAAGAGTTTACAGGACAAAAGAGCTTTTCCATCGAATGGAACATAATTTCTCCGGTCACCATTACGTATCTTTCACTACAGAGTCAGCGAAGTGTCAAACCGTTATCGAGCCTACCGAAAATAAATAAACAAAACGTACGTCTGCCGCTGGATTTTTCACCGACCGACAGCTGAGCCGAGTGACTTTTTGCATCCGTCTGCGGT
This sequence comes from Anopheles nili, assembly GCF_943737925.1. Lineage (NCBI taxonomy): Eukaryota > Metazoa > Arthropoda > Insecta > Diptera > Culicidae > Anopheles > Anopheles nili. The sequence continues at coordinate 26,937 of NW_026525544.1, forward strand.
CATCTGTGCCCCTGTCGACCAGCCACGGGGGCATTTTCGGTACCGCAGAATGTGTTTAGGGGCACCCGAGCGAACATAACCCCACCCCCGAGTCCGTGCACGTCGTTGCCTGGCGATCATTAGCCAGGGGAGGTTTCGATTTTGCCGTACTTTGCTTTCGTACGAATGTTGTTTTTTTGAATGTTATGTGTGTTTTTTTTTTTAAATGTGTTTTCATTTTCACACTGTTCATGTTTTCGTGTGTTTGTTCGAATAAAAAGGTGCCAACGCACACGCTTTGTATGAACTAAAAAAAGGTTTTTCATATCGAGGATGTACTAAAAAAATTTTTTCATATCAAGGATGTACTAAAAAAATTTTTTTCAGATCGAGGATGTACTAAAAAAAATTTTTTCATATCAAGGATGTACTAAAAAAATTTTTTTTAGATCGAGGATGTACTAAAAAAATTTTTTTCATATCAAGGATGTACTAATAAAAATTTTTTTTTGATCGAGAATGTACTAAAAAAATTTTTTTTAGATCGAGGATGTACTAAAAAAATTTTTTTAGATCGAGGATGTACTAAAAAAATTTTTTTCATATCAAGGATGTACTAAAAAATTTTTTTTTAGATCGAGGATGTACTAAAAAATTTTTTTTTGATCGAGGATGTACTAAAAAAATTTTTTTTGATCGAGGATGTACTAAAAAAAATTTTTTCATATCAAGGATGTACTAAAAAAATTTTTTTTAGATCGAAGATGTACTAAAAAATTTTTTTTTGATCGAGGATGTACTAAAAAAATTTGTTTAGATCGAGGATGTACTAAAAAAAATTTTTTCATATCAAGGATGTACTAAAAAATTTTTTTTTAGATCGAGGATGTACTAAAAAATTTTTTTTGATCGAGGATGTACTAAAAAAATTTTTTTCATATCAAGGATGTACTAAAAAAATTTTTTTTAGATCGAGGATGTACTAAAAAATTTTTTTTGATCGAGGATGTACTAAAAAAATTTTTTTTGATCGAGGATGTACTAAAAAAATTTTTTTCATATCAAGGATGTACTAAAAAAATTTTTTTTAGATCGAGGATGTACTAAAAAATTTTTTTTGATCGAGGATGTACTAAAAATATTTTTTTAGATCGAGGATGTACTAAAAAAATTTTTTTCATATCAAGGATGTACTAAAAAAATTTTTTTTAGATCGAGGATGTACTAAAAAAATTTTTTTAGATCGAGGATGTACTAAAAAAATTTTTTTGGATCGAGGATGTACTAAAAAAAATTTTTTCATATCAAGGATGTAAAAACAAATTTTTTTTAGATCGAGGAAGTACTAAAAAAATTTTTTTTGATCGAGGATGTACTAAAAAAATTTTTTTAGATCGAGGATGTACTAAAAAAAATTTTTTCATATCAAGGATGTACTAAAAAAATTCTTTTTAGATCGAGGATGTACTAAAAAAATTTTTTTAGATCGAGGATGTACTAAAAAAATTTTTTTTGATCGAGGATGTACTAAAAAATTTTTTTTTAGATCGAGGATGTACTAAAAAAATTTTTTTCATATCAAGGATGTACTAAAAATATTTTTTTTAGATCGAGGATGTACTAAAAAATTTTTTTAGATCGAGGATGTACTAAAAAAATTTTTTTGGATCGAGGATGTACTAAAAAAAATTTTTTCATATCAAGGATGTAAAAACAAATTTTTTTTAGATCGAGGAAGTACTAAAAAAATTTTTTTTGATCGAGGATGTACTAAAAAAATTTTTTTAGATCGAGGATGTACTAAAAAAAATTTTTCATATCAAGGATGTACTAAAAAAATTCTTTTTAGATCGAGGATGTACTAAAAAAATTTTTTTAGATCGAGGATGTACTAAAAAAATTTTTTTCATATCAAGGATGTAAAAACAAATTTTTTTTAGATCGAGGAAGTACTAAAAAAATTTTTTTTAGGTCGAGGATGTACTAAAAAAATTTTTTTTAAATCGAGGATGTACTAAAAAATTTTTGTTAGGTCGAGGATGTACTAAAAAAAATTTTTTCATATCAAGGATATACTAAAAATTTTTTTTTAGATCGAGGATGTACTAAAAAATTTTTTTTGATCGAGGATGTATTAAAAAAATTTTTTTAGATCGAGGATGTAATAAAAAAAATTTTTTTAGATCGAGGATGTACTAAAAAAATTTTCTCATATCAAGGATGTACTAAAAAAATTTTTTTTAGATCGAGGATGTACTAAAAAAATTTGTTTTGATCGAGGATGTACTAAAAAAATTTTTTCTAGATCGAGGATGTACTAAAAAAATTTTTTTTGATCGAGGATGTACTAAAAAAATTTTTTTAGATCGAGGATGTACTAAAAAAATTTTTTTAGATCGAGGATGTACTAAAAAAATTTGTTTTGATCGAGGATGTACTAAAAAAATTTTTTCTAGATCAAGGATGTACTAAAAAAATTTTTTTTGATCGAGGATGTACTAAAAAATTTTTTTTAGATCGAGGATGTACTAAAAAAATTTTTTTAAGATCGAGGATGTACTAAAAAAATTTTTTTTAGATCGAGGATGCACTAAAACATTTTTTTCAGATCGAGGATGTACTAAAAAAATTTTTTTTACATCAAGGATGTACTTAAAAACATTTTTTTTAGATCAAGGATGTATTAAAAAAAATTTTATTTAGATCGAGGATGTACTAAATAAATTTTTTTCATATCAAGGATGTACTAAAAAAATTTTTTTAGATCGAGGATGTACTAAAAATTTTTTTTCATAACAAGGGTGTACTACAAAAATTTTTTTTAGATCGAGGATGTACTAAAAAAATTTTTTTAGATCGAGGATGTACTAAAAAAATTTTTTCATATCAAGGATGTACTAAAAAAATTTTTTTTAGATCGAGGATGTACTAAAAAAATTTTTTTTGATCGAGGATGTACTAAAAAAATTTTTTTTGATCTAGGATGTACTAAAAAATTTTTTTTTAGATCGAGGATGTACTAAAAAAATATTTTTAGATCGAGGATGTACTAAAAAAATTTTTTTTAGGTCGAGGATGTACTAAAAAAATTTTTTTAGATCGAGGATGTACTAAAAAAATTTTTTTTAGATCGAGGATGTACTAAAAAAATTTTTTTAAATCGAGGATGTACTAAAAAAATTTTTTTTAAATCGAGGATGTACTAAAAAAATTTTTTTTAGATCGAGGATGTACTAATAAAAATTTTTTCATATCAAGGATGTACTAAAAAATTTTTTTTTAGATCGAGGATGTACTAAAAAAATTTTTTTAGATCGAGGATGTACTAAAAAAATTTTTTTTAGATCGAGGATGTACTAAAAAAATTTTTTAGATCGAGGATGTACTAAAAAAATTTTTTTAGATCGAGGATGTACTAAAAAAAATTTTTTCATATCAAGGATGTACTAAAAAAATTTTTTTTAGATCGAGGATGTACTAAAAAAATTTTTTTTGATCGAGGATGTACTAAAAAATTTTTTTTAGATCGAGGATGTACTAAAAAAAATTTTTTCATATCAAGGATGTACTAAAAAATTTTTTTTTAGATCGAGGATGTACTAAAAAAATTTTTTTGATCGAGGATGTACTAAAAAAATTTTTTTCATATCAAGGATGTACTAAAAAAATTTTTTTCATATCAAGGATGTACTAAAAAAATTTTTTTTAGATCGAGGATGTACAAAAAAAATTTTTTTGATCGAGGATGTACTAAAAAAATTTTTTTAAGATCGAGGATGTACTAAAAAAATTTTTTTCATATCAAGGATGTACTAAAAAAATTTTTTTTTAGATCGAGGATGTACTAAAAAAATTTTTTTTGATCGAGGATGTACTAAAAAAATTTTTTTAGATCGAGGATGTACTAAAAAATTTTTTTTTGATCGAGGATGTACTAAAAAAATTTTGTTTAGATCGAGGATGTACTAAAAAAATTTTTTTTGATCGAGGATGTACTAAAAAAATTTTTTTCATATCAAGGATGTACTAAAAAAATTTTTTTTAGATCGAGGATGTACTAAAAAATTTTTTTTATATCGAGGATGAACTACAAAATTTTTTTTTGATCGAGGATGTACTAAAAAAAATTTTTTCATATCAAGGATGTACTAAAAAATTTTTTTTTAGATCGAGGATGTACTAAAAAATTTTTTTTTGATCGAGGATGTACTAAAAAAATTTTTTTCCTATCAAGGATGTACTAAAAAAATTTTTTTTAGATCGAGGATGTACTAAAAAAATTTTTTTTGATCGAGGATGTACTAAAAAAATTTTTTTAGATCGAGGATGTACTAAAAAAATTTTTTTTAGATCGAGGATGTACTAAAAAAATTTTTTAGATCGAGGATGTACTAAAAAAATTTTTTTAGATCGAGGATGTACTAAAAAAATTTTTTCATATCAAGGATGTACTAAAAAAATTTTTTTTAGATCGAGGATGTACTAAAAAATTTTTTTTTGATCGAGGATGTACTAAAAAAATTTTGTTTAGATCGAGGATGTACTAAAAAAATTTTTTTTGATCGAGGATGTACTAAAAAAATTTTTTTCATATCAAGGATGTACTAAAAAATTTTTTTCATATCAAGGATGTACTAAAAAAATTTTTTTTAGATCGAGGATGTACTAAAAAAATTTTTTTTGATCGAGGATGTACTAAAAAATTTTTTTTAGATCGAGGATGTACTAAAAAAAATTTTTTCATATCAAGGATGTACTAAAAAATTTTTTTTTAGATCGAGGATGTACTAAAAAAATTTTTTTGATCGAGGATGTACTAAAAAAATTTTTTTCATATCAAGGATGTACTAAAAAAATTTTTTTCATATCAAGGATGTACTAAAAAAATTTTTTTTAGATCGAGGATGTACAAAAAAAATTTTTTTGATCGAGGATGTACTAAAAAAATTTTTTTAAGATCGAGGATGTACTAAAAAAATTTTTTTCATATCAAGGATGTACTAAAAAAATTTTTTTTTAGATCGAGGATGTACTAAAAAAATTTTTTTTGATCGAGGATGTACTAAAAAATTTTTTTTAGATCGAGGATGTACTAAAAAAAATTTTTTCATATCAAGGATGTACTAAAAAATTTTTTTTTAGATCGAGGATGTACTAAAAAAATTTTTTTGATCGAGGATGTACTAAAAAAATTTTTTTCATATCAAGGATGTACTAAAAAAATTTTTTTCATATCAAGGATGTACTAAAAAAATTTTTTTTAGATCGAGGATGTACAAAAAAAATTTTTTTGATCGAGGATGTACTAAAAAAATTTTTTTAAGATCGAGGATGTACTAAAAAAATTTTTTTCATATCAAGGATGTACTAAAAAAATTTTTTTTTAGATCGAGGATGTACTAAAAAAATTTTTTTTGATCGAGGATGTACTAAAAAAATTTTTTTAGATCGAGGATGTACTAAAAAAATTTTTTCATATCAAGGATGTACTAAAAAAATTTTTTTTAGATCGAGGATGTACTAAAAAATTTTTTTTTGATCGAGGATGTACTAAAAAAATTTTGTTTAGATCGAGGATGTACTAAAAAAATTTTTTTTGATCGAGGATGTACTAAAAAAATTTTTTTCATATCAAGGATGTACTAAAAAATTTTTTTCATATCAAGGATGTACTAAAAAAATTTTTTTTAGATCGAGGATGTACTAAAAAAATTTTTTTTGATCGAGGATGTACTAAAAAAATTTTTTTAGATCGAGGATGTACTAAAAAAAATTTTTTTAGATCGAGGATGTACTAAAAAAATTTTTTTTAGATCGAGGATGTACTAAAACAAATTTTTTTTATTTTTTATTTTTTATTTTTTTTTAATTTTTTTTTAGAAGCGAAAGGAAAATCATTTATTACTATTTTTAATTAAGAAACAAGAATAAAAACAAAACACTCATTTAGCGCTTGAAAGCAGGGAATCATTTGAATGCTCAAGAACGAATACTGAGCCGTTTCGAAAACTTGGAATGATCGTCTCCCTTCGTGAAACGCTGGAATTCGTACCAGTTCTAAAAGTGATCTCAATACAAACGAGTATCGCATGCTATTGCACAATATTGGAGTCATTTAGCGTCCCCAATTTTGTTGGAACCGCTTCGAATGTTTTGTACAAAAGAAGTTTATTAGTTTAAAAAGTCAAGAAGATCGCTCAAGCGCCACAACGGTGGTTTCGCGAATGTTTCCGCATCATTTAAGTATCAAACTATTCGCAAGCGATTTAGGCAACAAATCGGCCCATCAAGTCACTGATTGCCTCGCAGGTGGTCAAATGGACAGATTAAGATTCGGTAGTGGCATGCCACCCACAAGGGGTAGTTACTGATCATCTACCCCGTAAAAAGTACATTGCTTTAGTCTGCATAGCAACAGCGGATGTGTTTCGTTTTTGTTCCGCGTAGTTGTCCTAATCCTTATTCCAAAAAAAAAAAAGAAAAAATTACTAAACAAATAAAAACGAAAAGGGAGTGAAACAATGCGAGAGAGCGAAAGAGAGAGAGAGAGAGAACCAAAGAGAAAGAGAAAAGAAGCAAATAAACAAACAAAACAAAGAGCTTCCTGCACGTCACGTGAACAATTAACCGAACAACTTGAAGCGCAAGTTTTCGAAGGACCGCTAGGACGCGCAAACTCTCCACTGCTCTCGGAACCCGCGGCCTGCGACCTACCGTACAATTCGTACAACTTCATCCGCTTCTAACCTACGGCTATAGGGCACCCGACTGGCTGGCTGGCCGCTTTCGGCCAATTACTTACTGCTAGAGGCCGCCGTAGTAGTGTCCGCCGGTGCATTGCTTATTCGTGACGCAGAGCGTCCGCTTCCAGCGCGATTTGGCAAAGTTCTTCTTCAGCTGCTCGGACACGGTACCGTGGATGTGCTTGCTGCTGGCCGAGATGCTGTTGCCCGTGATCCAGGGAACACGTGAACCGCCTCTCCACGTTCACGCACATCAGATGAACGGATGAAGTCCTTCGCACGAGTCGCTGATCTCGTCCCAGTACGGTGAGTCGAACACGAACTCACCCTTCACGGTTCTGGGCGAACACAGCAGGATGTACGAGATGACGCCTATGCTCCACACGTCCACCGCCTTTGCACCCCGAAATCCTCCATCTTCGAGAGACCAAAGTCACTGATCATGATCTTGCTGTCTTCCGCCGGGCTGTAGGACAGCAGGTTCTCCGGTTTCAGGTCCCGGTGCACAACGCCCTGCTTCGATTTGTCCTCGAACGTCTCCAGCAGCTGGACGATGTTGGGATGCGCAAACCGGGGTTGTCCCTCCCAGTGGCGGATCCGGTCGTGTGCACATCGCGCTTACCATCGCTTCAACACCCGGAACTCGTTCTCCCGGAGAGCGAGTCCTCCTTGCCCTTGAGCGCCCTTTTTTTGTCAATGATCTTGACCGCGTACTGTTGGGCGGTTTCCTTGGCAGCTTGTCGCAGCCATCCTTCACGTCACGTTGCGCACCTTCTTGCCCGAGTTCTTCTGCCCGAACAGGGGCCATCTCGCGCACTAAGCACCCGCTGGGTTTGCCGGGCCCGGTGGGCAACACTGGCTACTGCAGCTCGTTGTTGTCCTTTGATGCTGACGGGTTCTACTCGCTTGGGTGCTGGCGGCTTTTTTTTTTTCTTCTTTGTTTCGCCCACCGTTTGTCCTTCAGCCGAAAAAAAAAGGGGCCCTTTTTTGCTAAAACGTTACTCGTTTTGTGAAGGCGCCGAAGCCGAAGCCAGCGTGGCCAGTGACACAATCAGTTTTTGCTACTACCCACTACTACCCACTACAGCGTACACGTCCCGGTGGTTCCCGGTGGTTGTGTACGGGCGCATTAAGGAACGGGTGCCGGTTTCTCCGCTTGTGCGCTCGTTCCGTCGCGTCAAATTGTGCCACCATCGAAACCGTGCCACAACCCGGTACGTCGTCGTCGTCGTCGTCGTCGCCGTGTACCTGGCAGGATTTTGTCCCTCGACCACCTCGAGCGACAGTGGTGTGTGCCTTCTGGGTTTTTTGATTGTTGTTGTTGCTCTCTCTCTCTCTCTCTCTCTCTCTCTCTCGCGCGCGCGCGCTCCTGGAGGAACGCGATCTCTTAGCAGGCTTATCTCGGCTGCTGCAACACGGTCGATTTAGTGGGCTTCGCGTGCCATGGCCAACATACTCGGACGGGCACACGTACACGGGACACACAAAAATTTTTTTAGATCGAGAATGTACTAAAAAAATTTTTTTAGATCGAGGATGTACTAAAAAATTTGTTTTAGATCGAGGATGTACTAAATAAATTTTTTTAAGATCGAGGATGTACTAAAAAATTTTTTTTGATCTAGGAAGTACTAAAAAAATTTTTTTTAGATCGAGGATGTACTAAAAAAATTTTTTTAGATCGAGGATGTACTAAAAAAATTTTTTTTGATCGAGGATGTACTAAAAAAATTTTTTTCGATCGAGGATGTACTAAAAAAAATTTTTTCATATCAAGGATGTACTAAAAAAATTTTTTTTAGATCGAGGATGTACTAAAAAAATTTTTTTTGATCTAGGAAGTACTAAAAAAATTTTTTTTAGATCGAGGATGTACTAAAAAAATTTTTTTAGATCGAGGATGTACTAAAAAAATTTTTTTTGATCGAGGATGTACTAAAAAAATTTTTTTCGATCGAGGATGTACTAAAAAAAATTTTTTCATATCAAGGATGTACTAAAAAAATTTTTTTTAGATCGAGGATGTACTAAAAAAATTTTTTTTGATCTAGGATGTACTAAAAAAATTTTTTTTAGATCGAGGATGTACTAAAAAAATTTTTTTAGATCGAGGATGTACTAAAAAAAATTTTTTCATATCAAGGATGTACTAAAAAAACTTTTTTTAGATCGAGGATGTACTAAAAATTTTTTTTTTGATCGAGGATGTACTAAAAAAATTTTTTTTGATCAAGGATGTACTAAAAAATTTTTTTTTAGATCGAGGATGTACTAAAAAAATTTTTTTTGATCTAGGATGTACTAAAAAAATTTTTTTTAGATCGAGGATGTACTAAAAAAATTTTTTTAGATCGAGGATGTACTAAAAAAATTTTTTTCATATCAAGGATGTACTAAAAAATTTTTTTTTAGATCGAGGATGTACTAAAAATTTTTTTTTTGATCGAGGATGTACTAAAAAAATTTTTTTTGATCAAGGATGTACTAAAAAAATTTTTTTTAGATCGAGGATGTACTAAAAAAATTTTTTTTGATCGAGGATGTACTAAAAAAATTTTTTTCATATCAAGGATGTACTAAAAAATTTTTTTTTATATCGAGGATGTACTAAAAAATTTTTTCATATCAAGGATGTACTAAAAAATTTTTTTAGATCGAGGTTGTACTAAAAAAATTTTTTTTAGATCGAAGATGTACTAAAAAAATTTTTTTAGATCGAGGATGTACTAAAAAAATTTTTTTTAGATCGAGGATGGACTAAAAAAATTTTTTTAGATAGAGGATATACTAAAAAAATTTTTTTTAGATCGAGGATGTACTAAAAAAATTTTTTTCATATCAAGGATGTACTAAAAAAATTTTTTTTAAATCGAGGATGTACAAAAAAAATTTTTTTAGATCGAGGATGTACTAAAAAATTTTTTTTGATCGCGGATGTACTAAAAAAATTTTTTTAGATCAAGGATGTACTAAAAAATTTTTTTTAGATCGAGGATGTACTGAAAAAATTTTTTTTAGATCGAAGATGTACTAAAAAAATTTTTTTAGATCGAGGATGTACTAAAAAAATTTTTTTTAGATCGAGGATGTACTAAAAAAATTTTTTTTGATCTAGGATGTACTTATAAAATTTTTTTTAGATCGAGGATGTACTAAAAAAATTTTTTTTAGATCGAGGATGTACTAAAAAAATTTTTTTCATATCAAGGATGTACTAAAAAATTTTTTTTTGATCGAGGATGTACTAAAAAAATTTTTTTTGATCAAGGATGTACTAAAAAAATTTTTTTTGATCTAGGATGTACTAAAAAAATTTTTTTTAGATCGAGGATGTACTAAAAAAATTTTTTTTGATCGAGGATGTACTAAAAAAATTTTTTAGATCGAGGATGTACTAAAAAAAATTTTTTCATATCAAGGATGTACTAAAAAAATTTTTTTTAGATCGAGGATGTACTAAAAAAATTTTTTTTGATCTAGGATGTACTAAAAAAAATTTTTTTAGATCGAGGATGTACTAAAAAAATTTTTTTAGATCGAGGATGTACTAAAAAAATTTTTTTCATATCAAGGATGTACTAAAAAAATTTTTTAGATCGAGGATGTACTAAAAAAAATTTTTTCATATCAAGGATGTACTAAAAAAATTTTTTTTAGATCGAGGATGTACTAAAAAAATTTTTTTTGATCGAGGATGTACTAAAAAAATTTTTTTAGATCGAGGATGCACTATAAAAATTTTTTTCATATCAAGGATGTACTAAAAAATTTTTTTTTAGATCGAGAATGTGCTAAAAAATTTTTTTTGATCGAGGATGACTAAAAAAATTTTTTTTGATCGAGGATGTACTAAAAAAATTTTTTTCATATCAAGGATGTACTAAAAAATTTTTTTTTAGATCGAGGATGTACTAAAAAAATTTTTTTTGATCTAGGATGTACTAAAAAAAATTTTTTAGATCGAGGATGTACTAAAAAAATTTTTTTAGATCGAGGATGTACTAAAAAAATTTTTTCATATCAAGGATGTACTAAAAAATTTTTTTTTAGATCGAGGATGTACTAAAAAAATTTTTTTTGATCTAGGATGTACTAAAAAATTTTTTTTTAGATCGAGGATGTACTAAAAAAATTTTTTTAGATCGAGGATGTACTAAAAAATTTTTTTTTGATCGAGGATGTACTAAAAAAATTTTTTTAGATCGAGGATGTACTAAAAAAATTTTTTTTGATCTAGGATGTACTAAAAAAATTTTTTTTAGATCGAGGATGTACTAAAAAAATTTTTTTAGATCGAGGATGTACTAAAAAAAATTTTTTCATATCAAGGATGTACTAAAAAATTTTTTTTTAGATCGAGGATGTACTAAAAAAATTTTTTTTGATCTAGGATGTACTAAAAAAAATTTTTTTAGATCGAGGATGTACTAAAAAAATTTTTTTAGATCGAGGATGTACTAAAAAAAATTTTTTCATATCAAGGATGTACTAAAAAATTTTTTTTTGATCGAGGATGTACTAAAAAAATTTTTTTAGATCGAGGATGTACTAAAAAAATTTTTTCATATCAAGGATGTACTAAAAAAATTTTTTTTAGATCGAGGATGTACTAAAAAAATTTTTTTTAGATCGAGGAGGTACTAAAAAATTTTTTTTAGATCGAGGATGTACTAAAAAAATTTTTTTTAGATCGAGGATGTACTAAAAAAATTGTTTTTGATCTAGGAAGTACTAAAAAAATTTTTTTTAGATCGAGGATATACTAAAAAAATTTTTTTAGATCGAGGATGTACTAAAAAAATTTTTTTTGATCGAGGATGTACTAAAAAAATTTTTTTCGATCGAGGATGTACTAAAAAAATTTTTTCATATCAAGGATGTACTAAAAAAATTTTTTTTAGATCGAGGATGTACTAAAAAAATTTTTTTTGATCTAGGATGTACTAAAAAAATTTTTTTTAGATCGAGGATGTACTAAAAAAATTTTTTTAGATCGAGGATGTACTAAAAAAAATTTTTTCATATCAAGGATGTACTAAAAAAACTTTTTTTAGATCGAGGATGTACTAAAAATTTTTTTTTTGATCGAGGATGTACTAAAAAAATTTTTTTTGATCAAGGATGTACTAAAAAATTTTTTTTTAGATCGAGGATGTACTAAAAAAATTTTTTTTGATCTAGGATGTACTAAAAAAATTTTTTTTAGATCGAGGATGTACTAAAAAAATTTTTTTAGATCGAGGATGTACTAAAAAAATTTTTTTCATATCAAGGATGTACTAAAAAATTTTTTTTTAGATCGAGGATGTACTAAAAATTTTTTTTTTGATCGAGGATGTACTAAAAAAATTTTTTTTGATCAAGGATGTACTAAAAAAATTTTTTTTAGATCGAGGATGTACTAAAAAAATTTTTTTTGATCGAGGATGTACTAAAAAAATTTTTTTCATATCAAGGATGTACTAAAAAATTTTTTTTTAGATCGAGGATGTACTAAAAAATTTTTTCATATCAAGGATGTACTAAAAAATTTTTTTAGATCGAGGTTGTACTAAAAAAATTTTTTTTAGATCGAAGATGTACTAAAAAAATTTTTTTAGATCGAGGATGTACTAAAAAAATTTTTTTTAGATCGAGGATGGACTAAAAAAATTTTTTTAGATAGAGGATATACTAAAAAAAATTTTTTTAGATCGAGGATGTACTAAAAAAATTTTTTTCATATCAAGGATGTACTAAAAAAATTTTTTTTAGATCGAGGATGTACTAAAAAAATTTTTTTTGATCTAGGATGTACTAAAAAAAATTTTTTTAGATCGAGGATGTACTAAAAAAATTTTTTTAGATCGAGGATGTACTAAAAAAATTTTTTCATATCAAGGATGTACTAAAAAATTTTTTTTTGATCGAGGATGTACTAAAAAAATTTTTTTAGATCGAGGATGTACTAAAAAAATTTTTTCATATCAAGGATGTACTAAAAAAATTTTTTTTAGATCGAGGATGTACTAAAAAAATTTTTTTTGATCGAGGATGTACTAAAAAAATTTTTTTAGATCGAGGATGTACTAAAAAAATTTTTTTCATATCAAGGATGTACTAAAAAATTTTTTTTTAGATCGAGAATGTGCTAAAAAATTTTTTTTGATCGAGGATGACTAAAAAAATTTTTTTTGATCGAGGATGTACTAAAAAAATTTTTTTCATATCAAGGATGTACTAAAAAAATTTTTTTTAGATCGAGGATGTACTAAAAAAATTTTTTTAGATCGAGGATGTACTAAAAAAAATTTTTTCATATCAAGGATGTACTAAAAAAATTTTTTTTAGATCGAGGATGTACTAAAAAAATTTTTTTTGATCGAGGATGTACTAAAAAATTTTTTTTTGATCTAGGATGTACTAAAAAAATTTTTTTTAGATCGAGGATGTACTAAAAAAATTTTTTTAGATCGAGGATGTACTAAAAAAAATTTTTTCATATCAAGGATGTACTAAAAAAAATTTTTTTAGATCGAGGATGTACTAAAAAAATTTTTTTTGATCTAGGAAGTACTAAAAAATTTTTTTTAGATCGAGGATGTACTAAAAAAATTTTTTTAGATCGAGGATGTACTAAAAAAATTTTTTTCATATCAAGGATGTACTAAAAAAATTTTTTTTAGATCGAGGATGTACTAAAAAAATTTTTTTTGATCTAGGATGTACTAAAACAATTTTTTTTAGATCGAGGATGTACTAAAAAAATTTTTTTAGATCGAGGATGTACTAAAAAAATTTTTTTAGATCGAGGATGTACTAAAAAAAATTTTTTTAGATCGAGGATGTACTAAAAAAATTTTTTTTGATCTAGGAAGTACTAAAAAAATTTTTTTTAGATCGAGGATGTACTAAAAAAATTTTTTTTGATCGAGGATGTACTAAAAAAATTTTTTTCATATCAAGGATGTACTAAGAAATTTTTTTAGATCGAGGATGTACTAAAAAAATTTTTTTTGATCGAGGATGTACTAAAAAAATTTTTTTTGATCGAGGATGTACTAAAAAAATTTTTTTCATATCAAGGATGTACTAAAAAAATTTTTTTTAGATCGAGGATGTACTAAAAAAATTTTTTTAGATCGAGGATGTACTAAAAAAAATTTTTTCATATCAAGGATGTACTAAAAAAATTTTTTTTAGATCGAGGATGTACTAAAAAAATTTTTTTTGATCTAGGATGTACTAAAAAAATTTTTTTTAGATCGAGGATGTACTAAAAAAATTTTTTTAGATCGAGGATGTACTAAAAAAATTTTTTTCATATCAAGGATGTACTAAAAAATTTTTTTGTAGATCGCGGATGTACTAAAAAATTTTTTTTTGATCGAGGATGTACTAAAAAAATTTTTTTTGATCAAGGATGTACTAAAAAAATTTTTTTTGATCGAGGATGTACTAAAAAAATTTTTTTCATATCAAGGATGTACTAAAAAAATTTTTTTTAGATCGAGGATGTACTAAAAAAATTTTTTTTGCTCTAGGATGTACTAAAAAAAATTTTTTTAGATCGAGGATGTACTAAAAAAATTTTTTTTGATCTAGGAAGTACTAAAAAAATTTTTTTTAGATCGAGGATGTACTAAAAAAATTTTTTTTGATCGAGGATGTACTAAAAAAATTTTTTTTAGATCGAGGATGTACTTAAAAAATTTTTTTAGATCGAGGATGTACTAAAAAAATTTTTTTAGATCGAGGATGTACTAAAAAAAATTTTTTCATATCAAGGATGTACTAAAAAAATTTTTTTTAGATCGAGGATGTACTAAAAAAATTTTTTTTGATCTAGGATGTACTAAAAAAATTTTTTTTAGATCGAGGATGTACTAAAAAAATTTTTTTAGATCGAGGATGTACTAAAAAAATTTTTTTCATATCAAGGATGTACTAAAAAATTTTTTTTTAGATCGCGGATGTACTAAAAAATTTTTTTTTGATCGAGGATGTACTAAAAAAATTTTTTTTGATCAAGGATGTACTAAAAAAAATTTTTTTGATCGAGGATGTACTAAAAAAATTTTTTTTAGATCGAGGATGTACTAAAAAAATTTTTTTGATCTAGGATGTACTAAAAAAATTTTTTTTAGATCGAGGATGTACTTAAAAAATTTTTTTAGATCGAGGATGTACTAAAAAAATTTTTTTAGATCGAGGATGTACTAAAAAAAATTTTTTCATATCAAGGATGTACTAAAAAAATTTTTTTTAGATCGAGGATGTACTAAAAAAATTTTTTTTGATCGAGGATGTACTAAAAAAATTTTTTTCATATCAAGGATGTACTAAAAATATTTTTTTTAGATCGAGGATGTACTAAAAAAATTTTTTTAGATCGAGGATGTACTAAAAAAAATTTTTTCATATCAAGGATGTACTAAAAAAATTTTTTTTAGATCGAGGATGTACTAAAAAAATTTTTTTTGATCGAGGATGTACTAAAAAAATTTTTTTGATCTAGGATGTACTAAAAAAATTTTTTTTAGATCGAGGATGTACTTAAAAAATTTTTTTAGATCGAGGATGTACTAAAAAAATTTTTTTAGATCGAGGATGTACTAAAAAAAATTTTTTCATATCAAGGATGTACTAAAAAAATTTTTTTTAGATCGAGGATGTACTAAAAAAATTTTTTTTGATCTAGGATGTACTAAAAAAATTTTTTTTAGATCGAGGATGTACTAAAAAAATTTTTTTAGATCGAGGACGTACTTAAAATATTTTTTTTGATCGAGGATGTACTAAAAAAATTTTTTTTGATCTAGGATGTACTAAAAAATTTTTTTTTTGATCTAGGATGTACTAAAAAAATTTTTTTTAGATCGAGGATGTACTAAAAAATTTTTTTCATATCAAGGATGTACTAAAAAAATTTTTTTAGATCGAGGATGTACTAAAAAAAATTTTTTCATATCAAGGATGTACTAAAAAAATTTTTTTAGATCGAGGATGTACTAAAAAATTTTTTTTTTGATCTAGGATGTACTAAAAAAATTTTTTTTAGATCGAGGATGTACTAAAAAAATTTTTTTCATATCAAGGATGTACTAAAAAAATTTTTTTTAGTTCGAGGATGTACTAAAAAAATTTTTTTTGATCTAGGATGTACTAAAAAAATTTTTTTTAGATCGAGGATGTACTAAAAAAATTTTTTCTGATCGAGGATGTACTAAAAAAATTTTTTTCATATCAAGGATGTACTAAAAAAATTTTTTTTAGATCGAGGATGTACTAAAAAAATTTGTTTTGATCGAGGATGTACTAAAAAAATTTTTTTAGATCGAGGATGTACTAAAAAAATTTTTTCATATCAAGGATGTACTAAAAAAATTTTTTTTAGATCGAGGATGTACTAAAAAAATTTTTTTTGATCGAGGATGTACTAAAAAAAATTTTTTCATATCAAGGATGTACTAAAAAATTTTTTTTTAGATCGAGGATGTACTTAAAAAATTTTTTTTGATCTAGGATGTACTAAAAAAAATTTTTTTAGATCGAGGATGTACTAAAAAAATTTTTTTAGATCGAGGATGTACTAAAAAAATTTTTTTCATGTTAAGGATGTACTAAAAAAATTTTTTTAGATCGAGGATGTACTAAAAAAATTTTTTCATATCAAGGATGTACTAAAAAATTTTTTTTTAGATCGAGGATGTACTAAAAAAATTTTTTTCATATCAAGGATGTACTAAAAAAATTTTTTTTAGATCGAGGATGTACTAAAAAAATTTTTTTTGATCAAGGATGTACTAAAAAAAATTTTTTCATATCAAGGATGTACTAAAAAATTTTTTTTTAGATCGAGGATGTACTAAAAAAATTTTTTTTAGATCGAGGATGTACTAAAAAAATTTTTTTTGATCGAGGATGTACTAAAAAAATTTTTTTCATATCAAGGATGTACTAAAAAATTTTTTTTTAGATCGAGGATGTACTAAAAAATTTTTTTTGATCGAGGATGACTAAAAAAATTGTTTTTGATCGAGGATGTACTAAAAAAATTTTTTTCATATCGAGGATGTACTAAAAAAATTTTTTTTAGATCGAGGATGTACTAAAAAAATTTTTTTTGATCGAGGATGTACTAAAAAAATTTTTTTAGATCGAGGATGTACTAAAAAAAATTTTTTCATATCAAGGATGTACTAAAAAAATTTTTTTTGATCTAGGATGTACTAAAAAAATTTTTTTTAGATCGAGGATGTACTAAAAAAATTTTTTTCATATCAAGGATGTACTAAAAAAATTTTTTTTAGATCGAGGATGTACTAAAAAATTTTTTTTTGATCTAGGATGTACTAAAAAAATTTTTTTTAGATCGAGGATGTACTAAAAAAATTTTTTTTGATCGAGGATGTACTAAAAAAATTTTTTTCATATCAAGGATGTACTAAAAAATTTTTTTTTAGATCGAGGATGTACTAAAAAATTTTTTTTGATCGAGGATGACTAAAAAAATTTTTTTTGATCGAGGATGTACTAAAAAAATTTTTTTCATATCAAGGATGTACTAAAAAAATTTTTTTAGATCGAGGATGTACTAAAAAAATTTTTTTTGATCTAGGATGTACTAAAAAAATTTTTTTTAGCTCGAGGATGTACTAAAAAAATTTTTTTAGATCGAGGATGTACTAAAAAAATTTTTTTAGATCGAGGATGTACTAAAAAAAATTTTTTTAGATCGAGGATGTACTAAAAAAATTTTTTTTGATCTAGGAAGTACTAAAAAAATTTTTTTTAGATCGAGGATGTGCTAAAAAATTTTTTTTTGATCGAGGATGTACTAAAAAAATTTTTTTCATATCAAGGATGTACTAAAAAATTTTTTTAGATCGAGGATGTAATAAAAAAATTTTTTTTGATCGAGGATGTACTAAAAAAATTTTTTTTGATCGAGGATGTACTAAAAAAATTTTTTTCATATCAAGGATGTACTAAAAAAATTTTTTTTAGATCGATGATGTACTAAAAAAATTTTTTTAGATCGAGGATGTACTAAAAAAAATTTTTTCATATCAAGGATGTACTAAAAAATTTTTTTTTAGATCGAGGATGTACTAAAAAAATTTTTTTTGATCGAGGATGTACTAAAAAAATTTTTTTAGATCGAGGATGTACTAAAAAAATTTTTTTTAGGTCGAGGATGTACTAAAAAAATTTTTTTAGATCGAGGATGTACTAAAAAAATTTTTTTAGGTCGAGGATGTACTAAAAAAATTTTTTTAGATCGAGGATGTACTAAAAAAATTTTTTTTAGGTCGAGGATGTACTAAAAAAATTTTTTTAGATCGAGGATGTACTAAAAAAATTTTTTTTAAATCGAGGATGTACTAAAAAAATTTTTTTAGATCGAGGATGTACTAAAAAAATTTTTTTAAATCGAGGATGTACTAAAAAAATTTTTTTTAAATCGAGGATGTACTAAAAAAATTTTTTTAGATCGAGGATGTACTAAAAAAATTTTTTTTAAATCGAGGATGTACTAAAAAAATTTTTTTAGATCGAGGATGTACTAAAAAAATTTTTTTTAGATCGAGGATGTACTAAAAAATTTTTTTTAAATCGAGGATGTACTAAAAAAAATTTTTTCATATCAAGGATGTACTAAAAAAATTTTTTTTAGATCGAGGATGTAATAAAAAAATTTTTTTAGATCGAGGATGTACTAAAAAAATTTTTTTTAAATCGAGGATGTACTAAAAAAATTTTTTTAGATCGAGGATGTACTAAAAAAATTTTTTTTAGGTCGAGGATGTACTAAAAAAATTTTTTTAGATCGAGGATGTACTAAAAAAATTTTTTTTAAATCGAGGATGTACTAAAAAAATTTTTTTAGATCGAGGATGTACTAAAAAAATTTTTTTAAATCGAGGATGTACTAAAAAAATTTTTTTTAAATCGAGGATGTACTAAAAAAATTTTTTTAGATCGAGGATGTACTAAAAAAATTTTTTTTAGATCGAGGATGTACTAAAAAAATTTTTTTAAATCGAGGATGTACTAAAAAAATTTTTTTAGATCGAGGATGTACTAAAAAAATTTTTTTAAATCGAGGATGTACTAAAAAATTTTTTTTAGATCGAGGATGTACTAAAAAAATTTTTTTTAGATCGAGGATGTACTAAAAAAATTTTTTTAAAACGAGGATGTACTAAAAAAATTTTTTTAGATCGAGGATGTACTAAAAAAATTTTTTTAAATCGAGGATGTACTAAAAAAAATTTTTTTAAATCGAGGATGTACTAAACAAATTTTTTTAGATCGAGGATGTACTAAAAAATTTTTTTTAAATCGAGGATGTACTAAAAAAATTTTTTTAGATCGAGGATGTACTAAAAAAATTTTTTTTAGGTCGAGGATGTACTAAAAAAATTTTTTTTAGATCGAGGATGTACTAAAAAAATTTTTTTTAGATCGAGGATGTACTAAAAAAATTTTTTTAAAACGAGGATGTACTAAAAAAATTTTTTTAGATCGAGGATGTACTAAAAAAATTTTTTTAAATCGAGGATGTACTAAAAAAAAATTTTTTAAATCGAGGATGTACTAAAAAAATTTTTTTAGATCGAGGATGTACTAAAAAAATTTTTTTTAAATCGAGGATGTACTAAAAAAATTTTTTTAGATCGAGGATGTACTAAAAAAATTTTTTTTAGGTCGAGGATGTACTAAAAAAATTTTTTTAGATCGAGGATGTACTAAAAAAATTTTTTTTAAATCGAGGATGTACTAAAAAAATTTTTTTAGATCGAGGATGTACTAAAAAAATTTTTTTAAATCGAGGATGTACTAAAAAAATTTTTTTTAAATCGAGGATGTACTAAAAAAATTTTTTTAGATCGAGGATGTACTAAAAAAATTTTTTTTAGATCGAGGATGTACTAAAAAAATTTTTTTAAATCGAGGATGTACTAAAAAAATTTTTTTAGATCGAGGATGTACTAAAAAAATTTTTTTAGATCGAGGATGTACTAAAAAAATTTTTTTTAGATCGAGGATGTACTAAAAAAATTTTTTTTAGATCGAGGATGTACTAAAAAAATTTTTTTTAGATCGAGGATGTACTAAAAAAATTTTTTTAAATCGAGGATGTACTAAAAAATTTTTTTTTAAATCGAGGATGTACTAAAAAAATTTTTTTAGATCAAGGATGTACTAAAAAAATTTTTTTTAGATCGAGGATGTACTAAAAAAATTTTTTTAAATCGAGGATGTACTAAAAAAATTTTTTTTAAATCGAGGATGTACTAAAAAAAATTTTTTTAGATCGAGGATGTACTAAAAAAATTTTTTTTAGATCGAGGATGTACTAAAAAAATTTTTTTAGATCGAGGATGTACTAAAAAAATTTTTTTAGATCGAGGATGTACTAAAAAAATTTTTTTAGATCGAGGATGTACTAAAAAAATTTTTTTTAGATCGAGGATGTACTAAAAAAATTTTTTTTAGATCGAGGATGTACTAAAAAAATTTTTTTAAAACGAGGATGTACTAAAAAAATTTTTTTAGATCGAGGATGTACTAAAAAAATTTTTTTAAATCGAGGATGTACTAAAAAAAATTTTTTTAAATCGAGGATGTACTAAACAAATTTTTTTAGATCGAGGATGTACTAAAAAATTTTTTTTAAATCGAGGATGTACTAAAAAAATTTTTTTAGATCGAGGATGTACTAAAAAATTTTTTTTTAGATCGAGGATGTACTAAAAAATTTTTTTTAAATCGAGGATGTACTAAAAAAAATTTTTTCATATCAAGGATGTACTAAAAAAATTTTTTTTAGATCGAGGATGTACTAAAAAAATTTTTTTAGATCGAGGATGTACTAAAAAAATTTTTTTTAAATCGAGGATGTACTAAAAAAATTTTTTTAGATCGAGGATGTACTAAAAAAATTTTTTTTAGGTCGAGGATGTACTAAAAAAATTTTTTTAGGTCGAAGATGTACTAAAAAAATTTTTTTTAAATCGAGGATGTACTAAAAAAATTTTTTTAGATCGAGGATGTACTAAAAAAATTTTTTTAAATCGAGGATGTACTAAAAAAATTTTTTTTAAATCGAGGATGTACTAAAAAAATTTTTTTAGATCGAGGATGTACTAAAAAAATTTTTTTTAGGTCGAGGATGTACTAAAAAAATTTTTTTTAGGTCGAGGATGTACTAAAAAAATTTTTTTAGATCGAGGATGTACTAAAAAAATTTTTTTTAGGTCGAGGATGTACTAAAAAATTTTTTTAAATCGAGGATGTACTAAAAAAATTTTTTTTAAATCGAGGATGTACTAAAAAAAATTTTTTAGATCGAGGATGTACTAAAAAAATTTTTTTTAGGTCGAGGATGTACTAAAAAAATTTTTTTAGGTCGAAGATGTACTAAAAAATTTTTTTTTAGATCGAGGATGTACTAAAAAATTTTTTTTTAGATCGAGGATGTACTAAAAAAATTTTTTTAGATCGAGGATGTACTAAAAAAATTTTTTTTAAATCGAGGATGTACTAAAAAAATTTTTTTAGATTGAGGATGTACTAAAAAAAATTTTTTAAATCGAGGATGTACTAAAAAAATTTTTTTTAAATCGAGCATGTACTAAAAAAATTTTTTTAGATCGAGGATGTACTAAAAAAATTTTTTTTAAATCGAGGATGTACTAAAAAAATTTTTTTTAGATCGAGGATGTACTAAAAAAATTTTTTTAGATCGAGGATGTACTAAAAAATTTTTTTTAAATCGAGGATGTACTAAAAAAAATTTTTTCATATCAAGGATGTACTAAAAAAATTTTTTTAGATCGAGGATGTACTAAAAAAATTTTTTTTAGATCGAGGATGTACTAAAAAATTTTTTTTAAATCGAGGATGTGCTAAAAAAAATTTTTTCATATCAAGGATGTACTAAAAAAATTTTTTTTAGATCGAGGATGTACTAAAAAAATTTGTTTAGATCGAGGATGTACTAAAAAAATTTTTTTTAAATCGAGGATGTACTAAAAAAATTTTTTTAGATTGAGGATGTACTAAAAAAATTTTTTTTAGGTCGAGGATGTACTAAAAAAATTTTTTTAGATCGAGGATGTACTAAAAAAATTTTTTTTAGGTCGAGGATGTACTAAAAAAATTTTTTTAGATCGAGGATGTACTAAAAAAATTTTTTTTAGATCGAGGATGTACTAAAAAAATTTTTTTAAATCGAGGATGTACTAAAAAAATTTTTTTTAAATCGAGGATGTACTAAAAAAAATTTTTTAGATCGAGGATGTACTAAAAAAATTTTTTTTAGGTCGAGGATGTACTAAAAAAATTTTTTTAGATCGAGGATGTACTAAAAAAATTTTTTTTAAATCGAGGATGTACTAAAAAAATTTTTTTAGATCGAGGATGTACTAAAAAAATTTTTTTTAGGTCGAGGATGTACTAAAAAAATTTATTTCATATCAAGGATGTACTAAAAAAATTTTTTTTAGATCGAGGATGTACTAAAAAAATTTTTTTAGATCGAGGATGTACTAAAAAAATTTTTTTTAGATCGAGGATGTACTAAAAAAATTTTTTTAGATCGAGGATGTACTAAAAAAATTTTTTTAGATCGAGGATGTACTAAAAAAATTTTTTTTAAATCGAGGATGTACTAAAAAAATTTTTTTAGATCGAGGATGTACTAAAAAAATTTTTTTTAGATCGAGGATGTACTAAAAAAATTTTTTTTAGATCGAGGATGTACTAAAAAAATTTTTTTAGATCGAGGATGTACTAAAAAAATTTTTTTTAAATCGAGGATGTACTAAAAAAATTTTTTTAGATCGAGGATGTACTAAAAAAATTTTTTTAGATCGAGGATGTACTAAAAAAATTTTTTTAGATCGAGGATGTACTAAAAAAATTTTTTTAGATCGAGGATGTACTAAAAAAATTTTTTCTAGATCGAGCATGTACTAAAAAAATTTTTTTAGATCGAGGATGTGCTAAAAAAATTTTTTTTAGATCGAGGATGTACTGAAAAAATTTTTTTTAAATCGAGGATGAACTAAAAAAATTTTTTAAGATCGAGGATGTACTAAAAAAATTTTTTTTAAATCTAGGATGTACTAAAAAAATTTTTTTAGATCGAGGATGTACTAAAAAAATTTTTTTAGATCGAGGATGTACTAAAAAAATTTTTTTTAGATCGAGGATGTACTAAAAAAATTTTTTTAGATCGAGGATGTACTAAAAAAATTTTTTTTAAATCGAGGATGTACTAAAAAAATTTTTTTTAGATCGAGGATGTACTAAAAAAATTTTTTTTAGATCGAGGATGTACTAAAAAAATTTTTTTAGATCGAGGATGTACTAAAAAAATTTTTTTTAAATCGAGGATGTACTAAAAAAATTTTTTTCATATCAAGGATGTACTAAAAAAATTTTTTTTAGATCGAGGATGTACTAAAAAAATTTTTTTAGATCGAGGATGTACTAAAAAAATTTTTTTTAGATCGAGGATGTACTAAAAAAATTTTTTTAGATCGAGGATGTACTAAAAAAATTTTTTTTAGATCGAGGATGTACTAAAAAAATTTTTTTAGATCGAGGATGTACAAAAAAAATTTTTTTTAAATCAAGGATGTACTAACAAAATTTTTTTAGATCGAGGATGTACTAAAAAAATTTTTTTAGATCGAGGATGTACTAAAAAAATTTTTTTAGATCGAGGATGTCCTAAAAAAATTTTTTTTAGATCGAGGATGTACTAAAAAAATTTTTTTTAGATCGAGGATGTACTAAAAAAATTTTTTTAGATCGAGGATGTACTAAAAAATTTTTTTTAAATCGAGGATGTACTAAAAAAATTTTTTTAGATCGAGGATGTACTAAAAAAATTTTTTTTAGATCGAGGATGTACTAAAAAAATTTTTTTAGATCGAGGATGTACTAAAAAAATTTTTTTTAGATCGAGGATGTACTAAAAAAATTTTTTTTAGATCGAGGATGTACTAAAAAAATTTTTTTTAAATCGAGGATGTACTAAAAAAATTTTTTTAGATCGAGGATGTACTAAAAAAATTTTTTTTAGATCGAGGATGTACTAAAAAAATTTTTTTAGATCGAGGATGTACTAAAAAAATTTTTTTTAGATCGAGGATGTACTAAAAAAATTTTTTTTAGATCGAGGATGTACTAAAAAAATTTTTTTTAGATCGAGGATGTACTAAAAAATTTTTTTTAAATCGAGGATGTACTAAAAAAATTTGTTTAGATCGAGGATGTACTAAAAAAATTTTTTTTAGATCGAGGATGTACTAAAAAAATTTTTTTAGATCGAGGATATACTAAAAAAATTTTTTTTAGATCGAGGATGTACTAAAAAAATTTTTTTTAGATCGAGGATGTACTAAAAAAATTTTTTTAGATCGAGGATGTACTAAAAAAATTTTTTTCATATCAAGGATGTACTAAAAAAATTTTTTTTAGATCGAGGATGTACTAAAAAAATTTTTTTAGATCGAGGATGTACTAAAAAAATTTTTTTTAGATCGAGGATGTACTAAAAAAATTTTTTAGATCGAGGATGTACTAAAAAAATTTTTTTTAGATCGAGGATGTACTAAAAAAATTTTTTTAGATAGAGGATGTACTAAAAAATTTTTTCTTAGATCGAGGATGTACTAGAAAAATTTTTTTTAAATCGAGGATGTACTAAAAAAATTTTTTTTAGATCGAGGATGTACTAAAAAATTTTTTTAGATCGAGAATGTACTAAAAAAATTTTTTTAGATCGAGGATGTACTAAAAAAATTTTTTTTAGATCGAGGATGTACTAAAAAATTTTTTTTAAATCGAGGATGTACTAAAAAAATTTTTTTAGATCGAGGATGTACTAAAAAAATTTTTTTTAGATCGAGGATGTACTAAAAAAATTTTTTTAGATCGAGGATGTACTAAAAAATTTTTTTTTAGATCGAGGATGTACTAAAAAAATTTTTTTTAGATCGAGGATGTACTAAAAAAATTTTTTTAGATCGAGGATGTACTAAAAAAATTTTTTTCATATCAAGGATGTACTAAAAAAATTTTTTTTAGATCGAGGATGTACTAAAAAAATTTTTTTAGATCGAGGATGTACTAAAAAAATTTTTTTTAGATCGAGGATGTACTAAAAAAATTTTTTTAAATCGAGGATGTACTAAAAAAATTTTTTTTAGATCGAGGATGTACTAAAAAAATTTTTTTAGATCGAGGATGTACTAAAAAAATTTTTTTTAAATCGAGGATGTACTAAAAAAATTTTTTTAGATCGAGGATGTACTAAAAAAAATTTTTTTAGATCGAGGATGTACTAAAAAAATTTTTTTAGATCGAGGATGTACTAAAAAAATTTTTTTTAGATCGAGGATGTACTAAAAAAATTTTTTTAGATCGAGGATGTACTAAAAAAATTTTTTTTAGATCGAGGATGTACTAAAAAATTTTTTTTAAATCGAGGATGTACTAAAAAAATTTTTTTAGATCGAGGATGTACTAAAAAAATTTTTTTTAGATCGAGGATGTACTAAAAAAATTTTTTTAGATCGAGGATGTACTAAAAAAATTTTTTTAGATCGAGGATGTACTAAAAAAATTTTTTTTAAATCGAGGATGTACTAAAAAAATTTTTTTAGATCGAGGATGTACTAAAAAAATTTTTTTTAGATCGAGGATGTACTAAAAAAATTTTGTTTAAATCGAGGATGTACTAAAAAAATTTTTTTAGATCGAGGATGTACTAAAAAAATTTTTTTTAAATCGAGGATGTACTAAAAAAAATTTTTTAGATCGAGGATGTACTAAAAAAATTTTTTTTAAATCGAGGATGTACTAAAAAAATTTTTTTAGATCGAGGATGTACTAAAAAAAATTTTTTTAGATCGAGGATGTACTAAAAAAATTTTTTTAGATCGAGGATGTACTAAAAAAATTTTTTTTAGATCGAGGATGTACTAAAAAAATTTTTTTAGATCGAGGATGTACTAAAAAAATTTTTTTTAGATCGAGGATGTACTAAAAAAATTTTTTTAGATCGAGGATGTACTAAAAAAATTTTTTTTAGATCGAGGATGTACTAAAAAAATTTTTTTAGATCGAGGATGTACTAAAAAAATTTTTTTTAGATCGAGGATGTACTAAAAAAATTTTTTTAGATCGAGGATGTACTAAAAAAATTTTTTTTAAATCGAGGATGTACTAAAAAAATTTTTTTAGATCGAGGATGTACTAAAAAAAATTTTTTTAGATCGAGGATGTACTAAAAAAATTTTTTTAGATCGAGGATGTACTAAAAAAATTTTTTTTAGATCGAGGATGTACTAAAAAAATTTTTTTAGATCGAGGATGTACTAAAAAAATTTTTTTTAGATCGAGGATGTACTAAAAAATTTTTTTTAAATCGAGGATGTACTAAAAAAATTTTTTTAGATCGAGGATGTACTAAAAAAATTTTTTTTAGATCGAGGATGTACTAAAAAAATTTTTTTTAAATCGAGGATGTACTAAAAAAATTTTTTTAGATCGAGGATGTACTAAAAAAATTTTTTTTAAATCGAGGATGTACTAAAAAAATTTTTTTAGATCGAGGATGTACTAAAAAAAATTTTTTTAGATCGAGGATGTACTAAAAAAATTTTTTTAGATCGAGGATGTACTAAAAAAATTTTTTTTAGATCGAGGATGTACTAAAAAAATTTTTTTAGATCGAGGATGTACTAAAAAAATTTTTTTTAGATCGAGGATGTACTAAAAAATTTTTTTTAAATCGAGGATGTACTAAAAAAATTTTTTTAGATCGAGGATGTACTAAAAAAATTTTTTTTAGATCGAGGATGTACTAAAAAAATTTTTTTTAAATCGAGGATGTACTAAAAAAATTTTTTTAGATCGAGGATGTACTAAAAAAATTTTTTTTAGATCGAGGATGTACTAAAAAAATTTTTTTAGATCGAGGATGTACTAAAAAAATTTTTTTTAGATCGAGGATGTACTAAAAAAATTTTTTTTAGATCGAGGATGTACTAAAAAAATTTTTTTAGATCGAGGATGTACTAAAAAAATTTTTTTTAGATCGAGGATGTACTAAAAAAATTTTTTTAGATCGAGGATGTACTAAAAAAATTTTTTTAAGATCGAGGATGTACTAAAAAAATTTTTTTAGATCGAGGATGTACTAAAAAAATTTTTTTTTGATCGAGGATGTACTAAAAAATTTTTTTAGATCGAGGATGTACTAAAAAAATTTTTTTAGATCGAGGATGTACTAAAAAATTTTTTTTTAAATCGAGGATGTACTAAAAAAATTTTTTTAGATCGAGGATGTACTAAAAAAATTTTTTTAGATCGAGGATGTACTAAAAAAATTTTTTTAGATCGAGGATGTACTAAAAAAATTTTTTTTAAATCGAGGATGTACTAAAAAAATTTTTTTAGATCGAGGATGTACTAAAAAAATTTTTTTTAGATCGAGGATGTACTAAAAAAATTTTTTTAGATCGAGGTTGTACTAAAAAAATTTTTTTTAGATCGAGGATGTACTAGAAAAATTTTTTTAATCGAGGATGTACTAAAAAAATTTTTTTTAGATCGAGGATGACCTAAAAAAATTTTTTTAGATCGAGGATGTACTAAAAAAATTTTTTTTAGATCGAGGATGTACTAAAAAAATTTTTTTAGATCGAGGATGTACTAAAAAAATTTTTTTTAAATCGAGGATGTACTAAAAAAATTTTTTTAGATCGAGGATGTACTAAAAAAATTTTTTTTAGATCGAGGATGTACTAAAAAAATTTTTTTAGATCGAGGATGTACTAAAAAAATTTTTTTTAGATCGAGGATGTACTAGAAAAATTTTTTTTAAATCGAGGATGTACTAAAAAAATTTTTTTTAGATCGAGGATGTACTAAAAAATTTTTTTAGATCGAGGATGTACTAAAAAAATTTTTTTAGATCGAGGATGTACTAAAAAAATTTTTTTTAGATCGAGGATGTACTAAAAAATTTTTTTTAAATCGAGAATGTACTAAAAAAATTTTTTTAGATCGAGGATGTACTAAAAAAATTTTTTTTAGATCGAGGATGTACTTAAAAAATTTTTTTAGATCGAGGATGTACTAAAAAAATTTTTTTTTGATCGAGGATGTACTAAAAAAATTTTTTTTAGATCGAGGATGTACTAAAAAATTTTTTTTAGATCGAGGATGTACTAAAAAATTTTTTTTCATATCAAGGATGTACTAAAAAAATTTTTTTTAGATCGAGGATGTACTTAAAAAATTTTTTTAGATCGAGGATGTACTAAAAAAATTTTTTTAGATCGAGGATGTACTAAAAAAATTTTTTTAGATCGAGGATGTACTAAAAAAATTTTTTTTAGATCGAGGATGTACTAAAAAAATTTTTTTAGATCGAGGATGTACTAAAAAAATTTTTTTTAAATCGAGGATGTACTAAAAAAATTTTTTTAGATCGAGGATGTACTAAAAAAATTTTTTTTAGATCGAGGATGTACTAAAAAAATTTTTTTAGATCGAGGATGTACTAAAAAATTTTTTTTAGATCGAGGATGTACTAAAAAAATTTTTTTTAGATCGAGGATGTACTAAAAAAATTTTTTTAGATCGAGGATGTACTAAAAAAATTTTTTTTAAATCGAGGATGTACTAAAAAAATTTTTTTAGATCGAGGATGTACTAAAAAAATTTTTTTTAGATCGAGGATGTACTAAAAAAATTTTTTTAGATCGAGGATGTACTAAAAAAATTTTTTTTTGATCGAGGATGTACTAAAAAATTTTTTTTAGATCGAGGATGTACTAAAAAAATTTTTTTAGATCGAGGATATACTAAAAAAAATTTTTTAAATCGAGGATGTACTAAAAAAATTTTTTTTAGATCGAGGATGTACTAAAAAAATTTTGTTTAGATCGAGGATGTACTAAAAAAATTTTTTTAGATCGAGGATGTACTAAAAAAATTTTTTTTTAATCGAGGATGTACTAAAAAAATTTTTTTAGATCGAGGATGTACTAAAAAAATTTTTTTTAGATCGAGGATGTACTAAAAAAATTTTTTTAGATCGAGGATGTACTAAAAAAATTTTTTTTAGATCGAGGATGTACTAAAAAAATTTTTTTTAGATCGAGGATGTACTAAAAAAATTTTTTTAGATCGAGGATGTACTAAAAAAATTTTTTTTAGATCGAGGATGTACTAAAAAAATTTTTTTAGATCGAGGATGTACTAAAAAAATTTTTTTTAGATCGAGGATGTACTAAAAAAATTTTTTTTAAATCGAGGATGTACTAAAAAAATTTTTTTAGATCGAGGATGTACTAAAAAAATTTTTTTTAGATCGAGGATGTACTAAAAAAATTTTTTTAGATCGAGGATGTACTAAAAAAATTTTTTTTAGATCGAGGATGTACTAGACAAATTTTTTTTAAATCGAGGATGTACTAAAAAAATTTTTTTTAGATCGAGGATGTACTAAAAAATTTTTTTAGATCGATGATGTACTAAAAAAATTTTTTTAGATCGAGGATGTACTAAAAAAATTTTTTTTAGATCGAGGATGTACTAAAAAATTTTTTTTAAATCGAGGATGTACTAAAAAAATTTTTTTAGATCGAGGATGTACTAAAAAAATTTTTTTTTGATCGAGGATGTACTAAGAAAATTTTTTTAGATCGAGGATGTACTAAAAAAATTTTTTTTAGATCGAGGATGTACTAAAAAAATTTTTTTTAGATCGAGGATGTACTAAAAAAATTTTTTTAGATCGAGGATGTACTAAAAAAATTTTTTTTAGATCGAGGATGTACTAAAAAATTTTTTTAGATCGAGGATGTACTAAAAAAATTTTTTTTAGATCGAGGATGTACTAAAAAAATTTTTTTAAATCGAGGATGTACTAAAAAAAATTTTTTAGATCGAGGATGTACTAAAAAAATTTTTTTTTAATCGAGGATGTACTAAAAAAATTTTTTTAGATCGAGGATGTACTAAAAAATTTTTTTAGATCGAGGATGTACTAAAAAAATTTTTTTAGATCGAGGATGTACTAAAAAAATTTTTTTTTTGATCGAGGATGTACTAAAAAATTTTTTTTAGATCGAGGATGTACTAAAAAAATTTTTTTAGATCGAGGATGTACTAGAAAAATTTTTTTTAAATCGAGGATGTACTAAAAAAATTTTTTTTAGATCGAGGATGTACTAAAAATTTTTTTTAGATCGAGGATGTACTAAAAAATTTTTTTAGATCGAGGATGTACTAAAAAAATTTTTTTTAGATCGAGGATGTACTAAAAAAATTTTTTTCATATCAAGGATGTACTAAAAAAATTTTTTTTAGATCGAGGATGTACTAAAAAAATTTTTTTAGATCGAGGATGTACTAAAAAAATTTTTTTTTGATCGAGGATGTACTGAAAAATTTTTTTTAGATCGAGGATGTACTAAAAAAATTTTTTTAGATCGAGGATGTACTAGAAAAATTTTTTTAAAATCGATGATGTACTAAAAAAATTTTTTTTAGATCGAGGATGTACTAAAAAATTTTTTTAGATCGAGGATGTACTAAAAAAATTTTTTTTAGATCGAGGATGTACTAAAAAAATTTTTTTAAATCGAGGATGTACTAAAAAAAATTTTTTAGATCGAGGATGTACTAAAAAAATTTTTTTTTAATCGAGGATGTACTAAAAAAATTTTTTTAGATCGAGGATGTACTAAAAAAATTTTTTTAGATCGAGGATGTACTAAAAAAATTTTTTTAGATCGAGGATGTACTAGAAAAATTTTTTTAAAATCGATGATGTACTAAAAAAATTTTTTTTAGATCGAGGATGTACTAAAAAATTTTTTTAGATCGAGGATGTACTAAAAAAATTTTTTTTAGATCGAGGATGTACTAAAAAATTTTTTTTAAATCGAGGATGTACTAAAAAAATTTTTTTAGATCGAGAATGTACTAAAAAAATTTTTTTTAGATCGAGGATGTACTAAGAAAATTTTTTTAGATCGAGGATGTACTAAAAAAATTTTTTTTAGATCGAGGATGTACTAAAAAAATTTTTTTTAGATCGAGGATGTACTAAAAAAATTTTTTTAGATCGAGGATGTACTAAAAAAATTTTTTTCATATCAAGGATGTACTAAAAAAATTTTTTTTAGATCGAGGATGTACTAAAAAAATTTTTTTAGATCGAGGATGTACTAAAAAAATTTTTTTTTGATCGAGGATGTACTGAAAAATTTTTTTTAGATCGAGGATGTACTAAAAAAATTTTTTTAGATCGAGGATGTACTAGAAAAATTTTTTTAAAATCGATGATGTACTAAAAAAATTTTTTTTAGATCGAGGATGTACTAAAAAATTTTTTTAGATCGAGGATGTACTAAAAAAATTTTTTTTAGATCGAGGATGTACTAAAAAAATTTTTTTAAATCGAGGATGTACTAAAAAAAATTTTTTAGATCGAGGATGTACTAAAAAAATTTTTTTTTAATCGAGGATGTACTAAAAAAATTTTTTTAGATCGAGGATGTACTAAAAAATTTTTTTAGATCGAGGATGTACTAAAAAAATTTTTTTAGATCGAGGATGTACTAAAAAAATTTTTTTTTGATCGAGGATGTACTAAAAAATTTTTTTTAGATCGAGGATGTACTAAAAAAATTTTTTTAGATCGAGGATGTACTAGAAAAATTTTTTTTAAATCGAGGATGTACTAAAAAAATTTTTTTTAGATCGAGGATGTACTAAAAATTTTTTTTAGATCGAGGATGTACTAAAAAATTTTTTTAGATCGAGGATGTACTAAAAAAATTTTTTTAGATCGAGGATGTACTAAAAAAATTTTTTTCATATCAAGGATGTACTAAAAAAATTTTTTTTAGATCGAGGATGTACTAAAAAAATTTTTTTAGATCGAGGATGTACTAGAAAAATTTTTTTAAAATCGATGATGTACTAAAAAAATTTTTTTTAGATCGAGGATGTACTAAAAAATTTTTTTAGATCGAGGATGTACTAAAAAAATTTTTTTTAGATCGAGGATGTACTAAAAAAATTTTTTTAAATCGAGGATGTACTAAAAAAAATTTTTTAGATCGAGGATGTACTAAAAAAATTTTTTTTTAATCGAGGATGTACTAAAAAAATTTTTTTAGATCGAGGATGTACTAAAAAATTTTTTTAGATCGAGGATGTACTAAAAAAATTTTTTTAGATCGAGGATGTACTAAAAAAATTTTTTTAGATCGAGGATGTACTAGAAAAATTTTTTTAAAATCGATGATGTACTAAAAAAATTTTTTTTAGATCGAGGATGTACTAAAAAATTTTTTTAGATCGAGGATGTACTAAAAAAATTTTTTTTAGATCGAGGATGTACTAAAAAAATTTTTTTAAATCGAGGATGTACTAAAAAAAATTTTTTAGATCGAGGATGTACTAAAAAAATTTTTTTTTAATCGAGGATGTACTAAAAAAATTTTTTTAGATCGAGGATGTACTAAAAAATTTTTTTAGATCGAGGATGTACTAAAAAAATTTTTTTAGATCGAGGATGTACTAAAAAAATTTTTTTTTGATCGAGGATGTACTAAAAAATTTTTTTTAGATCGAGGATGTACTAAAAAAATTTTTTTAGATCGAGGATGTACTAGAAAAATTTTTTTTAAATCGAGGATGTACTAAAAAAATTTTTTTAGATCGAGGATGTACTAAAAATTTTTTTTAGATCGAGGATGTACTAAAAAATTTTTTTAGATCGAGGATGTACTAAAAAAATTTTTTTTAGATCGAGGATGTACTAAAAAAATTTTTTTAGATCGAGGATGTACTAAAAAAATTTTTTTTAAATCGAGGATGTACTAAAAAAATTTTTTTAGATCGAGGATGTACTAA
The DNA here is from genome assembly GCF_943737925.1 of Anopheles nili. Lineage (NCBI taxonomy): Eukaryota > Metazoa > Arthropoda > Insecta > Diptera > Culicidae > Anopheles > Anopheles nili. Next base: position 59,606 of record NW_026525544.1, read on the forward strand.
AAAAATTTTTTTTTGATCGAGGATGTACTAAAAAATTTTTTTTAGATCGAGGATGTACTAAAAAAATTTTTTTAGATCGAGGATGTACTAAAAAATTTTTTTTAGATCGAGGATGTACTAAAAAAATTTTTTTAGATCGAGGATGTACTAAAAAAATTTTTTTTAAATCGAGGATGTACTAAAAAATTTTTTTAGATCGAAGATGTACTAAAAAAATTTTTTTTAGATCGAGGATGTACTAAAAAAATTTTTTAAGATCGAGGATGTACTAAAAAAATTTTTTTAGATCGAGGATGTACTAAAAAAATTTTTTTTAGATCGAGGATGTACTAAAAAAATTTTTTTAGATCGAGGATGTACTAAAAAAATTTTTTTTAGATCGAGGATGTACTAAAAAAATTTTTTTTAGGTCGAGGATGTACTAAAAAAATTATTTTAGATCGAGGATGTACTAAAAAAATTTTTTTCATATCAAGGATGTACTAAAAAAATTTTTTTTAGATCGAGGATGTACTAAAAAATTTTTTTTTAGATCGAGGATGTACTAAAATAATTTTTTTAAATCGAGGATGTACTAAAAAAATTTTTTAGATCGAGGATGTACTAAAAAAATTTTTTTTAAATCGAGGATGTACTAAAAAATTTTTTTTTAAATCGAGGATGTACTAAAACAATTTTTTTAGATCGAGGATGTACTAAAAAATTTTTTTTAGATCGAGGATGTACTAAAAAAATTTTTTTAGATCGAGGATGTACTAAAAAAATTTTTTTTAGATCGAGGATGTACTAAAAAAATTTTTTTAGATCGAGGATGTACTAAAAAAATTTTTTTTAGATCGAGGATGTACTAAAAAAATTTTTTTAGATCGAGGATGTACTAAAAAAATTTTTTTTAAATCGAGGATGTACTAAAAAAATTTTTTTAGATCGAGGATGTACTAAAAAAATTTTTTTTAGATCGAGGATGTACTAAAAAAATTTTTTTAGATCGAGGATGTACTAAAAAAATTTTTTTTAGATCGAGGATGTACTAAAAAAATTTTTTTTAGATCGAGGATGTACTAAAAAAATTTTTTTAGATCGAGGATGTACTAAAAAAATTTTTTTTAGATCGAGGATGTACTAAAAAAATTTTTTTAGATCGAGGATGTACTAAAAAAATTTTTTTTAGATCGAGGATGTACTAAAAAAATTTTTTTTAAATCGAGGATGTACTAAAAAAATTTTTTTAGATCGAGGATGTACTAAAAAATTTTTTTTTAGATCGAGGATGTACTAAAAAAATTTTTTTAGATCGAGGATGTACTAAAAAAATTTTTTTTAGATCGAGGATGTACTAGACAAATTTTTTTTAAATCGAGGATGTACTAAAAAAATTTTTTTTAGATCGAGGATGTACTAAAAAATTTTTTTAGATCGAGGATGTACTAAAAAAATTTTTTTAGATCGAGGATGTACTAAAAAAATTTTTTTTAGATCGAGGATGTACTAAAAAATTTTTTTTAAATCGAGGATGTACTAAAAAAATTTTTTTAGATCGAGGATGTACTAAAAAAATTTTTTTTAGATCGAGGATGTACTAAAATAATTTTTTTAGATCGAGGATGTACTAAAAAAATTTTTTTTTGATCGAGGATGTACTAAAAAATTTTTTTAGATCGAGGATGTACTAAAAAAATTTTTTTAGATCGAGGATGTACTAAAAAAATTTTTTTTAAATCGAGGATGTACTAAAAAAATTTTTTTAGATCGAGGATGTACTAAAAAAATTTTTTTAGATCGAGGATGTACTAAAAAAATTTTTTTAGATCGAGGATGTACTAAAAAAATTTTTTTTAAATCGAGGATGTACTAAAAAAATTTTTTTAGATCGAAGATGTACTAAAAAAATTTTTTTTAGATCGAGGATGTACTAAAAAAATTTTTTTAGATCGAGGTTGTACTAAAAAAATTTTTTTTAGATCGAGGATGTACTAGAAAAATTTTTTTAGATCGAGGATGTACTAAAAAAATTTTTTTTAGATCGAGGATGACCTAAAAAAATTTTTTTAGATCGAGGATGTACTAAAAAAATTTTTTTTAGATCGAGGATGTACTAAAAAAATTTTTTTAGATCGAGGATGTACTAAAAAAATTTTTTTTAAATCGAGGATGTACTAAAAAAATTTTTTTAGATGGAGGATGTACTAAAAAAATTTTTTTTAGATCGAGGATGTACTAAAAAAATTTTTTTAGATCGAGGATGTACTAAAAAAATTTTTTTTAGATCGAGGATGTACTAGAAAAATTTTTTTTAAATCGAGGATGTACTAAAAAAATTTTTTTTAGATCGAGGATGTACTAAAAAATTTTTTTAGATCGAGGATGTACTAAAAAAATTTTTTTAGATCGAGGATGTACTAAAAAAATTTTTTTTAGATCGAGGATGTACTAAAAAATTTTTTTTAAATCGAGGATGTACTAAAAAAATTTTTTTAGATCGAGGATGTACTAAAAAAATTTTTTTTAGATCGAGGATGTACTTAAAAAATTTTTTTAGATCGAGGATGTACTAAAAAAATTTTTTTTTGATCGAGGATGTACTAAAAAAATTTTTTTTAGATCGAGGATGTACTAAAAAAATTTTTTTAGATCGAGGATGTACTAAAAAATTTTTTTTCATATCAAGGATGTACTAAAAAAATTTTTTTTAGATCGAGGATGTACTTAAAAAATTTTTTTAGATCGAGGATGTACTAAAAAAATTTTTTTAGATCGAGGATGTACTAAAAAAATTTTTTTAGATCGAGGATGTACTAAAAAAATTTTTTTTAGATCGAGGATGTACTAAAAAAATTTTTTAGATCGAGGATGTACTAAAAAAATTTTTTTTAAATCGAGGATGTACTAAAAAAATTTTTTTAGATCGAGGATGTACTAAAAAAATTTTTTTTAGATCGAGGATGTACTAAAAAAATTTTTTTAGATCGAGGATGTACTAAAAAAATTTTTTTTTAGATCGAGGATGTACTAAAAAAATTTTTTTTAGATCGAGGATGTACTAAAAAAATTTTTTTAGATCGAGGATGTACTAAAAAAATTTTTTTTAAATCGAGGATGTACTAAAAAAATTTTTTTAGATCGAGGATGTACTAAAAAAATTTTTTTTAGATCGAGGATGTACTAAAAAAATTTTTTTAGATCGAGGATGTACTAAAAAAATTTTTTTTTGATCGAGGATGTACTAAAAAATTTTTTTTAGATCGAGGATGTACTAAAAAAATTTTTTTAGATCGAGGATGTACTAAAAAAATTTTTTTAAATCGAGGATGTACTAAAAAAATTTTTTTTAGATCGAGGATGTACTAAAAAAATTTTTTTTAGATCGAGGATGTACTTAAAAAATTTTTTTAGATCGAGGATGTACTAAAAAAATTTTTTTTTAATCGAGGATGTACTAAAAAAATTTTTTTAGATCGAGGATGTACTAAAAAAATTTTTTTTAGATCGAGGATGTACTAAAAAAATTTTTTTAGATCGAGGATGTACTAAAAAAATTTTTTTTAGATCGAGGATGTACTAAAAAAATTTTTTTTAGATCGAGGATGTACTAAAAAAATTTTTTTAGATCGAGGATGTACTAAAGAAATTTTTTTTAAATCGAGGATGTACTAAAAAAATTTTTTTAGATCGAGGATGTACTAAAAAAATTTTTTTAGATCGAGGATGTACTAAAAAAATTTTTTTCATATCAAGGATGTACTAAAAAAATTTTTTTTAGATCGAGGATGTACTAAAAAAATTTTTTTCATATCAAGGATGTACTAAAAAAATTTTTTTTAGATCGAGGGTGTACTAAAAAATTTTTCTTAAATCGAGGATGTACTAAAAAAATTTTTTTTTAGATCGAGGATGTACTAAAAAATTTTTATTAGATCGAGGATGTACTAAAAAAATTTGTTTAGATCGAGGATGTACTAAAAAAAATTTTTTCATATCAAGGATATACTAAAAAAATTTTTTTTACACCGAGGATGTACTAAAAAAATTTTTTTTACACCGAGGATGTTCTAAAAAAATTTTTTTAGATCGAGGATGTACTAAAAAAATTTTTTTAGATCGAGGAACTACTGAAAAAATTTTTTTAAATCGAGGATGTACTAAAAAAATTTTTTTTAAATCGAGGATGTAATAAAAAATTTTTTTTCATATCAAGGATGTACTAAAAAAATTTTTTTAGATCGAGGATGTACTAAAAAAATTTTTTTTGATCGAGGATGTACTAAAAAAATTTTTTTAGATCGAGGATGTACTAAAAAAAATTTTTTCATATCAAGGATGTACTAAAAAAATTTTTTTTAGATCGAGGATGTACTAAAAAATTATTTTTTGATCTAGGATGTACTAAAAAAATTATTTTTAGATCGAGGATGTACTAAAAAAATTTTTTCATATCAAGGATGTACTAAAAAAATTTTTTTTAGATCGAGGATGTACTAAAAAATTTTTTTTTGATCTAGGATGTACTAAAAAAATTATTTTTAGATCGAGGATGTACTAAAAAAAATTTTTTCATATCAAGGATGTACTAAAAAATTTTTTTTAGATCGAGGATGTACTAAAAAAATTTTTTTTGATCGAGGATGTACTAAAAAAATTTTTTTCATATCAAGGATGTACTAAAAAAATTTTTTTTAGATCGAGGATGTACTAAAAAAATTTTTTTTGATCGAGGATGTACTAAAAAAAATTTTTTTGATCGAGGATGTACTAAAAAAACTTTTTTCATATCAAGGATGTACTAAAAACATTTGTTTTAGATCGAGGATGTACTAAAAAAATTGTTTTTGATCGAGGATGTACTAAAAAAATTTTTTTTGATCGAGGATGTACTAAAAAAATTTTTTTAGATCGAGGATGTACTAAAAAAAATTTTTTCATATCAAGGATGACTAAAAAAATTTTTTTTAGATCGAGGATGTACTAAAAAAATTTTTTTTGATCTAGGATGTACTAAAAAAATTTTTTTTAGATCGAGGATGTACTAAAAAAATTTTTTTAGATCGAGGATGTACTAAAAAAAATTTTTTTAGATCAAGGATGTACTAAAAAATTTTTTTTTTAGATCGAGGATGTACTACAAAATTTTTTTTGTTCGAGGATGTACTAAAAAAAAATTTTTTCATATCAAGGATGTACTAAAAAATTTTTTTTTAGATCGAGGATGTACTAAAAAAATTTTTTTTAGATCGAGGATGTAGTAAAAAAATTTTTTTTGATCGAGGATGTAATAAAAAAATTTTTTTAGATCGAGGATGTACTAAAAAAATTTTTCATATCAAGGATGTACTAAAAAAATTTTTTCACATCAAGGATGTACTAAAAAAATTTTTTTAGATCGAGGATGTACTAAAAAAATTTTTTCATATCAAGGATGTACTAAAAAAATTTTTTTAGATCGAGGATGTACTAAAAAAATTTTTTTTGATCGAGGATGTACTAAAAAAAATTTTTTAGATCGAGGATGTACTAAAAAAATTTTTTTTAGATCGAGGATGTACTAAAAACTTTTTTTTAGATCGAGGATGTACTAAAAAAATTTTTTAAGATCGAGGATGTACTAAAAAAAATTTTTTTAGATCGAGGATGTACTAAACAAATTTTTTTAGATCGAGGATGTACTAAAAAAATTTTTTTTAGATCGAGGATGTACTAAAAAATTTTTTTAGATCGAGGATGTACTAAAAAAATTTTTTTACATCGAGGATGTACTAAAAAAATTTTTTAGATCGAGGATGTACTAAAAAAATTTTTTTCATATCAAGGATGTACTAAAAAATTTTTTTTAGATCGAGGATGTACTAAAAAAATTTTTTTTAGATCGAGGATGTACTAAAAAAATTTTTTTAGATCGAGGATGTACTAAAAAAATTTTTTTGGATCGAGGATGTACTAGAAAATTTTTTTTAGATCGAGGATGTACCAAAAAATTTTTTTTGATCGAGGATGTACTAAAAAAATTTTTTTTAGATCGAGGATGTACTAAAAAATTTTTTTTAGATCGAGGATGTACTAAAAAAAATTGTTTAGATCAAGGATGGACTAAAAAAAATTTTTTTAGATCGAGGATGTACTAAAAACAAATTTTTTCATATCAAGGATGTACTAAAAAATTTTTTTTTGATCGAGGATGTATTAAAAAATTTTTTTTAGATCGAGGATGTACTAAAAAAATTTTTTAGATCGAGGATGTACTAAAAAAATTGTTTTCATATCAAGGATGTACTAAAAAATTTTTTTTAGATCGAGGATGTACTAAAAAAATTTTTTTTGATCGAGGATGTACTAAAAAAATTTTTTTTAGATCGAGGATGTACTAAAAAATTTTTTTTAGATCGAGGATGTACTGAAAAAAATTGTTTAGATCGAGGATGGACTAAAAAAAATTTTTTTAGATCGAGGATGTACTAAAAACAAATTTTTTCATATCAAGGATGTACTAAAAAAATTTTTTTTGATCGAGGATGTACTAAAAAATTTTTTTTAGATCGAGGATGTACTGAAAAAAATTGTTTAGATCGAGGATGGACTAAAAAAAATTTTTTTAGATCGAGGATGTACTAAAAACAAATTTTTTCATATCAAGGATGTACTAAAAAAATTTTTTTTGATCGAGGATGTACTAAAAAAATTTTTTTTGATCGAGGATGTACTAAAAAAATTTTTTTTAGATCGAGGATGTACTAAAAAATTTTTTTTAGATCGAGGATGTACTGAAAAAAATTGTTTAGATCGAGGATGGACTAAAAAAAATTTTTTTAGATCGAGGATGTACTAAAAACAAATTTTTTCATATCAAGGATGTACTAAAAAAATTTTTTTTGATCGAGGATGTACTAAAAAAATTTTTTTAGATCGAGGATGTACTAAAACAATTTTTTTTGATCGAGGATGTACTAAAAAATTTTTTTAGATCGAGGATGTACTAAAAAAATTTTTTCATATCAAGGATGTACTAAAAAAATTTTTTTAGATCGAGGATGTACTAAAAAAATTTTTTTTGATCGAGGATGTACTAAAAAAATTTTTTTTAGATCGAGGATGTACTAAAAAATTTTTTTTAGATCGAGGATGTACTGAAAAAAATTGTTTAGATCGAGGATGGACTAAAAAAAATTTTTTTAGATCGAGGATGTACTAAAAACAAATTTTTTCATATCAAGGATGTACTAAAAAAATTTTTTTTGATCGAGGATGTACTAAAAAAATTTTTTTAGATCGAGGATGTACTAAAACAATTTTTTTTGATCGAGGATGTACTAAAAAATTTTTTTAGATCGAGGATGTACTAAAAAAATTTTTTCATATCAAGGATGTACTAAAAAAATTTTTTTAGATCGAGGATGTACTAAAAAAATTTTTTTTGATCGAGGATGTACTAAAAAAATTTTTTTTAGATCGAGGATGTACTAAAAAATTTTTTTAGATCGAGGATGTACTACAAAAATTTTTTAAGATCGAGGATGTACTAAAAAAAATTTTTTTAGATCGAGGATGTACTAAACAAATTTTTTTAGATCGAGGATGTACTAAAAAAATTTTTTTTAGATCGAGGATGTACTAAAAAAATTTTTTTAGATCGAGGATGTACTAAAAAAATTTTTTTACATCGAGGATGTACTAAAAAAATTTTTTAGATCGAGGATGTACTAAAAAAATTTTTTTAGATCGAGGATGTACGAGAAAATTTTTTTTAAATCGAGGATGTACTAAAAAATTTTTTTTAGATCGAGGATGTACTGAAAAAATTTTTTTTGATCGAGGATGTACTAAAAAAATTTTTTTTGATCGAGGATGTACTAAAAAAATTTTTTAAATCGAGGATGTACTAAAAAAATTTTTTAGATCGAGGATGTACTAAAAAAATTTTTTTAGATCGAGGATGCACTAAAAAAATTTTTTTTGATCGAGGATGTACTAAAAAAATTTTTTTAGATCGAGGATGTACTAAAAAAATTTTTTAGATCGAGGATGTACTAAAAAAATTTTTTTCATATCAAGGATGTACTAAAAAATTTTTTTTAGATCGAGGATGTACTAAAAAAATTTTTTTTGATCGAGGATGTACTAAAAAAATTTTTTTTGATCGAGGATGTACTAAAAAAATTTTTTTAGATCGAGGATGTACTAAAAAAATTTTTTAGATCGAGGATGTACTAAAAAAATTTTTTAGATCGAGGATGTACTAAAAAAATTTTTTTCATATCAAGGATGTACTAAAAAATTTTTTTTAGATCGAGGATGTACTAAAAAAATTTTTTTTAGATCGAGGATGTACTAAAAACTTTTTTTTAGATCGAGGATGTACTAAAAAAATTTTTTAAGATCGAGGATGTACTAAAAAAATTTGTTTTAGATCGAGGATGTACTAAAAAAATTGTTTTTGATCGAGGATGTACTAAAAAAATTTTTTTTGATCGAGGATGTACTAAAAAAATTTTTTTAGATCGAGGATGTACTAAAAAAAATTTTTTCATATCAAGGATGACTAAAAAAATTTTTTTTAGATCGAGGATGTACTAAAAAAATTTTTTTTGATCTAGGATGTACTAAAAAAATTTTTTTTAGATCGAGGATGTACTAAAAAAATTTTTTCACATCAAGGATGTACTAAAAAAATTTTTTTAGATCGAGGATGTACTAAAAAAATTTTTTCATATCAAGGATGTACTAAAAAAATTTTTTTAGATCGAGGATGTACTAAAAAAATTTTTTTTGATCGAGGATGTACTAAAAAAATTTTTTTTAGATCGAGGATGTACTAAAAACTTTTTTTTAGATCGAGGATGTACTAAAAAAATTTTTTAAGATCGAGGATGTACTAAAAAAAATTTTTTTAGATCGAGGATGTACTAAACAAATTTTTTTAGATCGAGGATGTACTAAAAAAATTTTTTTTAGATCGAGGATGTACTAAAAAAATTTTTTTAGATCGAGGATGTACTAAAAAAATTTTTTTACATCGAGGATGTACTAAAAAAATTTTTTAGATCGAGGATGTACTAAAAAAATTTTTTTTGATCGAGGATGTACTAAAAAATTTTTTTTAGATCGAGGATGTACTAAAAAAATTTTTTTTGATCGAGGATGTACTAAAAAAATTTTTTTCATATCAAGGATGTACTAAAAAAATTTTTTTTAGATCGAGGATGTACTAAAAAAATTTTTTTTGATCGAGGATGTACTAAAAAAAATTTTTTTGATCGAGGATGTACTAAAAAAACTTTTTTCATATCAAGGATGTACTAAAAACATTTGTTTTAGATCGAGGATGTACTAAAAAAATTGTTTTTGATCGAGGATGTACTAAAAAAATTTTTTTTGATCGAGGATGTACTAAAAAAATTTTTTTAGATCGAGGATGTACTAAAAAAAATTTTTTCATATCAAGGATGACTAAAAAAATTTTTTTTAGATCGAGGATGTACTAAAAAAATTTTTTTTGATCTAGGATGTACTAAAAAAATTTTTTTTAGATCGAGGATGTACTAAAAAAATTTTTTTAGATCGAGGATGTACTAAAAAAAATTTTTTTAGATCAAGGATGTACTAAAAAATTTTTTTTTTAGATCGAGGATGTACTACAAAATTTTTTTTGTTCGAGGATGTACTAAAAAAAATTTTTTCATATCAAGGATGTACTAAAAAATTTTTTTTTAGATCGAGGATGTACTAAAAAAATTTTTTTTAGATCGAGGATGTACTAAAAATTTTTTTTTAAATCGAGGATGTACTAAAAAAAATTTTTTCATATCAAGGATGTACTAAAAAAATTTTTTTTAGATCGAGAATGTACTAAAAAAATTTTTTTAGATCGAGGATGTACTAAAAAAATTTTTTTTAAATCGAGGATGTACTAAAAAAATTTTTTTAGATCGAGGATGTACTAAAAAAATTTTTTTTAGGTCGAGGATGTACTAAAAAATTTTTTTTAGATCGAGGATGTACTAAAAAAATTTTTTAAGATCGAGGATGTACTAAAAAAAATTTTTTTAGATCGAGGATGTACTAAACAAATTTTTTTAGATCGAGGATGTACTAAAAAAATTTTTTTTAGATCGAGGATGTACTAAAAAAATTTTTTTTGATCGAGGATGTACTAAAAAATTTTTTTTAGATCGAGGATGTACTAAAAAAAATTTTTTTAGATCGAGGATGTACTAAAAAAATTTTTTTAGATCGAGGATGTACTAAAACAATTTTTTTTGATCGAGGATGTACTAAAAAAATTTTTTCACATCAAGGATGTACTAAAAAAATTTTTTTAGATCGAGGATGTACTAAAAAAATTTTTTCATATCAAGGATGTACTAAAAAAATTTTTTTAGATCGAGGATGTACTAAAAAAATTTTTTTTGATCGAGGATGTACTAAAAAAATTTTTTAAGATCGAGGATGTACTAAAAAAAATTTTTTTAGATCGAGGATGTACTAAACAAATTTTTTTAGATCGAGGATGTACTAAAAAAATTTTTTTTAGATCGAGGATGTACTAAAAAATTTTTTTAGATCGAGGATGTACTAAAAAAATTTTTTTACATCGAGGATGTACTAAAAAAATTTTTTAGATCGAGGATGTACTAAAAAAATTTTTTTCATATCAAGGATGTACTAAAAAATTTTTTTTAGATCGAGGATGTACTAAAAAAATTTTTTTTAGATCGAGGATGTACTAAAAAAATTTTTTTAGATCGAGGATGTACTAAAAAAATTTTTTTGGATCGAGGATGTACTAGAAAATTTTTTTTAGATCGAGGATGTACCAAAAAATTTTTTTTGATCGAGGATGTACTAAAAAAATTTTTTTTAGATCGAGGATGTACTAAAAAATTTTTTTTAGATCGAGGATGTACTAAAAAAAATTGTTTAGATCAAGGATGGACTAAAAAAAATTTTTTTAGATCGAGGATGTACTAAAAACAAATTTTTTCATATCAAGGATGTACTAAAAAAATTTTTTTTGATCGAGGATGTACTAAAAAAATTTTTTTTAGATCGAGGATGTACTAAAAAAATTTTTTAGATCGAGGATGTACTAAAAAAATTGTTTTCATATCAAGGATGTACTAAAAAATTTTTTTTAGATCGAGGATGTACTAAAAAAATTTTTTTTGATCGAGGATGTACTAAAAAAATTTTTTTTAGATCGAGGATGTACTAAAAAATTTTTTTTAGATCGAGGATGTACTGAAAAAAATTGTTTAGATCGAGGATGGACTAAAAAAAATTTTTTTAGATCGAGGATGTACTAAAAACAAATTTTTTCATATCAAGGATGTACTAAAAAAATTTTTTTTGATCGAGGATGTACTAAAAAATTTTTTTTAGATCGAGGATGTACTAAAAAAAATTTTTTTAGATCGAGGATGTACTAAAAAAATTTTTTTAGATCGAGGATGTACTAAAACAATTTTTTTTGATCGAGGATGTACTAAAAAATTTTTTTAGATCGAGGATGTACTAAAAAAATTTTTTCATATCAAGGATGTACTAAAAAAATTTTTTTAGATCGAGGATGTACTAAAAAAATTTTTTTTGATCGAGGATGTACTAAAAAAATTTTTTTTAGATCGAGGATGTACTAAAAAATTTTTTTAGATCGAGGATGTACTACAAAAATTTTTTAAGATCTAGGATGTACTAAAAAAAATTTTTTTAGGTCGAGGATGTACTAAAAAAATTTTTTTTAGATCGAGGATGTACTAAAAAAATTTTTTTTAGTTCGAGGATGTACTAAAAAAATTTTTTTAAATCGAGGATGTACTAAAAAAATTTTTTTAAATCGAGGATGTACTAAAAAAATTTTTTTTAAATCGAGGATGTACTAAAAAAATTTTTTTAGATCGAGGATGTACTAAAAAAATTTTTTTTAGATCGAGGATGTACTAAAAAATTTTTTTTAAATCGAGGATGTACTAAAAAAAATTTTTTCATATCAAGGATGTACTAAAAAAATTTTTTTTAGATCGAGGATGTACTAAAAAAATTTTTTTAGATCGAGCATGTACTAAAAAAATTTTTTTAAATCGAGGATGTACTAAAAAAATTTTTTTTATTTCGAGGATGTACTAAAAAAATTTTTTTAGATCGAGGATGTACTAAAAAAATTTTTTTTAAATCGAGGATGTACTAAAAAAAATTTTTTTAGATCGAGGATGTACTAAAAAATTTTTTTTAAATCGAGGATGTACTAAAAAAAATTTTTTCATATCAAGGATGTACTAAAAAAATTTTTTTTAGATCGAGGATGTACTAAAAAATTTTTTTTAGATCGAGGATGTACTAAAAAAATTTTTTTTAAATCGAGGATGTACTAAAAAAATTTTTTTTAAATCGAGGATGTACTAAAAAAATTTTTTTAGATCGAGGATGTACTAAAAAAATTTTTTTTAAATCGAGGATGTACTAAAAAAATTTTTTTAGATCGAGGATGTACTAAAAAAATTTTTTTTAGGTCGAGGATGTACTAAAAAAATTTTTTTAGATCGAGGATGTACTAAAAAAATTTTTTTTAGGTCGAGGATGTACTAAAAAAATTTTTTTAGATCGAGGATGTACTAAAAAAATTTTTTTTAGATCGAGGATGTACTAAAAAAATTTTTTTAAATCGAGGATGTACTAAAAAAATTTTTTTTAAATCGAGGATGTACTAAAAAATTTTTTTTAGATCGAGGATGTACTAAAAAAATTTTTTTTAGGTCGAGGATGTACTAAAAAAATTTTTTTAGATCGAGGATGTACTAAAAAAATTTTTTTTAGGTCGAGGATGTACTAAAAAAATTTTTTTAGATCGAGGATGTACTAAAAAAATTTTTTTTAGATCGAGGATGTACTAAAAAATTTTTTTTAAATCGAGGATGTACTAAAAAAAATTTTTTCATATCAAGGATGTACTAAAAAAATTTTTTTTAGATCGAGGATGTACTAAAAAAATTTTTTTAGATCGAGGATGTACTAAAAAAATTTTTTTTAAATCGAGAATGTACTAAAAAAATTTTTTTAGATCGAGGATGTACTAAAAAAATTTTTTTTAGATCGAGGATGTACTAAAAAATTTTTTTTAAATCGAGGATGTACTAAAAAAAATTTTTTCATATCAAGGATGTACTAAAAAATTTTTTTTAAATCGAGGATGTACTAAAAAAATTTTTTTAGATCGAGGATGTGCTAAAAAAATTTTTTTTAGATCGAGGATGTACTAAAAAATTTTTTTTAAATCGAGGATGTACTAAAAAAAATTTTTTCATATCAAGGATGTACTAAAAAAATTTTTTTTAGATCGAGGATGTACTAAAAAAATTTTTTTAGATCGAGGATGTACTAAAAAAAATTTTTTTTTAAATCGAGGATGTACTAAAAAAATTTTTTTAGATCGAGGATGTACTAAAAAAATTTTTTTTAGGTCGAGGATGTACTAAAAAAATTTTTTTAGATCGAGGATGTACTAAAAAAAATTTTTTTTAGGTCGAGGATGTACTAAAAAAATTTTTTTAAATCGAGGATGTACTAAAAAAAATTTTTTCATATCAAGGATGTACTAAAAAAATTTTTTTAGATCGAGGATGTACTAAAAAAATTTTTTTTAGATCGAGGATGTACTAAAAAATTTTTTTTAAATCGAGGATGTACTAAAAAAAATTTTTCATATCAAGGATGTACTAAAAAAATTTTTTTAGATCGAGGATGTACTAAAAAAATTTTTTTTAGGTCGAGGATGTACTAAAAAATTTTTTTTAGATCGAGGATGTACTAAAAAAATTTTTTTAGATCGAGGATGTACTAAAAAAATTTTTTTAAATCGAGGATGTACTAAAAAAATTTTTTTTAAATCGAGGATGTACTAAAAAAATTTTTTTAGATCGAGGATGTACTAAAAAAATTTTTTTTAGATCGAGGATGTACTAAAAAAATTTTTTTAGATCGAGGATGTGCTAAAAAAATTTTTTTTAGATCGAGGATGTACTAAAAAATTTTTTTTAAATCGAGGATGTACTAAAAAAATTTTTTTCAAATCAAGGATGTACTAAAAAAATTTTTTTTAGATCGAGGATGTACTAAAAAAATTTTTTTAGATCGAGGATGTACTAAAAAAAATTTTTTAAATCGAGGATGTACTAAAAAAATTTTTTTAGATCGAGGATGTACTAAAAAAATTTTTTTTAGGTCGAGGATGTACTAAAAAAATTTTTTTAGATCAAGGATGTACTAAAAAAATTTTTTTTAGGTCGAGGATGTACTAAAAAAATTTTTTAAGATCGAGGATGTACTAAAAAAATTTTTTTTAGATCGAGGATGTACTAAAAAAATTTTTTTAGATCGAGAATGTACTAAAAAAATTTTTTTTAGATCGAGGATGTACTAAAAAATTTTTTTTAAATCGAGGATGTACTAAAAAAAATTTTTTCATATCAAGGATGTACTAAACAAATTTTTTTTAGATCGACGATGTACTAAAAAAATTTTTTTAGATCGAGGATGTACTAAAAAAATTTTTTTAAATCGAGGATGTACTAAAAAAATTTTTTTTAAATCGAGGATGTACTAAAAAAATTTTTTTAGATCGAGGATGTACTAAAAAAATTTTTTTTAGATCGAGGATGTACTAAAAAAATTTTTTTAGATCGAGGATGTACTAAAAAAAATTTTTTCATACCAAGGATGTACTAAAAAATTTTTTTTAGATCGAGGATGTACTAAAAAAATTTTTTTTAGATCGAGGATGTACTAAAAAAATTTTTTTAAATCGAGGATGTACTAAAAAAATTTGTTAGATCAAGGATGTACTAAAAAAATTTTTTTTAGATCGAGGATGTGCTAAAAAAATTTTTTTTAGATCGAGGATGTACTAAAAAATTTTTTTTAAATCGAGGATGTACTAAAAAAAATTTTTTCATATCAAGGATGTACTAAAAAAATTTTTTTTAGATCGAGGATGTACTAAAAAAATTTTTTTAGATCGAGGATGTACTAAAAAAATTTTTTTAAATCGAGGATGTACTAAAAAAATTTTTTTAGATCGAGGATGTACTAAAAAAATTTTTTTTAGGTCGAGGATGTACTAAAAAAATTTTTTTAGATCAAGAATGTACTAAAAAAATTTTTTTTAGGTCGAGGATGTACTAAAAAAATTTTTTAAGATCGAGGATGTACTAAAAAAATTTTTTTTAGATCGAGGATGTACTAAAAAAATTTTTTTAGATCGAGGATGTACTAAAAAAATTTTTTTTAGATCGAGGATGTACTAAAAAATTTTTTTTAAATCGAGGATGTACTAAAAAAAATTTTTTCATATCAAGGATGTACTAAAAAAGTTTTTTTTAGATCGAGGATGTACTAAAAAAATTTTTTTAGATCGAAGATGTACTAAAAAATTTTTTTTTAAATCGAGGATGTACTAAAAAATTTTTTTTAGATCGAGGATGTACTAAAAAATTTTTTTTAAATCGAGGATGTACTAAAAAATTTTTTTAGATCGAGGATGTACTAAAAAAATTTTTTTTAGATCGAGGATGTACTAAAAAATTTTTTTTAAATCGAGGATGTACTACAAAAAATTTTTTCATATCAAGGATGTACTAAAAAAATTTTTTTTAGATCGAGGATGTACTAAAAAAATTTTTTTAGATCGAGGATGTACTAAAAAAATTTTTTTTAAATCGAGGATGTACTAAAAAAATTTTTTTAGATCGAGGATGTACTAAAAAAATTTTTTTTAGGTCGAGGATGTACTAAAAAAATTTTTTTAGATCGAGGATGTACTAAAAAAATTTTTTTTAGGTCGAGGATGTACTAAAAAAATTTTTTTAGATCGAGGATGTACTAAAAAATTTTTTTTTGAATCGAGGATGTACTAAAAAAATTTTTTTAGATCGAGGATGTACTAAAAAAATTTTTTTAGATCGAGGATGTACTAAAAAAATTTTTTTAGATCGAGGATGTACTAAAAAAATTTTTTTAAATCGAGGATGTACTAAAAAAATTTTTTTTAAATCGAGGATGTACTAAAAAAATTTTTTTAGATCGAGGATGTACTAAAAAAACTTTTTTAGATCGAGGATGTACTAAAAAAATTTTTTTAAATCGAGGATGTACTAAAAAAATTTTTTTAAATCGAGGATGTACTAAAAAAATTTTTTTAGATCGAGAATGTACTAAAAAAATTTTTTTTAAATCGAGGATGTACTAAAAAAATTTTTTTAGATCGAGGATGTACTAAAAAAATTTTTTTAGATCGAGGATGTACTAAAAAAATTTTTTTAAATCGAGGATGTACTAAAAAAATTTTTTTTAAATCGAGGATGTACTAAAAAAATTTTTTTAGATCGAGGATGTACTAAAAAAATTTTTTTTAAATCGAGGATGTACTAAAAAAATTTTTTTAGATCGAGGATGTACTAAAAAAATTTTTTTTAAATCGAGGATGTACTAAAAAAATTTTTTTAGATCGAGGATGTACTAAAAAAATTTTTTTTAGGTCGAGGATGTACTAAAAAAATTTTTTTTAGGTCGAGGATGTACTAAAAAAATTTTTTTAGATCGAGGATGTACTAAAAAAATTTTTTTTGGGTCGAGGATGTACTAAAAAAATTTTTTTAGATCGAGGATGTACTAAAAAAATTTTTTTTAGATCGAGGATGTACTAAAAAAATTTTTTTAAATCGAGGATGTACTAAAAAAATTTTTTTTAAATCGAGGATGTACTAAAAAAATTTTTTTAGATCGAGGATGTACTAAAAAAATTTTTTTAGATCGAGGATGTACTAAAAAAATTTTTTTTAAATCGAGGATGTACTAAAAAAATTTTTTTAAATCGAGGATGTACTAAAAAAATTTTTTTTAAATCGAGGATGTACTAAAAAAATTTGTTTTGATCGAGGATGTACTAAAAAAATTTTTTTCATATCAAGGATGTACTAAAAAAAATTTTTTCATATCAAGGATGTACTAAAAAAATTTTTTTTAGGTCGAGGATGTACTAAAAAAATTTTTTTAGATCGAGGATGTACTAAAAAAATTTTTTTTAAATCGAGGATGTACTAAAAAAATTTTTTTAGATCGAGAATGTACTAAAAAAATTTTTTTTAAATCGAGGATGTACTAAAAAAATTTTTTTAGATCGAGGATGTACTAAAAAAATTTTTTTAGATCGAGGATGTACTAAAAAAATTTTTTTAAATCGAGGATGTACTAAAAAAATTTTTTTTAAATCGAGGATGTACTAAAAAAATTTTTTTAGATCGAGGATGTACTAAAAAAATTTTTTTTAAATCGAGGATGTACTAAAAAAATTTTTTTAGATCGAGGATGTACTAAAAAAATTTTTTTTAAATCGAGGATGTACTAAAAAAATTTTTTTAGATCGAGGATGTACTAAAAAAATTTTTTTTAGGTCGAGGATGTACTAAAAAAATTTTTTTTAGGTCGAGGATGTACTAAAAAAATTTTTTTAGATCGAGGATGTACTAAAAAAATTTTTTTTGGGTCGAGGATGTACTAAAAAAATTTTTTTAGATCGAGGATGTACTAAAAAAATTTTTTTTAGATCGAGGATGTACTAAAAAAATTTTTTTAAATCGAGGATGTACTAAAAAAATTTTTTTTAAATCGAGGATGTACTAAAAAAATTTTTTTAGATCGAGGATGTACTAAAAAAATTTTTTTTAGGTCGAGGATGTACTAAAAAAATTTTTTTAGATCGAGGATGTACAAAAAAAATTTTTTTAGGTCGAGGATGTACTAAAAAAATTTTTTTAGATCGAGGATGTACTAAAAAAATTTTTTTTAGATCGAGGATGTACTAAAAAAATTTTTTTAAATCGAGGATGTACTAAAAAAATTTTTTTTAAATCGAGGATGTACTAAAAAAATTTTTTTAGATCGAGGATGTACTAAAAAAATTTTTTTTAGATCGAGGATGTACTAAAAAAATTTTTTTAGATCGAGGATGTACTAAAAAAATTTTTTTTAAATCGAGGATGTACTAAAAAAATTTTTTTAGATCGAGGATGTACTAAAAAAATTTTTTTTAGATCGAGGATGTACTAAAAAATTTTTTTTAGATCGAGGATGTACTAAAAAAATTTTTTTTAGGTCGAGGATGTACTAAAAAAATTTTTTTTAGGTCGAGGATGTACTAAAAAAATTTTTTTAGATCGAGGATGTACTAAAAAAATTTTTTTTAGATCGAGGATGTACTAAAAAAATTTTTTTAAATCGAGGATGTACTAAAAAAATTTTTTTTAAATCGAGGATGTACTAAAAAATTTTTTTTAGATCGAGGATGTACTAAAAAATTTTTTTTAAATCGAGGATGTACTAAAAAAAATTTTTTTATATCAAGGATGTACTAAAAAAATTTTTTTTAGATCGAGGATGTACTAAAAAAATTTTTTTAAATCGAGGATGTACTAAAAAAATTTTTTTTAAATCGAGGATGTACTAAAAAAATTTTTTTAGATCGAGGATGTACTAAAAAAATTTTTTTTAGATCGAGGATGTACTAAAAAAATTTTTTTAGATCGAGGATGTACTAAAAAATTTTTTTTTAAATCGAGGATGTACTAAAAAAATTTTTTTAGATCGAGGATGTACTAAAAAAATTTTTTTTAGATCGAGGATGTACTAAAAAAATTTTTTTAGATCGAGGATGTACTAAAAAAATTTTTTTTAGGTCGAGGATGTACTAAAAAAATTTTTTTAAATCGAGGATGTACTAAAAAAATTTTTTTTAAATCGAGGATGTACTAAAAAAATTTTTTTAGATCGAGGATGTACAAAAAAAATTTTTTTTAGGTCGAGGATGTACTAAAAAAATTTTTTTAGATCGAGGATGTACTAAAAAAATTTTTTTTAGGTCGAGGATGTACTAAAAAAATATTTTTAGATCGAGGATGTACTAAAAAATTTTTTTTTAGATCGAGGATGTACTAAAAAAATTTTTTTAGATCGAGGATGTACTAAAAAAATTTTTTTTAGATCGAGGATGTACTAAAAAATTTTTTTTAAATCGAGGATGTACTAAAAAAAATTTTTTCATATCAAGGATGTACTAAAAAAATTTTTTTTAGATCGAGGATGTACTAAAAAAATTTTTTTAGATCGAAGATGTACTAAAAATTTTTTTTTTAAATCGAGGATGTACTAAAAAATTTTTTTTAGATCGAGGATGTACTAAAAAATTTTTTTTAAATCGAGGATGTACTAAAAAATTTTTTTAGATCGAGGATGTACTAAAAAAATTTTTTTAGATCGAGGATGTACTAAAAAAATTTTTTTTAAATCGAGGATGTACTAAAAAAATTTTTTTAGATCGAGGATGTACTAAAAAAATTTTTTTTAGATCGAGGATGTACTAAAAAATTTTTTTTAGATCGAGGATGTACTAAAAAAATTTTTTTTAGGTCGAGGATGTACTAAAAAAATTTTTTTTAGGTCGAGGATGTACTAAAAAATTTTTTTTAGATCGAGGATGTACTAAAAAATTTTTTTTAAATCGAGGATGTACTAAAAAAAATTTTTTTATATCAAGGATGTACTAAAAAAATTTTTTTTAGATCGAGGATGTACTAAAAAAATTTTTTTAAATCGAGGATGTACTAAAAAAATTTTTTTTAAATCGAGGATGTACTAAAAAAATTTTTTTAGATCGAGGATGTACTAAAAAAATTTTTTTTAGATCGAGGATGTACTAAAAAAATTTTTTTAGATCGAGGATGTACTAAAAAATTTTTTTTTAAATCGAGGATGTACTAAAAGAATTTTTTTAGATCGAGGATGTACTAAAAAAATTTTTTTTAGATCGAGGATGTACTAAAAAATTTTTTTTAGATCGAGGATGTACTAAAAAAATTTTTTTTAGGTCGAGGATGTATTAAAAAAATTTTTTTTAGGTCGAGGATGTACTAAAAAAATTTTTTTAGATCGAGGATGTACTAAAAAAATTTTTTTTAGATCGAGGATGTACTAAAAAAATTTTTTTAAATCGAGGATGTACTAAAAAAATTTTTTTTAAATCGAGGATGTACTAAAAAAATTTTTTTAGATCGAGGATGTACTAAAAAATTTTTTTTAAATCGAGGATGTACTAAAAAAAATTTTTTTATATCAAGGATGTACTAAAAAAATTTTTTTTAGATCGAGGATGTACTAAAAAAATTTTTTTAAATCGAGGATGTACTAAAAAAATTTTTTTTAAATCGAGGATGTACTAAAAAAATTTTTTTCGATCGAGGATGTACTAAAAAAATTTTTTTTAGATCGAGGATGTACTAAAAAAATTTTTTTAGATCGAGGATGTACTAAAAAATTTTTTTTTAAATCGAGGATGTACTAAAAAAATTTTTTTAGATCGAGGATGTACTAAAAAAATTTTTTTTAGATCGAGGATGTACTAAAAAAATTTTTTTAGATCGAGGATGTACTAAAAAAATTTTTTTTAGGTCGAGGATGTACTAAAAAAATTTTTTTAAATCGAGGATGTACTAAAAAAATTTTTTTTAAATCGAGGATGTACTAAAAAAATTTTTTTAGATCGAGGATGTACAAAAAAAATTTTTTTTAGGTCGAGGATGTACTAAAAAAATTTTTTTAGATCGAGGATGTACTAAAAAAATTTTTTTTAGGTCGAGGATGTACTAAAAAAATATTTTTAGATCGAGGATGTACTAAAAAATTTTTTTTTAGAACGAGGATGTACTAAAAAAATTTTTTTAGATCGAGGATGTACTAAAAAAATTTTTTTTAGATCGAGGATGTACTAAAAAATTTTTTTTAAATCGAGGATGTACTAAAAAAAATTTTTTCATATCAAGGATGTACTAAAAAAATTTTTTTTAGATCGAGGATGTACTAAAAAAATTTTTTTAGATCGAAGATGTACTAAAAATTTTTTTTTTAAATCGAGGATGTACTAAAAAATTTTTTTTAGATCGAGGATGTACTAAAAAATTTTTTTTAAATCGAGGATGTACTAAAAAATTTTTTTAGATCGAGGATGTACTAAAAAAATTTTTTTTAGATCGAGGATGTACTAAAAAATTTTTTTTAAATCGAGGATGTACTACAAAAAATTTTTTCATATCAAGGATGTACTAAAAAAATTTTTTTTAGATCGAGGATGTACTAAAAAAATTTTTTTAGATCGAGGATGTACTAAAAAAATTTTTTTTAAATCGAGGATGTACTAAAAAAATTTTTTTAGATCGAGGATGTACTAAAAAAATTTTTTTTAGGTCGAGGATGTACTAAAAAAATTTTTTTAGATCGAGGATGTACTAAAAAAATTTTTTTTAGGTCGAGGATGTACTAAAAAAATTTTTTTAGATCGAGGATGTACTTAAAAAATTTTTTTAAATCGAGGATGTACTAAAAAAATTTTTTTTAAATCGAGGATGTACTAAAAAAATTTTTTTAGATCGAGGATGTACTAAAAAAATTTTTTTTAAATCGAGGATGTACTAAAAAAATTTTTTTAGATCGAGGATGTACTAAAAAATTTTTTTAGATCGAGGATGTACTAAAAAAATTTTTTTAAATCGAGGATGTACTAAAAAAATTTTTTTTAAATCGAGGATGTACTAAAAAAATTTTTTTAGATCGAGGATGTACTAAAAAAATTTTTTTTAAATCGAGGATGTACTAAAAAAATTTTTTTAGATCGAGGATGTACTAAAAAAATTTTTTTTAAATCGAGGATGTACTAAAAAAATTTTTTTAGATCGAGGATGTACTAAAAAAATTTTTTTTAGGTCGAGGATGTACTAAAAAAATTTTTTTAGATCGAGGATGTACTAAAAAAATTTTTTTTAAATCGAGGATGTACTAAAAAAATTTTTTTAGATCGAGGATGTACTAAAAAAATTTTTTTTAGATCGAGGATGTACTAAAAAAATTTTTTTAAATCGAGGATGTACTAAAAAAATTTTTTTTTAAATCGAGGATGTACTAAAAAAATTTTTTTAGATCGAGGATGTACTAAAAAATTTTTTTTAAATCGAGGATGTACTAAAAAAAATTTTTTTATATCAAGGATGTACTAAAAAAATTTTTTTTAGATCGAGGATGTACTAAAAAAATTTTTTTAAATCGAGGATGTACTAAAAAAATTTTTTTTAAATCGAGGATGTACTAAAAAAATTTTTTTAGATCGAGGATGTACTAAAAAAATTTTTTTTAGATCGAGGATGTACTAAAAAAATTTTTTTAGATCGAGGATGTACTAAAAAATTTTTTTTTAAATCGAGGATGTACTAAAAAAATTTTTTTAGATCGAGGATGTACTAAAAAAATTTTTTTTAGATCGAGGATGTACTAAAAAAATTTTTTTAGGTCGAGGATGTACTAAAAAAATTTTTTTAGATCGAGGATGTACTAAAAAAATTTTTGTTAGGTCGAGGATGCACTAAAAAAATTTTTTTAGATCGAGGATGTACTAAAAAAATTTTTTTTAGATCGAGGATGTACTAAAAAAATTTTTTTAAATCGAGGATGTACTAAAAAAATTTTTTTTAAATCGAGGATGTACTAAAAAAATTTTTTTAGATCGAGGATGTACTAAAAAAATTTTTTTTAGATCGAGGATGTACTAAAAAAATTTTTTTAGATCGAGGATGTACTAAAAAAATTTTTTTTAAATCGAGGATGTACTAAAAAAATTTTTTTAGATCGAGGATGCACTAAAAAAATTTTTTTTAGATCGAGGATGTACTAAAAAAATTTTTTTAAATCGAGGATGTACTAAAAAAATTTTTTTTAAATCGAGGATGTACTAAAAAAATTTTTTTAGATCGAGGATGTACTAAAAAATTTTTTTTTAAATCGAGGATGTACTAAAAAATTTTTTTTAAATCGAGGATGTACTAAAAAAATTTTTTTAGATCGAGGATGTACTAAAAAAATTTTTTTTTGATCGAGGATGTACTAAAAAAATTTTTTTAGATCGAGGATGTACTAAAAAAATTTTTTTAGATCGAGGATGTACTAAAAAAATTTTTTTTGATCGAGGATGTACTAAAAAAATCTTTTTAGATCGAGGATGTACTAAAAAAATTTTTTTAGATCGAGGATGTACTAGAAAAATTTTTTTTAAATTGAGGATGTACTAAAAAAATTTTTTTAGATCGAGGATGTACTAAAAAAATTTTTTTTTGATCAAGGATGTACTAAAAAAATCTTTTTAGATCGAGGATGTACTTAAAAATTTTTTTAGATCGAGGATGTACTAAAAAAATTTTTTTTTGATCGAGGATGTACTAAAAAAATTTTTTTAGATCGAGGATGTACTAAAAAAATTTTTTTAGATCGAGGATGTACTAGAAAAATTTTTTTTTAATCGATGATGTACTAAAAAAATTTTTTTAGATCGAGGATGTACTAAAAAAATTTTTTTTAAATCGAGGATGTACTAAAAAAATTTTTTTAGATCGAGGATGTACTAAAAAAATTTTTTTTAGATCGAGGATGTACTAAAAAATTTTTTTTTAATCGAGGATGTACTAAAAAAATTTTTTTAGATCGAGGATGTACTAAAAAATTTTTTTTTTGATCGAGGATGTACTAAAAAAATTTTTTTAGATCGAGGATGTACTAAAAAAATTTTTTTAGATCGAGGATGTACTAAAAAAATTTTTTTTAGATCGAGGATGTACTAAAAAATTTTTTTTAAATCGAGGATGTACTAAAAAAATTTTTTTTTAATCGAGGATGTACGAAAAAATTTTTTTTAAATCGAGGATGTACTTAAAAATTTTTTTAGATCGAGGATGTACTAAAAAAATTTTTTTTTGATCGAGGATGTACTAAAAAAATTTTTTTAGATCGAGGATGTACTAAAAAAATTTTTTTAGATCGAGGATGTACTAGAAAAATTTTTTTTTAATCGATGATGTACTAAAAAAATTTTTTTAGATCGAGGATGTACTAAAAAAATTTTTTTTAAATCGAGGATGTACTAAAAAAATTTTTTTAGATCGAGGATGTACTAAAAAAATTTTTTTTAGATCGAGGATGTACTAAAAAATTTTTTTTAAATCGAGGATGTACTAAAAAAATTTTTTTAGATCGAGGATGTACTAAAAAATTTTTTTTTTGATCGAGGATGTACTAAAAAAATTTTTTTTAGATCGAGGATGTACAAAAAAAATTTTTTTAGATCGAGGATGTATTAAAAAAATTTTTTTAGATCGAGGATGTACTAAAAAAATTTTTTTAGATCGAGGATGTACTAGAAAAATTTTTTTTTAATCGATGATGTACTAAAAAAATTTTTTTTAGATCGAGGATGTACTAAAAAAATTTTTTTAGATCGAGGATGTACTAAAAAAATTTTTTTTAAATCGAGGATGTACTAAAAAAATTTTTTTAGATCGAGGATGTACTAAAAAAATTTTTTTTAGATCGAGGATGTACTAAAAAAATTTTTTTAAATCGAGGATGTACTAAAAAAATTTTTTTTAAATCGAGGATGTACTAAAAAATTTTTTTAGATCGAGGATGTACTAAAAAAATTTTTTTTAGATCGAGGATGTACTAAAAAAATTTTTTTAGATCGAGGATGTACTAAAAAAATTTTTTTTAAATCGAGGATGTACTAAAAAAATTTTTTTAGATCGAGGATGTACTAAAAAAATTTTTTTTAGATCGAGGATGTACTAAAAAAATTTTTTTAGATCGAGGATGTACTAAAAAAATTTTTTTTAGGTCGAGGATGTACTAAAAAAATTTTTTTTAGGTCGAGGATGTACTAAAAAAATTTTTTTAGATCGAGGATGTACTAAAAAATTTTTTTTTAGATCGAGGATGTACTAAAAAAATTTTTTAGATCGAGGATGTACTAAAAAAATTTTTTTTTGATCGAGGATGTACTAAAAAAATTTTTTTAGATCGAGGATGTACTAAAAAAATTTTTTTTTGATCGAGGATGTACTAAAAAAATTTTTTTAGATCGAGGATGTACTAAAAAAATTTTTTTAGATCGAGGATGTACTAGAAAAATTTTTTTTTAATCGATGATGTACTAAAAAAATTTTTTTTAGATCGAGGATGTACTAAAAAAATTTTTTTAGATCGAGGATGTACTAAAAAAATTTTTTTTAAATCGAGGATGTACTAAAAAAATTTTTTTAGATCGAGGATGTACTAAAAAAATTTTTTTTAGATCGAGGATGTACTAAAAAAATTTTTTTAGATCGAGGATGTACTAGAAAAATTTTTTTTAAATCGAGGATGTACTAAAAAAATTTTTTTAGATCGAGGATGTACTAGAAAAATTTTTTTTAAATCGAGGATGTACTAAAAAAATTTTTTTAGATCGAGGATGTACTAAAAAATTTTTTTTAGATCGAGGATGTACTAAAAAATTTTTTTTAAATCGAGGATGTACTAAAAAAATTTTTTTAGATCGAGGATGTACTAAAAAAATTTTTTTTTGATCGAGGATGTACTAAAAAAATTTTTTTAGATCGAGGATGTACTAAAAAAATTTTTTTAGATCGAGGATGTACTAAAAAAATTTTTTTAGATCGAGGATGTACTAAAAAAATCTTTTTAGATCGAGGATGTACTAAAAAAATTTTTTTAGATCGAGGATGTACTAGAAAAATTTTTTTTAAATTGAGGATGTACTAAAAAAATTTTTTTAGATCGAGGATGTACTAAAAAAATTTTTTTTTGATCAAGGATGTACTAAAAAAATCTTTTTAGATCGAGGATGTACTAAAAAAATTTTTTTTAAATCGAGGATGTACTAAAAAAATTTTTTTAGATCGAGGATGTACTAAAAAAATTTTTTTTAGATCGAGGATGTACGAAAAAATTTTTTTTAAATCGAGGATGTACTTAAAAATTTTTTTAGATCGAGGATGTACTAAAAAAATTTTTTTTTGATCGAGGATGTACTAAAAAAATTTTTTTAGATCGAGGATGTACTAAAAAAATTTTTTTAGATCGAGGATGTACTAGAAAAATTTTTTTTTAATCGATGATGTACTAAAAAAATTTTTTTTAGATCGAGGATGTACTAAAAAAATTTTTTTAGATCGAGGATGTACTAAAAAAATTTTTTTTAAATCGAGGATGAACTAAAAAAATTTTTTTAGATCGAGGATGTACTAAAAAAATTTTTTTTAGATCGAGGATGTACTAAAAAAATTTTTTTAAATCGAGGATGTACTAAAAAAATTTTTTTTAAATCGAGGATGTACTAAAAAAATTTTTTTAGATCGAGGATGTACTAAAAAAATTTTTTTTAGATCGAGGATGTACTAAAAAAATTTTTTTAGATCGAGGATGTACTAAAAAAATTTTTTTTAAATCGAGGATGTACTAAAAAAATTTTTTTAGATCGAGGATATACTAAAAAAATTTTTTTTAGATCGAGGATGTACTAAAAAAATTTTTTTAGATCGAGGATGTACTAAAAAAATTTTTTTTAGGTCGAGGATGTACTAAAAAAATTTTTTTTAGGTCGAGGATGTACTAAAAAAATTTTTTTAGATCGAGGATGTACTAAAAAAATTTTTTTTAGATCGAGGATGTACTAAAAAAATTTTTTTAAATCGAGGATGTACTAAAAAAATTTTTTTTAAATCGAGGATGTACTAAAAAAATTTTTTTAGATCGAGGATGTACTAAAAAATTTTTTTTAAATCGAGGATGTACTAAAAAAAATTTTTTTATATCAAGGATGTACTAAAAAAATTTTTTTTAGATCGAGGATGTACTAAAAAAATTTTTTTAAATCGAGGATGTACTACAAAAATTTTTTTTAAATCGAGGATGTAATAAAAAAATTTTTTTAGATCGAGGATGTACTAAAAAAATTTTTTTTAGATCGAGGATGTACTAAAAAAATTTTTTTAGATCGAGGATGTACTAAAAAAATTTTTTTTAAATCGAGGATGTACTAAAAAAATTTTTTTAGATCGAGGATGTACTAAAAAAATTTTTTTTAGATCGAGGATGTACTAACAAAATTTTTTTAGATCGAGGATGTACTAAAAAAATTTTTTTAGATCGAGGATGTACTAAAAAAAATTTTTTAAATCGAGGATGTACTAAAAAAATTTTTTTAGATCGAGGATGTGCTAAAAAAATTTTTTTTAGATCGAGGATGTACTAAAAAATTTTTTTTAAATCGAGGATGTACTAAAAAATTTTTTTAGATCGAGGATGTACTAAAAAAATTTTTTTTAAATCGAGGATGTACTAAAAAAATTTTTTTAGATCGAGGATGTGCTAAAAAAATTTTTTTTAGATCGAGGATGTACTAAAAAATTTTTTTTAAATCGAGGATGGACTAAAAAAAATTTTTTCATATCAAGGATGTACTAAAAAAAATTTTTTTAGATCGAGGATGTACTAAAAAAATTTTTTTAGATCGAGGATGTACTAAAAAAATTTTTTTTAAATCGAGGATGTACTAAAAAAATTTTTTTAGATCGAGGATGTACTAAAAAAATTTTTTTTAAATCGAGGATGTACTAAAAAAATTTTTTTAGATCGAGGATGTACTAAAAAAATTTTTTTTAGGTCGAGGATGTACTAAAAAAATTTTTTTAGATCGAGGATGTACTAAAAAAATTTTTTTTAGGTCGAGGATGTACTAAAAAAATTTTTTTAGATCGAGGATGTACTAAAAAATTTTTTTTTAAATCGAGGATGTACTAAAAAAATTTTTTTAGATCAAGGATGTACTAAAAAATTTTTTTTTAAATCGAGGATGTACTAAAAAATTTTTTTAGATCGAGGATGTACTAAAAAAATTTTTTTTAGATCGAGGATGTACTAAAAAAATTTTTTTAGATCGAGGATGTACTAAAAAAATTTTTTTTAGATCGAGGATGTACTAAAAAATTTTTTTTAAATCGAGGATGTACTAAAAAAAATTTTTTCATATCAAGGATGTACTAAAAAAATTTTTTTTAAATCGAGGATGTACTATAAAAATTTTTTTTAGGTCGAGGATGTACTAAAAAAATTTTTTTAGATCGAGGATGTACTAAAAAAATTTTTTTTAGGTCGAGGATGTACTAAAAAAATTTTTTTAGATCGAGGATGTACTAAAAAAATTTTTTTTAGATCGAGGATGTACTAAAAAAATTTTTTTAAATCGAGGATGTACTAAAAAAATTTTTTTTAAATCGAGGATGTACTAAAAAAATTTTTTTAGATCGAGGATGTACTAAAAAAATTTTCTTTAGATCGAGGATGTACTAAAAAAATTTTTTTAGATCGAGGATGTACTAAAAAAATTTTTTTTAAATCGAGGATGTACTAAAAAAATTTTTTTAGATCGAGGATGTACTAAAAAAATTTTTTCATATCAAGGATGTACTAAAAAAATTTTTTTTAGATCGAGGATGTACTAAAAAAATTTTTTTAAATCGAGAATGTACTAAAAAAATTTTTTTTAAATCGAGGATGTACTAAAAAAATTTTTTTAGATCGAGGATGTACTAAAAAAATTTTTTTTAGGTCGAGGATGTACTAAAAAAATTTTTTTAGATCGAGGATGTACTAAAAAAATTTTTTTTAGGTCGAGGATGTACTAAAAAAATTTTTTTAGATCGAGGATGTACTAAAAAAATTTTTTTTAAATCGAGGATGTACTAAAAAAATTTTTTTAGATCGAATATGTACTAAAAAAAATTTTTTCATATCAAGGATGTACTAAAAAAATTTTTTTTAGATCGAGGATGTACTAAAAAAATTTTTTTAAATCGAGGATGTACTAAAAAAATTTTTTTTAAATCGAGGATGTACTAAAAAAATTTTTTTAGATCGAGGATGTACTAAAAAAATTTTTTTTAGGTCGAGGATGTACTAAAAAAATTTTTTTAGATCGAGGATGTACTAAAAAAATTTTTTTTAGGTCGAGGATGTACTAAAAAAATTTTTTTAGATCGAGGATGTACTAAAAAAATTTTTTTTAGATCGAGGATGTACTAAAAAAATTTTTTTAAATCGAAGATGTACTAAAAAATTTTTTTTTAAATTGAGGATGTACTAAAAAAATTTTTTTAGATCGAGGATGTACTAAAAAAATTTTTTTTAGATCGAGGATGTACTAAAAAAATTTTTTTAGATCGAGGATGTGCTAAAAAAATTTTTTTTAGATCGAGGATGTACTTAAAAAATTTTTTTTAAATCGAGGATGTACTAAAAAAAATTTTTTCATATCAAGGATGTACTAAAAAAATTTTTTTTAGATCGAGGATGTACTAAAAAAATTTTTTTAGATCGAGGATGTACTAAAAAAATTTTTTTTAAATCGAGGATGTACTAAAAAATTTTTTTTAGATCGAGGATGTACTAAAAAAATTTTTTTTAGGTCGAGGATGTACTAAAAAAATTTTTTTAAATCGAGGATGTACTAAAAAAATTTTTTTTAAATCGAGGATGTACTGAAAAATTTTTTTAGATCGAGGATGTACTAAAAAATTTTTTTTTAGATCGAGGATGTACTAAAAAAATTTTTTTAGATCGAGGATGTACTAAAAAAATTTTTTTTAAATCGAGGATGTACTAAAAAAATTTTTTTAGATCGAGGATGTACTAAAAAAATTTTTTTTAGATCGAGGATGTACTAAAAAAATTTTTTTAGATCGAGGATGTGCTAAAAAAATTTTTTTTAGATCGAGGATGTACTAAAAAATTTTTTTTAAATCGAGGATGTACTAAAAAAAATTTTTTCATATCAAGGATGTACTAAAAAAATTTTTTTTAGATCGAGGATGTACTAAAAAAATTTTTCTTAGATCGAGGATGTACTAAAAAAATTTTTTTAAATCGAGGATGTACTAAAAAAATTTTTTTAAATCGAGGATGTACTAAAAAAATTTTTTTTAAATCGAGGATGTACTAAAAAAATTTTTTTTAGATCGAGGATGTACTAAAAAAATTTTTTTTAGATCGAGGATGTACTAAAAAAATTTTTTTAGATCGAGGATGTACTAAAAAAATTATTTTTAAATCGAGGATGTACTAAAAAAATTTTTTTAGATCGAGGATGTACTAAAAAAATTTTTTTTAGATCGAGGATGTACTAAAAAATTTTTTTTAAATCGAGGCTGTACTAAAAAAAATTTTTTCATATTAAGGATGTATTAAAAAAATTTTTTTTAGATCGAGGATGTACTAAAAAAATTTTTTTAGATCGAGGATGTACTAAAAAAATTTTTTTTAGATCGAGGATGTACTAAAAAAATTTTTTTAAATCGAGGATGTACTAAAAAAATTTTTTTTAAATCGAGGATGTACTAAAAAAATTTTTTTGAATCGAGGATGAACTAAAAAAATTTTTTTTAGGTCGAGGATGTACTAAAAAAATTTTTTTCAGATCGAGGATGTACTAAAAAAATTTTTTTTAGGTGGAGGATGTACTAAAAAAATTTTTTTAGATCGAGGATGTACTAAAAAAATTTTTTTTAGATCGAGGATGTACTAACAAAATTTTTTTAGATCGAGGATGTACTAAAAAAATTTTTTTTAGATCGAGGATGTACTAAAAAATTTTTTTTAAATCGAGGCTGTACTAAAAAAAATTTTTTCATATTAAGGATGTATTAAAAAAATTTTTTTTAGATCGAGGATGTACTAAAAAAATTTTTTTAGATCGAGGATGTACTAAAAAAATTTTTTTTAGGTGGAGGATGTACTAAAAAAATTTTTTTAAATCGAGGATGTACTAAAAAAATTTTTTTTAGATCGAGGATGTACTAAAAAAATTTTTTTAGATCGAGGATGTACTAAAAAAATTTTTTTTAAATCGAGGATGTACTAAAAAAATTTTTTTTAGATCGAGGATGTACTAAAAAAATTTTTTTAAATCGAGGATGTACTAAAAAAATTTTTTTTAAATCGAGGATGTACTAAAAAAATTTTTTTAGATCGAGGATGTACTAAAAAAATTTTTTTTAGATCGAGGATGTACTAAAAAAATTTTTTTAGATCGAGGATGTACTAAAAAAATTTTTTTAAATCGAGGATGTACTAAAAAAATTTTTTTAGATCGAGGATGTACTAAAAAAATTTTTTTTAGATCGAGGATGTACTAACAAAATTTTTTTAGATCGAGGATGTACTAAAAAAATTTTTTTAGATCGAGGATGTACTAAAAAAAATTTTTTAAATCGAGGATGTACTAAAAAAATTTTTTTAGATCGAGGATGTGCTAAAAAAATTTTTTTTAGATCGAGGATGTACTAAAAAATTTTTTTTAGGTCGAGGATGTACTAAAAAAATTTTTTTAG
This sequence comes from Anopheles nili, assembly GCF_943737925.1. Classification (NCBI taxonomy): domain Eukaryota; kingdom Metazoa; phylum Arthropoda; class Insecta; order Diptera; family Culicidae; genus Anopheles; species Anopheles nili. The sequence continues at coordinate 90,892 of NW_026525544.1, forward strand.
ATCGAGGATGTACTAAAAAAATTTTTTTTAAATCGAGGATGTACTAAAAAAATTTTTTTAGATCGAGGATGTACTAAAAAAAATTTTTTCATATCAAGGATGTACTAAAAAAATTTTTTTTAGATCGAGGATGTACTAAAAAAATTTTTTTAAATCGAGGATGTACTAAAAAAATTTTTTTTAGATCGAGGATGTACTAAAAAAATTTTTTTAGATCGAGGATGTACTAAAAAAATTTTTTTTAAATCGAGGATGTACTAAAAAAATTTTTTTAGATCGAGGATGTACTAAAAAAATTTTTTTTTAAATCGAGGATGTACTAAAAAAATTTTTTTAGATCGAGGATGTACTAAAAAAATTTTTTTCAGGTCGAGGATGTACTAAAAAAATTTTTTTAGATCGAGGATGTACTAAAAAAATTTTTTTTAGGTCGAGGATGTACTAAAAAAATTTTTTTAGATCGAGGATGTACTAAAAAATTTTTTTTTAAATCGAGGATGTACTAAAAAAATTTTTTTAGATCGAGGATGTACTAAAAAATTTTTTTTTAAATCGAGGATGTACTAAAAAATTTTTTTAGATCGAGGATGTACTAAAAAAATTTTTTTAGATCGAGGATGTACTAAAAAAATTTTTTTAGATCGAGGATGTACTAAAAAAATTTTTTTTAGATCGAGGATGTACTAAAAAATTTTTTTTAGATCGAGGATGTACTAAAAAAATTTTTTTAAATCGAGGATGTACTAAAAAAATTTTTTTAAATCGAGGATGTACTAAAAAAATTTTTTTTAAATCGAGGATGTACTAAAAAAATTTTTTTAGATCGAGGATGTACTAAAAAAATTTTTTTTAGATCGAGGATGTACTAAAAAAATTTTTTTAGATCGAGGATGTACTAAAAAAATTTTTTTTAAATCGAGGATGTACTAAAAAAATTTTTTTAGATCGAGGATGTACTAAAAAAATTTTTTCATATCAAGGATGTACTAAAAAAATTTTTTTTAGATCGAGGATGTACTAAAAAAATTTTTTTAAATCGAGGATGTACTAAAAAAATTTTTTTTAAATCGAGGATGTACTAAAAAAATTTTTTTAGATCGAGGATGTACTAAAAAAATTTTTTTTAGGTCGAGGATGTACTAAAAAAATTTTTTTAGATCGAGGATGTACTAAAAAAATTTTTTTTAGGTCGAGGATGTACTAAAAAAATTTTTTTAGATCGAGGATGTACTAAAAAAATTTTTTTTAAATCGAGGATGTACTAAAAAAATTTTTTTAGATCGAGGATGTACTAAAAAAAATTTTTTCATATCAAGGATGTACTAAAAAAATTTTTTTTAGATCGAGGATGTACTAAAAAAATTTTTTTAAATCGAGGATGTACTAAAAAAATTTTTTTTAAATCGAGGATGTACTAAAAAAATTTTTTTAGATCGAGGATGTACTAAAAAAATTTTTTTTAGGTCGAGGATGTACTAAAAAAATTTTTTTAGATCGAGGATGTACTAAAAAAATTTTTTTTAGGTCGAGGATGTACTAAAAAAATTTTTTTAGATCGAGGATGTACTAAAAAAATTTTTTTTAGATCGAGGATGTACTAAAAAAAATTTTTTTAAATCGAAGATGTACTAAAAAAATTTTTTTTAAATCGAGGATGTACTAAAAAAATTTTTTTAGATCGAGGATGTACTAAAAAAATTTTTTTTAGATCGAGGATGTACTAAAAAAATTTTTTTAGACCGAGGATGTGCTAAAAAAATTTTTTTTAGATCGAGGATGTACTAAAAAATTTTTTTTAAATCGAGGATGTACTAAAAAAAATTTTTTCATATCAAGGATGTACTAAAAAAATTTTTTTTAGATCGAGGATGTACTAAAAAATTTTTTTTAGATCGAGGATGTACTAAAAAAATTTTTTTTAGGTCGAGGATGTACTAAAAAAATTTTTTTTAGATCGAGGATGTACTAAAAAAATTTTTTTTAGGTCGAGGATGTACTAAAAAAATTTTTTTTAAATCGAGGATGTACTAAAAATTTTTTTTAGATCGAGGATGTACTAAAAAAATTTTTTTTAGGTCGAGGATGTACTAAAAAAATTTTTTTAGATCGAGGATGTACTAAAAAAATTTTTTTTAGGTCGAGGATGTACTAAAAAAATTTTTTTAAATCGAGGATGTACTAAAAAAATTTTTTTTAAATCGAGGATGTACTGAAAAATTTTTTTAGATCGAGGATGTACTAAAAAATTTTTTTTTAGATCGAGGATGTACTAAAAAAATTTTTTTAGATCGAGGATGTACTAAAAAAATTTTTTTTAAATCGAGGATGTACTAAAAAAATTTTTTTCGATCGAGGATGTACTAAAAAAATTTTTTTTAGATCGAGGATGTACTAAAAAAATTTTTTTAGATCGAGGATGTGCTAAAAAAATTTTTTTTAGATTGAGGATGTATTAAAAAAATTTTTTTAAATCGAGGATGTACTAAAAATTTTTTTTAGATCGAGGATGTACTAAAAAAATTTTTTTTAGGTCGAGGATGTACTAAAAAAATTTTTTTAGATCGAGGATGTACTAAAAAAATTTTTTTTAGGTCGAGGATGTACTAAAAAAATTTTTTTAAATCGAGGATGTACTAAAAAAATTTTTTTTAAATCGAGGATGTACTGAAAAATTTTTTTAGATCGAGGATGTACTAAAAAATTTTTTTTTAGATCGAGGATGTACTAAAAAAATTTTTTTAGATCGAGGATGTACTAAAAAAATTTTTTTTAAATCGAGGATGTACTAAAAAAATTTTTTTCGATCGAGGATGTACTAAAAAAATTTTTTTAGATCGAGGATGTACTAAAAAATTATTTTTAAATCGAGGATGTACTAAAAAAAATTTTTTCATATCAAGGATGTACTAAAAAAATTTTTTTTAGATCGAGGATGTACTAAAAAAATTTTTTTTAGATCGAGGATGTACTAAAAAAATTTTTTTAAATCGAGGATGTACTAAAAAAATTTTTTTAAATCGAGGATGTACTAAAAAAATTTTTTTTAAATCGAGGATGTACTAAAAAAATTTTTTTTAGATCGAGGATGTACTAAAAAAATTTTTTTTAGATCGAGGATGTACTAAAAAAATTTTTTTAGATCGAGGATGTACTAAAAAAATTTTTTTTAAATCGAGGATGTACTAAAAAAATTTTTTTAGATCGAGGATGTACTAAAAAAATTTTTTTTAGATCGAGGATGTACTAAAAAATTTTTTTTAAATCGAGGCTGTACTAAAAAAAATTTTTTCATATTAAGGATGTATTAAAAAAATTTTTTTTGATCGAGGATGTACTAAAAAAATTTTTTTAGATCGAGGATGTACTAAAAAAATTTTTTTTAGATCGAGGATGTACTAAAAAAATTTTTTTAAATCGAGGATGTACTAAAAAAATTTTTTTTAAATCGAGGATGTACTAAAAAAATTTTTTTAGATCGAGGATGTACTAAAAAAATTTTTTTTAGGTCGAGGATGTACTAAAAAAATTTTTTTAGATCGAGGATGTACTAAAAAAATTTTTTTTAGGTGGAGGATGTACTAAAAAAATTTTTTTAGATCGAGGATGTACTAAAAAAATTTTTTTTAGATCGAGGATGTACTAAAAAAATTTTTTTAAATCGAGGATGTACTAAAAAAATTTTTTTTAAATCGAGGATGTACTAAAAAAATTTTTTTAGATCGAGGATGTACTAAAAAAATTTTTTTTAGATCGAGGATGTACTAAAAAAATTTTTTTAATCGAGGATGTACTAAAAAAATTTTTTTTAAATCGAGGATGTACTAAAAAAATTTTTTTAGATCGAGGATGTACTAAAAAAATTTTTTTTAAATCGAGGATGTACTAAAAAAATTTTTTTAGATCGAGGATGTACTAAAAAAATTTTTTTTAGATCGAGGATGTACTAAAAAATTTTTTTTAAATCGAGGATGTACTAAAAAAAATTTTTTCATATCAAGGATGTACTAAAAAAATTTTTTTTAGATCGAGGATGTACTAAAAAAATTTTTTTAGATCGAGGATGTACTAAAAAAATTTTTTTTAGGTCGAGGATGTACTAAAAAAATTTTTTTAGATCGAGGATGTACTAAAAAAATTTTTTTTAGGTCGAGGATGTACTAAAAAAATTTTTTTAGATCGAGGATGTACTAAAAAAATTTTTTTTAAATCGAGGATGTACTAAAAAAATTTTTTTAGATCGAGGATGTACTAAAAAAAATTTTTTCATATCAAGGATGTACTAAAAAAATTTTTTTTAGGTCGAGGATGTACTAAAAAAATTTTTTTAGATCGAGGATGTACTAAAAAAATTTTTTTTAGGTCGAGGATGTACTAAAAAAATTTTTTTAGATCGAGGATGTACTAAAAAAATTTTTTTTAAATCGAGGATGTACTAAAAAAATTTTTTTAGATCGAGGATGTACTAAAAAAATTTTTTTTAGATCGAGGATGTACTAAAAAAATTTTTTAGATCGAGGATGTACTAAAAAAATTTTTTTTAAATCGAGGATGTACTAAAAAAATTTTTTTAGATCGAGGATGTACTAAAAAATTTTTTTTAGGTCGAGGATGTACTAAAAAAATTTTTTTAGATCGAGGATGTACTAAAAAAATTTTTTTTAGGTCGAGGATGTACTAAAAAAATTTTTTTAGATCGAGGATGTACTAAAAAAATTTTTTTTAGGTCGAGGATGTACTAAAAAAATTTCTTTAGATCGAGGATGTACTAAAAAAATTTTTTTTGATCGAGGATGTACTAAAAAAATTTTTTTTTAGATCGAGGATGTACTAAAAAAATTTTTTTTAGATCGAGGATGTACTAAAAAAATTTTTTTTGATCGAGGATGTACTAAAAAAATTTTTTTTAGGTCGAGGATGTACTAAAAAAATTTTTTTAAATCGAGGATGTACTAAAAAAATTTTTTTTAAATCGAGGATGTACTAAAAAAATTTTTTTAGATCGAGGATGTACTAAAAAAATTTTTTTTAGATCGAGGATGTACTAAAAAAATTTTTTTAGATCGAGGATGTGCTAAAAAAATTTTTTTTAGATCGAGGATGTACTAAAAAATTTTTTTTAAATCGAGGATGTACTAAAAAAATTTTTTCATATGAAGGATGTACTAAAAAAATTTTTTTTAGATCGAGGATGTACTAAAAAAATTTTTTTAAATCGAGGATGTACTAAAAAATTTTTTTTTAAATCGAGGATGTACTAAAAAAATTTTTTTAGATCGAGGATGTACTAAAAAAATTTTTTTTAGGTCGAGGATGTACTAAAAAAATTTTTTTAAATCGAGGATGTACTAAAAAAATTTTTTTTAAATCGAGGATGTACTAAAAAAATTTTTTTAGATCGAGGATGTACTAAAAAAATTTTTTTTAGGTCGTGGATGTACTAAAAAAATTTTTTTAGATCGAGGATGTACTAAAAAAATTTTTTTTAGGTCGAGGATGTACTAAAAAAATTTTTTTAGATCGAGGATGTACTAAAAAAATTTTTTTTAAATCGAGGATGTACTAAAAAAATTTTTTTAAATCGAGGATGTACTAAAAAAATTTTTTTAAATCGAGGATGTACTAAAAAAATTTTTTTAGATCGAGGATGTACTAAAAAAATTTTTTCATATCAAGGATGTACTAAAAAAATTTTTTTTAGATCGAGGATGTACTAAAAAAATTTTTTTAGATCGAGGATGTACTAAAAAAATTTTTTTAGATCGAGGATGTACTAAAAAAATTTTTTTTAGATCGAGGATGTACTAAAAAAATTTTCTTAAATCGAGGATGTACTAAAAAAATTTTTTTTAAATCGAGGATGTACTAAAAAAATTTTTTTAGATCGAGGATGTACTAAAAAAATTTTTTTTAGATCGAGGATGTACTAAAAAAATTTTTTTAGATCGAGGATGTACTAAAAAAATTTTTTCATATCAAGGATGTACTAAAAAAATTTTTTTTAGGTCGAGGATGTACTAAAAAAATTTTTTTAGATCGAGGATGTACTAAAAAAATTTTTTTTAAATCGAGGATGTACTAAAAAAATTTTTTTAGATCGAGGATGTACTAAAAAAAATTGTTTCATATCAAGGATGTACTAAAAAAATTTTTTTTAGATCGAGGATGTACTTAAAAAATTTTTTTAAATCGAGGATGTACTAAAAAAATTTTTTTTAAATCGAGGATGTACTAAAAAATTTTTTTAGATCGAGGATGTACTAAAAAAATTTTTTTTAGGTCGAGGATGTACTAAAAAAATTTTTTTAGATCGAGGATGTACTAAAAAAATTTTTTTTAGGTCGAGGATGTACTAAAAAAATTTTTTTAGATCGAGGATGTACTAAAAAATTTTTTTTAGATCGAGGATGTACTAAAAAAATTTTTTTAAATCGAGGATGTACTAAAAAAATTTTTTTTAAATCGAGGATGTACTAAAAAAATTTTTTTAGATCGAGGATGTACTAAAAAAATTTTTTTTAGATCGAGGATGTACTAAAAAAATTTTTTTAGATCGAGGATGTGCTAAAAAAATTTTTTTTAGATCGAGGATGTACTAAAAAATTTTTTTAAATTGAGGATGTACTAAAAAAATTTTTTCATATCAAGGATGTACTAAAAAAATTTTTTTTAGATCGAGGATGTACTAAAAAAATTTTTTTAGATCGAGGATGTACTAAAAAAATTTTTTTTAAATCGAGGATGTACTAAAAAAATTTTTTTAGATCGAGGATGTACTAAAAAAATTTTTTTTAGATCGAGGATGTACTAAAAAATTTTTTTTAAATCGAGGATGTACTAAAAAAAATTTTTTCATATCAAGGATGTACTAAAAAAATTTTTTTTAGATCGAGGATGTACTAAAAAAATTTTTTTAGATCGAGGATGTACTAAAAAAATTTTTTTTAGATCGAGGATGTACTAAAAAAATTTTTTTAAATCGAGGATGTACTAAAAAAATTTTTTTTAAATCGAGGATGTACTAAAAAAATTTTTTTAGATCGAGGATGTACTAAAAAAATTTTTTTTAGGTCGAGGATGTACTAAAAAAATTTTTTTAGATCGAGGATGTACTAAAAAAATTTTTTTTAGATCGAGGATGTACTAAAAAAATTTTTTTAAATCGAGGATGTACTAAAAAAATTTTTTTTAAATCGAGGATGTACTAAAAAAATTTTTTTAGATCGAGGATGTACTAAAAAAATTTTTTTTAGATCGAGGATGTACTAAAAAAATTTTTTTAGATCGAGGATGTACTAAAAAAATTTTTTTTAAATCGAGGATGTACTAAAAAAATTTTTTTAGATCGAGGATGTACTAAAAAAATTTTTTTTAAATCGAGGATGTACTAAAAAAATTTTTTTAGATCGAGGATGTACTAAAAAAATTTTTTTTAGATCGAGGATGTACTAAAAAATTTTTTTTAAATCGAGGATGTACTAAAAAAAATTTTTTCATATCAAGGATGTACTAAAAAAATTTTTTTTAGATCGAGGATGTACTAAAAAAATTTTTTTAGATCGAGGATGTACTAAAAAAATTTTTTTTAGATCGAGGATGTACTAAAAAAATTTTTTTAAATCGAGGATGTACTAAAAAAATTTTTTTAAATCGAGGATGTACTAAAAAAATTTTTTTAGATCGAGGATGTACTAAAAAAATTTTTTTTAGGTCGAGGATGTACTAAAAAAATTTTTTTAGATCGAGGATGTACTAAAAAAATTTTTTTTAGGTCGAGGATGTACTAAAAAAATTTTTTTTAGGTCGAGGATGTACTAAAAAAATTTTTTTAGATCGAGGATGTACTAAAAAAATTTTTTTTAGGTCGAGGATGTACTAAAAAAATTTTTTTAGATCGAGGATGTACTAAAAAAATTTTTTTTAGATCGAGGATGTACTAAAAAAATTTTTTTAAATCGAGGATGTACTAAAAAAATTTTTTTTAAATCGAGGATGTACTAAAAAAATTTTTTTAGATCGAGGATGTACTAAAAAAATTTTTTTTAGATCGAGGATGTACTAAAAAAATTTTTTTAGATCGAGGATGTACTAAAAAAATTTTTTTTAAATCGAGGATGTACTAAAAAAAATTTTTAGATCGAGGATGTACTAAAAAAATTTTTGTTAGATCGAGGATGTACTAAAAAAATTTTTTTAGATCGAGGATGTGCTAAAAAAATTTTTTTTAGATCGAGGATGTACTAAAAAATTTTCTTTAAATCGAGGATGTACTAAAAAAATTTTTTCATATCAAGGATGTAATAAAAAAATTTTTTTTAGATCGAGGATGTACTAAAAAAATTTTTTTAGATCGAGGATGTACTAAAAAAATTTTTTTAAATCGAGGATGTACTAAAAAAATTTTTTTAAATCGAGGATGTACTAAAAAAATTTTTTTTAAATCGAGGATGTACTAAAAAAATTTTTTTTAGATCGAGGATGTACTAAAAAAATTTTTTTAGATCGAGGATGTACTAAAAAAATTTTTTTTAAATCGAGGATGTACTAAAAAAATTTTTTTAGATCGAGGATGTACTAAAAAAATTTTTTTTAGAACGAGGATGTACTAAAAAAATTTTTTTAGATCGAAGATGTGCTAAAAAAATTTTTTTTAGATCGAGGATGTACTAAAAAATTTTCTTTAAATCGAGGATGTACTAAAAAAAATTTTTTCATATCAAGGATGTACTAAAAAAATTTTTTTTAGATCGAGGATGTACTAAAAAAATTTTTTTTAGATCGAGGATGTACTAAAAAAATTTTTTTAGATCGAGGATGTACTAAAAAAATTTTTTTTAGATCGAGGATGTACTAAAAAAATTTTTTTAGATCGAGGATGTACTAAAAAAATTTTTTTTAAATCGAGGATGTACTAAAAAAATTTTTTTTTGATCGAGGATGTACTAAAAAAATTTTTTTAGATCGAGGATGTACTAAAAAAAATTTTTTCATATCAAGGATGTACTAAAAAAATTTTTTTTAGATCGAGGATGTACTAAAAAAATTTTTTTAAATCGAGGATGTACTAAAAAAATTTTTTTTAGATCGAGGATGTACTAAAAAAATTTTTTAGATCGAGGATGTACTAAAAAAATTTTTTTTAAATCGAGGATGTACTAAAAAAATTTTTTTTTGATCGAGGATGTACTAAAAAAATTTTTTTAGATCGAGGATGTACTAAAAAAAATTTTTTCATATCAAGGATGTACTAAAAAAATTTTTTTTAGATCGAGGATGTACTAAAAAAATTTTTTTAGATCGAGGATGTACTAAAAAAATTTTTTTAGATCGAGGATGTACTAAAAAAATTTTTTTAGATCGAGGATGTACTAAAAAATTTTTTTTAAATCGAGGATGTACTAAACAAATTTTTTTTTGATCGAGGATGTACTAAAAAAATTTTTTTAGATCGAGGATGTACTAAAAAAAATTTTTTCATATCAAGGATGTACTAAAAAAATTTTTTTTAATCGAGGATGTACTAAAAAAATTTTTTTAATTCGAGGATGTACTAAAAAATTTTTTTTAAATCGAGGATGTACTAAAAAAATTTTTTTAGATCGAGGATGTACTAAAAAAATTTTTTTTAGATCGAGGATGTACTAAAAAAATTTTTTAGATCGAGGATGTACTAAAAAATTTTTTTTTAAATCGAGGATGTACTAAAAAATTTTTTTTAGATCGAGGATGTACTAAAAATTTTTTTTTAAATCGAGGATGTACTAAAAAAATTTTTTTAGATCGAGGATGTACTAAAAAAATTTTTTTTAGGTCGAGGATGTACTAAAAAAATTTTTTTAAATCGAGGATGTACTAAAAAAATTTTTTTAGATCGAGGATGTACTAAAAATATTTTTTTTAGGTCGAGGATGTACTAAAAAAATTTTTTTAGATCGAGGATGTACTAAAAAAATTTTTTTTAAATCGAGGATGTACTAAAAAAATTTTTTTTTGATCGAGGATGTACTAAAAAAATTTTTTTAGATCGAGGATGTACTAAAAAAAATTTTTTCATATCAAGGATGTACTAAAAAAATTTTTTTTAGATCGAGGATGTACTAAAAAAATTTTTTTAAATCGAGGATGTACTAAAAAAATTTTTTTTAAATCGAGGATGTACTAAAAAAATTTTTTTAGATCGAGGATGTACTAAAAAAATTTTTTTTAGATCGAGGATGTACTAAAAAAATTTTTTAGATCGAGGATGTACTAAAAAAATTTTTTTTAAATCGAGGATGTACTAAAAAAATTTTTTTAGATCGAGGATGTACTAAAAAAATTTTTTTTAAATCGAGGATGTACTAAAAAAATTTTTTTAGATCGAGGATGTACTAAAAAATTTTTTTTAAATCGAGGATGTACTAAAAAAATTTTTTTAGATCGAGGATGTACTAAAAAAATTTTTTTTAGGTCGAGGATGTACTAAAAAAATTTTTTTAAATCGAGGATGTACTAAAAAAATTTTTTTAGATCGAGGATGTACTAAAAATATTTTTTTTAGGTCGAGGATGTACTAAAAAAATTTTTTTAGATCGAGGATGTACTAAAAAAATTTTTTTTAAATCGAGGATGTACTAAAAAAATTTTTTTTTGATCGAGGATGTACTAAAAAAATTTTTTTAGATCGAGGATGTACTAAAAAAAATTTTTTCATATCAAGGATGTACTAAAAAAATTTTTTTTAGATCGAGGATGTACTAAAAAAATTTTTTTAAATCGAGGATGTACTAAAAAAATTTTTTTTAAATCGAGGATGTACTAAAAAAATTTTTTTAGATCGGAGATGTACTAAAAAATTTTTTTTTAGATCGAGGATGTACTAAAAAAATTTTTTAGATCGAGGATGTACTAAAAAAATTTTTTTTAAATCGAGGATGTACTAAAAAAATTTTTTTAGATCGAGGATGTACTAAAAAATTTTTTTTAAATCGAGGATGTACTAAAAAAATTTTTTTAGATCGAGGATGTACTAAAAAAATTTTTTTTAGGTCGAGGATGTACTAAAAAAATTTTTTTAAATCGAGGATGTATTAAAAAAATTTTTTTAGATCGAGGATGTACTAAAAATATTTTTTTTAGGTCGAGGATGTACTAAAAAAATTTTTTTAGATCGAGGATGTACTAAAAAAATTTTTTTTAAATCGAGGATGTACTAAAAAAATTTTTTTTTGATCGAGGATGTACTAAAAAAATTTTTTTAGACCGAGGATGTACTAAAAATATTTTTTTTAGGTCGAGGATGTACTAAAAAAATTTTTTTAGATCGAGGATGTACTAAAAAAATTTTTTTTAAATCGAGGATGTACTAAAAAAATTTTTTTTTGATCGAGGATGTACTAAAAAAATTTTTTTTAGATCGAGGATGTACTAAAAAATTTTTTTTAGATCGAGGATGTACTAAAAAAATTTTTTTAGATCGAGGATGTACTAAAAAAATTTTTTTTAGATCGAGGATGTACTAAAAAAATTTTTTTAAATCGAGGATGTACTAAAAAAATTTTTTTTAAATCGAGGATGTACTAAAAAAATTTTTTTAGATCGAGGATGTACTAAAAAAATTTTTTTTAGGTCGAGGATGTACTAAAAAAATTTTTTTAGATCGAGGATGTACTAAAAAAATTTTTTTTAGGTCGAGGATGTACTAAAAAAATTTTTTTAGATCGAGGATGTACTAAAAAAATTTTTTTTAAATCGAGGATGTACTAAAAAAATTTTTTAGATCGAGGATGTACTAAAAAAAATTTTTTCATATCAAGGATGTACTAAAAAAATTTTTTTTAGATCGAGGATGTACTAAAAAAATTTTTTTAAATCGAGGATGTACTAAAAAAATTTTTTTTAAATCGAGGATGTACTAAAAAAATTTTTTTAGATCGAGGATGTACTAAAAAAATTTTTTTTAGATCGAGGATGTACTAAAAAAATTTTTTAGATCGAGGATGTACTAAAAAAATTTTTTTTAAATCGAGGATGTACTAAAAAAATTTTTTTAGATCGAGGATGTACTAAAAAATTTTTTTAGATCGAGGATGTACTAAAAAAATTTTTTTTAGGTCGAGGATGTACTAAAAAAATTTTTTTAGATCGAGGATGTACTAAAAAAATTTTTTTTAAATCGAGGATGTACTAAACAAATTTTTTTTTGATCGAGGATGTACTAAAAAAATTTTTTTAGATCGAGGATGTACTAAAAAAAATTTTTTCATATCAAGGATGTACTAAAAAAATTTTTTTTAGATCGAGGATGTACTAAAAAAATTTTTTTAGATCGAGGATGTACTAAAAAAATTTTTTTTAGGTCGAGGATGTACTAAAAAAATTTTTTTAGATCGAGGATGTACTAAAAAAATTTTTTTTAGGTCGAGGATGTACTAAAAAAATTTTTTTAGATCGAGGATGTACTAAAAAAATTTTTTTTAAATCGAGGATGTACTAAAAAAATTTTTTTAGATCGAGGATGTACTAAAAAAAATTTTTTCATATCAAGGATGTACTAAAAAAATTTTTTTTAGGTCGAGGATGTACTAAAAAAATTTTTTTAGATCGAGGATGTACTAAAAAAATTTTTTTTAGGTCGAGGATGTACTAAAAAAATTTTTTTAGATCGAGGATGTACTAAAAAAATTTTTTTTAAATCGAGGATGTACTAAAAAAATTTTTTTAGATCGAGGATGTACTAAAAAAATTTTTTTTAGATCGAGGATGTACTAAAAAAATTTTTTAGATCGAGGATGTACTAAAAAAATTTTTTTTAAATCGAGGATGTACTAAAAAAATTTTTTTAGATCGAGGATGTACTAAAAAATTTTTTTTAGGTCGAGGATGTACTAAAAAAATTTTTTTAGATCGAGGATGTACTAAAAAAATTTTTTTTAGGTCGAGGATGTACTAAAAAAATTTTTTTAGATCGAGGATGTACTAAAAAAATTTTTTTTAGGTCGAGGATGTACTAAAAAAATTTCTTTAGATCGAGGATGTACTAAAAAAATTTTTTTTGATCGAGGATGTACTAAAAAAATTTTTTTTTAGATCGAGGATGTACTAAAAAAATTTTTTTTAGATCGAGGATGTACTAAAAAAATTTTTTTTGATCGAGGATGTACTAAAAAAATTTTTTTTAGGTCGAGGATGTACTAAAAAAATTTTTTTAAATCGAGGATGTACTAAAAAAATTTTTTTTAAATCGAGGATGTACTAAAAAAATTTTTTTAGATCGAGGATGTACTAAAAAAATTTTTTTTAGATCGAGGATGTACTAAAAAAATTTTTTTAGATCGAGGATGTGCTAAAAAAATTTTTTTTAGATCGAGGATGTACTAAAAAATTTTTTTTAAATCGAGGATGTACTAAAAAAATTTTTTCATATCAAGGATGTACTAAAAAAATTTTTTTTAGATCGAGGATGTACTAAAAAAATTTTTTTAAATCGAGGATGTACTAAAAAATTTTTTTTTAAATCGAGGATGTACTAAAAAAATTTTTTTAGATCGAGGATGTACTAAAAAAATTTTTTTTAGGTCGAGGATGTACTAAAAAATTTTTTTAAATCGAGGATGTACTAAAAAAATTTTTTTTAAATCGAGGATGTACTAAAAAAATTTTTTTAGATCGAGGATGTACTAAAAAAATTTTTTTTAGGTCGAGGATGTACTAAAAAAATTTTTTTAGATCGAGGATGTACTAAAAAAATTTTTTTTAGGTCGAGGATGTACTAAAAAAATTTTTTTAGATCGAGGATGTACTAAAAAATTTTTTTTTAAATCGAGGATGTACTAAAAAAATTTTTTTAAATCGAGGATGTACTAAAAAAATTTTTTTAAATCGAGGATGTACTAAAAAAATTTTTTTAGATCGAGGATGTACTAAAAAAATTTTTTCATATCAAGGATGTACTAAAAAAATTTTTTTTAGATCGAGGATGTACTAAAAAAATTTTTTTAGATCGAGGATGTACTAAAAAAATTTTTTTAGATCGAGGATGTACTAAAAAAATTTTTTTTAGATCGAGGATGTACTAAAAAAATTTTTTTAAATCGAGGATGTACTAAAAAAATTTTTTTTAAATCGAGGATGTACTAAAAAAATTTTTTTAGATCGAGGATGTACTAAAAAAATTTTTTTTAGATCGAGGATGTACTAAAAAAATTTTTTTAGATCGAGGATGTACTAAAAAAATTTTTTCATATCAAGGATGTACTAAAAAAATTTTTTTTAGGTCGAGGATGTACTAAAAAAATTTTTTTAGATCGAGGATGTACTAAAAAAATTTTTTTTAAATCGAGGATGTACTAAAAAAATTTTTTTAGATCGAGGATGTACTAAAAAAAATTGTTTCATATCAAGGATGTACTAAAAAAATTTTTTTTAGATCGAGGATGTACTTAAAAAATTTTTTTAAATCGAGGATGTACTAAAAAAATTTTTTTTAAATCGAGGATGTACTAAAAAATTTTTTTAGATCGAGGATGTACTAAAAAAATTTTTTTTAGGTCGAGGATGTACTAAAAAAATTTTTTTAGATCGAGGATGTACTAAAAAAATTTTTTTTAGGTCGAGGATGTACTAAAAAAATTTTTTTAGATCGAGGATGTACTAAAAAATTTTTTTTAGATCGAGGATGTACTAAAAAAATTTTTTTAAATCGAGGATGTACTAAAAAAATTTTTTTTAAATCGAGGATGTACTAAAAAAATTTTTTTAGATCGAGGATGTACTAAAAAAATTTTTTTTAGATCGAGGATGTACTAAAAAAATTTTTTTAGATCGAGGATGTGCTAAAAAAATTTTTTTTAGATCGAGGATGTACTAAAAAATTTTTTTAAATTGAGGATGTACTAAAAAAATTTTTTCATATCAAGGATGTACTAAAAAAATTTTTTTTAGATCGAGGATGTACTAAAAAAATTTTTTTAGATCGAGGATGTACTAAAAAAATTTTTTTTAAATCGAGGATGTACTAAAAAAATTTTTTTAGATCGAGGATGTACTAAAAAAATTTTTTTTAGGTCGAGGATGTACTAAAAAAATTTTTTTAAATCGAGGATGTACTAAAAAAATTTTTTTTAAATCGAGGATGTACTAAAAAAATTTTTTTAGATCGAGGATGTACTAAAAAAATTTTTTTTAGGTCGAGGATATACTAAAAAAATTTTTTTAGATCGAGGATGTACTAAAAAAATTTTTTTTAGGTCGAGGATGTACTAAAAAAATTTTTTTAGATCGAGGATGTACTAAAAAAATTTTTTTTAGATCGAGGATGTACTAAAAAAATTTTTTTAAATCGAGGATGTACTAAAAAAAATTTTTTCATATCAAGGATGTACTAAAAAAATTTTTTTTAGATCGAGGATGTACTAAAAAAATTTTTTTAGATCGAGGATGTACTAAAAAAATTTTTTTTAGATCGAGGATGTACTAAAAAAATTTTTTTAGATCGAGGATGTGCTAAAAAAATTTTTTTTAGATCGAGGATGTACTAAAAAATTTTTTTAAATCGAGGATGTACTAAAAAAATTTTTTCATATCAAGGATGTACTAAAAAAATTTTTTTTAGATCGAGGATGTACTAAAAAAATTTTTTTAGATCGAGGATGTACTAAAAAAATTTTTTTTAAATCGAGGATGTACTAAAAAAATTTTTTTAGATCGAGGATGTACTAAAAAAATTTTTTTTAGGTCGAGGATGTACTAAAAAAATTTTTTTAAATCGAGGATGTACTAAAAAAATTTTTTTTAAATCGAGGATGTACTAAAAAAATTTTTTTAGATCGAGGATGTACTAAAAAAATTTTTTTTAGGTCGAGGATGTACTAAAAAAATTTTTTTAGATCGAGGATGTACTAAAAAAATTTTTTTTAGGTCGAGGATGTACTAAAAAAATTTTTTTAGATCGAGGATGTACTAAAAAAATTTTTTTTAGATCGAGGATGTACTAAAAAAATTTTTTTAAATCGAGGATGTACTAAAAAAAATTTTTTCATATCAAGGATGTACTAAAAAAATTTTTTTTTGATCGAGGATGTACTAAAAAAATTTTTTTAGATCGAGGATGTACTAAAAAAATTTTTTTTAAATCGAGGATGTACTAAAAAAATTTTTTTAGATCGAGGATGTACTAAAAAAATTTTTTTTAGGTCGAGGATGTACTAAAAAAATTTTTTTAAATCGAGGATGTACTAAAAAAATTTTTTTTAAATCGAGGATGTACTAAAAAAATTTTTTTAGATCGAGGATGTACTAAAAAAATTTTTTTTAAATCGAGGATGTACTAAAAAAATTTTGTTAGATCGAGGATGTACTAAAAAAACTTTTTTTAAATCGAGGATGTACTAAAAAAATTTTTTTAGATCGAGGATGTACTAAAAAAATTTTTTTTAGATCGAGGATGTACTAAAAAATTTTTTTTAAATCGAGGATGTACTAAAAAAAATTTTTTCATATCAAGGATGTACTAAAAAAATTTTTTTTAGATCGAGGATGTACTAAAAAAATTTTTTTAGATCGAGGATGTACTAAAAAAATTTTTTTTAAATCGAGGATGTACTAAAAAAATTTTTTTAGATCGAGGATGTACTAAAAAAATTTTTTTTAGGTCGAGGATGTACTAAAAAAATTTTTTTAGATCGAGGATGTACTAAAAAAATTTTTTTTAGGTCGAGGATGTACTAAAAAAATTTTTTTAGATCGAGGATGTACTATAAAAATTTTTTTTAGATCGAGGATGTACTAAAAAAATTTTTTTAAATCGAGGATGTACTAAAAAATTTTTTTTTAAATCGAGGATGTACTAAAAAATTTTTTTAGATCGAGGATGTACTAAAAAAATTTTTTTTAGATCGAGGATGTACTAAAAAAATTTTTTTTAGATCGAGGATGTACTAAAAAAATTTTTTTTAAATCGAGGATGTACTAAAAAAATTTTTTTAGATCGAGGATGTACTAAAAAAAATTTTTTCATATCAAGGATGTACTAAAAAAATTTTTTTTAGATCGAGGATGTACTAAAAAAATTTTTATAAATCGAGGATGTACTAAAAAAATTTTTTTTAAATCGAGGATGTACTAAAAAAATTTTTTTAGATCGAGGATGTACTAAAAAAATTTTATTTAGGTCGAGGATGTACTAAAAAAAGTTTTTTAGATCGAAGATGTACTAAAAAAATTTTTTTTAGGTCGAGGATGTACTAAAAAAATTTTTTTAGATCGAGGATGTACTAAAAAAATTTTTTTTAAATCGAGGATGTACTAAAAAAATTTTTTTAGATCGAGGATGTACTAAAAAAATTTTTTTTAGGTCGAGGATGTACTAAAAAAATTTTTTTAGATCGAGGATGTACTAAAAAAATTTTTTTTAGGTCGAGGATGTACTAAAAAAATTTTTTTAGATCGAGGATGTACTAAAAAAATTTTTTTTAGATCGAGGATGTACTAAAAAAATTTTTTTAAATCGAGGATGTACTAAAAAAATTTTTTTTAAATCGAGGATGTACTAAAAAAATTTTTTTAGATCGAGGATGTACTAAAAAAATTTTTTTTAGGTCGAGGATGTACTAAAAAATTTTTTTAGATCGAGGATGTACTAAAAAAATTTTTTTTAGGTCGAGGATGTACAAAAAAAATTTTTTTAGATCGAGGATGTACTAAAAAAATTTTTTTTAGATCGAGGATGTACTAAAAAAATTTTTTTAAATCGAGGATGTACTAAAAAAATTTTTTTTAAATCGAGGATGTATTAAAAAAATTTTTTTAGATCGAGGATGTACTAAAAAAATTTTTTTTAGATCGAGGATGTACTAAAAAAATTTTTTTAGATCGAGGATGTACTAAAAAAATTTTTTTTAAATCGAGGATGTACTAAAAAAATTTTTTTAGATCGAGGATGTACTAAAAAAATTTTTTTTAGATCGAGGATGTACTAAAAAAATTTTTTTAGATCGAGGATGTGCTAAAAAAATTTTTTTTAGATCGAGGATGTACTAAAAAATTTTTTTTAAATCGAGGATGTACTAAAAAAAATTTTTTCATATCAAGGATGTACTAAAAAAATTTTTTTTAGATCGAGGATGTACTAAAAAAATTTTTTTTAGATCGAGGATGTACTAAAAAAATTTTTTTAAATCGAGGATGTACTAAAAAAATTTTTTTAAATCGAGGATGTACTAAAAAAATTTTTTTTAAATCGAGGATGTACTAAAAAAATTTTTTTTAGATCGAGGATGTACTAAAAAAATTTTTTTTAGATCGAGGATGTACTAAAAAAATTTTTTTAGATCGAGGATGTACTAAAAAATTTTTTTTAATTCGACGATGTACTAAAAAAATTTTTTTAGATCGAGGATGTACTAAAAAAATTTTTTTTAGATCGAGGATGTACTAAAAAATTTTTTTTAAATCGAGGATGTACTAAAAAAAATTTTTTCATATCAAGGATGTACTAAAAAAATTTTTTTTAGATCGAGGATGTACTAAAAAAATTTTTTTAGATCGGGGATGTACTAAAAAAATTTTTTTTAAATCGAGGATGTACTAAAAAAATTTTTTTAGATCGAGGATGTACTAAAAAAATTTTTTTTAGGTCGAGGATGTACTAAAAAAATTTTTTTAGATCGAGGATGTACTAAAAAAATTTTTTTTAGGTCGAGGATGTACTAAAAAAATTTTTTTAGATCGAGGATGTACTAAAAAAATTTTTTTTAGATCGAGGATGTACTAAAAAAATTTTTTTAAATCGAGGATGTACTAAAAAAATTTTTTTTAAATCGAGGATGTACTAAAAAAATTTTTTTAGATCGAGGATGTACTAAAAAAATTTTTTTTAGATCGAGGATGTACTAAAAAAATTTTTTTAGATCGAGGATGTACTAAAAAAATTTTTTTTAAATCGAGGATGTACTAAAAAAATTTTTTTAGATCGAGGATGTACTAAAAAAAATTTTTTCATATCAAGGATGTACTAAAAAAATTTTTTTTAGATCGAGGATGTACTAAAAAAATTTTTTTAAATCGAGGATGTACTAAAAAAATTTTTTTTAAATCGAGGATGTACTAAAAAAATTTTTTTAGATCGAGGATGTACTAAAAAATTTTTTTTAGGTCGAGGATGTACTAAAAAAATTTTTTTAGATCGAGGATGTACTAAAAAAATTTTTTTAGGTCGAGGATGTACTAAAAAAATTTTTTTAGATCGAGGATGTACTAAAAAAATTTTTTTTAAATCGAGGATGTACTAAAAAAATTTTTTTAGATCGAGGATGTACTAAAAAAAATTTTTTCATATCAAGGATGTACTAAAAAAATTTTTTTTAGATCGAGGATGTACTAAAAAAATTTTTTTAAATCGAGGATGTACTAAAAAAATTTTTTTTAAATCGAGGATGTACTAAAAAAATTTTTTTAGATCGAGGATGTACTAAAAAAATTTTTTTTAGGTCGAGGATGTACTAAAAAAATTTTTTTAGACCGAGGATGTACTAAAAAAATTTTTTTTAGGTCGAGGATGTACTAAAAAAATTTTTTTAGATCGAGGATGTACTAAAAAAATTTTTTTTAGATCGAGGATGTACTAAAAAAATTTTTTTAAATCGAGGATGTACTAAAAAAATTTTTTTTAAATCGAGGATGTACTAAAAAAATTTTTTTAGATCGAGGATGTACTAAAAAAATTTTTTTTAGATCGAGGATGTACTAAAAAAATTTTTTTAGATCGAGGATGTGCTAAAAAAATTTTTTTTAGATCGAGGATGTACTAAAAAATTTTTTTTAAATCGAGGATGTACTAAAAAAAATTTTTCATATCAAGGATGTACTAAAAAAATTTTTTTTAGATCGAGGATGTACTAAAAAAATTTTTTTAGATCGAGGATGTACTAAAAAAATTTTTTTTAAATCGAGGATGTACTAAAAAAATTTTTTTAGATCGAGGATGTACTAAAAAAATTTTTTTTAGGTCGAGGATGTACTAAAAAAATTTTTTTAAATCGAGGATGTACTAAAAAAATTTTTTTTAAATCGAGGATGTACTAAAAAAATTTTTTTAGATCGAGGATGTACTAAAAAAATTTTTTTTAGGTCGAGGATGTACTAAAAAAATTTTTTTAGATCGAGGATGTACTAAAAAAATTTTTTTTAGGTCGAGGATGTACTAAAAAAATTTTTTTAGATCGAGGATGTACTAAAAAAATTTTTTTTAGATCGAGGATGTACTAAAAAAATTTTTTTAAATCGAGGATGTACTAAAAAAATTTTTTTTAAATCGAGGATGTACTAAAAAAATTTTTTTAGATCGAGGATGTACTAAAAAAATTTTTTTTAGATCGAGGATGTACTAAAAAAATTTTTTTAGATCGAGGATGTACTAAAAATATTTTTTTTAAATCGAGGATGTACTAAAAAAATTTTTTTAGATCGAGGATGTACTAAAAAAATTTTTTTAGATCGAGGATGTACTAAAAAAATTTTTTTAGATCGAGGATGTGCTAAAAAAATTTTTTTTAGATCGAGGATGTACTAAAAAATTTTTTTTAAATCGAGGATGTACTAAAAAAAATTTTTTCATATCAAGGATGTACTAAAAAAATTTTTTTTAGATCGAGGATGTACTAAAAAAATTTTTTTAAATCGAGGATGTACTAAAAAAATTTTTTTAAATCGAGGATGTACTAAAAAAATTTTTTTTAAATCGAGGATGTACTAAAAAAATTTTTTTTAGATCGAGGATGTACTAAAAAAATTTGTTTTAGATCGAGGATGTACTAAAAAAATTTTTTTAGATCGAGGATGTACTAAAAAAATTTTTTTTAAATCGAGGATGTACTAAAAAAATTTTTTTAGATCGAGGATGTACTAAAAAAATTTTTTTTAGATCGAGGATGTACTAAAAAATTTTTTTAAATCGAGGATGTACTAAAAAAATTTTTTTTTAAATCGAGGATGTACTAAAAAAATTTTTTTTAGATCGAGGATGTACTAAAAAAATTTTTTTAAATCGAGGATGTACTAAAAAAATTTTTTTTAAATCGAGGATGTACTAAAAAAATTTTTTTAGATCGAGGATGTACTAAAAAAATTTTTTTTAGATCGAGGATGTACTAAAAAAATTTTTTTAGATCGAGGATGTACTAAAAAAATTTTTTTTAAATCGAGGATGTACTAAAAAAATTTTTTTAGATCGAGGATGTACTAAAAAAAATTTTTTCATATCAAGGATGTACTAAAAAAATTTTTTTTAGATCGAGGATGTACTAAAAAAATGTTTTTAAATCGAGGATGTACTAAAAAAATTTTTTTTAAATCGAGGATGTACTAAAAAAATTTTTTTAGATCGAGGATGTACAAAAAAATTTTTTTTAGGTCGAGGATGTACTAAAAAAATTTTTTTAGATCGAGGATGTACTAAAAAAATTTTTTTTAGGTCGAGGATGTACTAAAAGAATTTTTTTAGATCGAGGATGTACTAAAAAAATTTTTTTTAAATCGAGGATGTACTAAAAAAATTTTTTTAGATCGAGGATGTACTAAAAAAAATTTTTTCATATCAAGGATGTACTAAAAAAATTTTTTTTAGATCGAGGATGTACTAAAAAAATTTTTTTAAATCGAGGATGTACTAAAAAAATTTTTTTTAAATCGAGGATGTACTAAAAAAATTTTTTTAGATCGAGGATGTACTAAAAAAATTTTTTTTAGGTCGAGGATCTACTAAAAAAATTTTTTTAGATCGAGGATGTACTAAAAAAATTTTTTTTAGGTCGAGGATGTACTAAAAAAATTTTTTTAGATCGAGGATGTACTAAAAAAATTTTTTTTAGATCGAGGATGTACTAAAAAAATTTTTTTAAATCGAGGATGTACTAAAAAAATTTTTTTTAAATCGAGGATGTACTAAAAAAATTTTTTTCGATCGAGGATGTACTAAAAAAATTTTTTTTAGATCGAGGATGTACTAAAAAATTTTTTTTAAATCGAGGATGTACTAAAAAAATTTTTTCATATCAAGGATGTACTAAAAAAATTTTTTTTAGATCGAGGATGTACTAAAAAAATTTTTTTAGATCGAGGATGTACTAAAAAAATTTTTTTTAAATCGAGGATGTACTAAAAAAATTTTTTTAGATCGAGGATGTACTAAAAAAATTTTTTTTAGGTCGAGGATGTACTAAAAAAATTTTTTTAAATCGAGGATGTACTAAAAAAATTTTTTTTAAATCGAGGATGTACTAAAAAAATTTTTTTAGATCGAGGATGTACTAAAAAAATTTTTTTTAGGTCGAGGATGTACTAAAAAAATTTTTTTGATCGAGGATGTACTAAAAAAATTTTTTTTAGGTCGAGGATGTACTAAAAAAATTTTTTTAGATCGAGGATGTACTAAAAAAATTTTTTTTAGATCGAGGATGTACTAAAAAAATTTTTTTAAATCGAGGATGTACTAAAAAAATTTTTTTTAAATCGAGGATGTACTAAAAAAATTTTTTTAGATCGAGGATGTACTAAAAAAATTTTTTTTAGATCGAGGATGTACTAAAAAAATTTTTTTAGATCGAGGATGTACTAAAAAAATTTTTTTTAGATCGAGGATGTACTAAAAAAATTTTTTTAGATCGAGGATGTACTAAAAAAATTTTTTTAGATCGAGGATGTACTAAAAAAATTTTTTTAGATCGAGGATGTGCTAAAAAATTTTTTTTTAGATCGAGGATGTACTAAAAAATTTTTTTTAAATCGAGGATGTACTAAAAAAAATTTTTTCATATCAAGGATGTACTAAAAAAATTTTTTTTAGATCGAGGATGTACTAAAAAAATTTTTTTTAGATCGAGGATGTACTAAAAAAATTTTTTTAAAGCGTGGATGTACTTAAAAAAATTTTTTTAAATCGAGGATGTACTAAAAAAATTTTTTTTAAATCGAGGATGTACTAAAAAAATTTTTTTAGATCGAGGATGTACTAAAAAAATTTTTTTTAGATCGAGGATGTACTAAAAAAATTTTTTTAGATCGAGGATGTACTAAAAAATTTTTTTTTAAATCGAGGATGTACTAAAAAAATTTTTTTAGATCGAGGATGTACTAAAAAAATTTTTTTTAGATCGAGGATGTACTAAAAAATTTTTTTTAAATCGAGGATGTACTAAAAAAAATTTTTTCATATCAAGGATGTACTAAAAAAATTTTTTTTAGATCGAGGATGTACTAAAAAAATTTTTTTAGATCGAGGATGTACTAAAAAAATTTTTTTTAAATCGAGGATGTACTAAAAAAATTTTTTTAGATCGAGGATGTACTAAAAAAAATTTTTTTTAGGTCGAGGATGTACTAAAAAAATTTTTTTAGATCGAGGATGTACTAAAAAAATTTTTTTTAGGTCGAGGATGTACTAAAAAAATTTTTTTAGATCGAGGATGTACTAAAAAAATTTTTTTTAGATCGAGGATGTACTAAAAAAATTTTTTTAAATCGAGGATGTACTAAAAAATTTTTTTTTAAATCGAGGATGTACTAAAAAAATTTTTTTAGATCGAGGATGTACTAAAAAAATTTTTTTTAGGTCGAGGATGTACTAAAAAAATTTTTTTAGATCGAGGATGTACTAAAAAAATTTTTTTTAGGTCGAGGATGTACTAAAAAAAATTTTTTTAGTACATCCTCGATCTAAAAAAATTTTTTTAGTACATCCTCGACCTAAAAAAAATTTTTTTAGTACATCCTCGATCTAAAAAAATTTTTTTAGTACATCCTCGATTTAAAAAAAATTTTTTTAGTACATCCTCGATTTAAAAAAATTTTTTTAGTACATCCTCGATCTAAAAAAATTTTTTTAGTACATCCTCGATTTAAAAAAAATTTTTTTAGTACATCCTCGATCTAAAAAAATTTTTTTAGTACATCCTCGACCTAAAAAAAATTTTTTTAGTACATCCTCGATCTAAAAAAATTTTTTTAGTACATCCTCGACCTAAAAAAAATTTTTTAGTACATCCTCGACCTAAAAAAAATTTTTTAGTACATCCTCGACCTAAAAAAAATTTTTTTAGTACATCCTCGATCTAAAAAAATTTTTTTAGTACATCCTCGACCTAAAAAAAATTTTTTTAGTACATCCTCGATCTAAAAAAATTTTTTTAGTACATCCTCGATTTAAAAAAAATTTTTTTAGTACATCCTCGATTTAAAAAAATTTTTTTAGTACATCCTCGACCTAAAAAAAATTTTTTTAGTACATCCTCGATCTAAAAAAAATTTTTTAGTACATCCTTGATATGAAAAAAATTTTTTTAGTACATCCTCGATCTAAAAAAATTTTTTTAGTACATCCTCGATCTAAAAAAAATTTTTTTAGTACATCCTCGATCTAAAAAAATTTTTTTAGTACATCCTCGATTTAAAAAAAAATTTTTTAGTACATCCTAGATCAAAAAAAATTTTTTTAGTACATCCTCGATCTAAAAAAAATTTTTTTAGTACATCCTTGATATGAAAAAATTTTTTTTAGTACATCCTCGATCTAAAAAAATTTTTTTAGTACATCCTCGATCAAAAAAAATTTTTTTAGTACATCCTCGATCTAAAAAAAATTTTTTTAGTACATCCTTGATATGAAAAAAATTTTTTTAGTACATCCTCGATCAAAAAAAATTTTTTTAGTCATCCTCGATCAAAAAAAATTTTTTAGTACATCCTCGATCTAAAAAAAAATTTTTTAGTACATCCTTGATATGAAAAAAATTTTTTTAGTACATCCTCGATCAAAAAAAATTTTTTTAGTACATCCTCGATCTAAAAAAAATTTTTTTAGTACATCCTTGATATGAAAAAAATTTTTTTAGTACATCCTCGATCAAAAAAAATTTTTTTAGTACATCCTCGATCTAAAAAAAATTTTTTTAGTACATCCTTGATATGAAAAAAATTTTTTTAATACATCCTCGATCAAAAAAAATTTTTTTAGTCATCCTCGATCAAAAAAAATTTTTTAGTACATCCTCGATCTAAAAAAAAATTTTTTAGTACATCCTTGATATGAAAAAAATTTTTTTAGTACATCCTCGATCAAAAAAAATTTTTTTAGTACATCCTCGATCTAAAAAAATTTTTTTAGTACATCCTCGATCAAAAAAAATTTTTTTAGTACATCCTCGATCTAAAAAAATTTTTTTTAGTACATCCTCGATCTAAAAAAATTTTTTTAGTACATCCTCGATCAAAAAAAATTTTTTTAGTACATCCTCGATCTAAAAAAAATTTTTTAGTACATCCTTGATATGAAAAAATTTTTTTTAGTACATCCTCGATCTAAAAAAATTTTTTTAGTACATCCTCGATCTAAAAAAATTTTTTTAGTACATCCTCGATCTAAAAAAATTTTTTTAGTACATCCTCGATTTAAAAAAAAATTTTTTAGTACATCCTAGATCAAAAAAAATTTTTTTAGTACATCCTCGATCTAAAAAAAATTTTTTAAGTACATCCTTGATATGAAAAAATTTTTTTTAGTACATCCTCGATCTAAAAAAATTTTTTTAGTACATCCTCGATCAAAAAAAATTTTTTTAGTACATCCTCGATCTAAAAAAAATTTTTTTAGTACATCCTTGATATGAAAAAAATTTTTTTAGTACATCCTCGATCAAAAAAAATTTTTTTAGTCATCCTCGATCAAAAAAAATTTTTTAGTACATCCTCGATCTAAAAAAAAATTTTTTAGTACATCCTTGATATGAAAAAAATTTTTTTAGTACATCCTCGATCAAAAAAAATTTTTTTAGTACATCCTCGATCTAAAAAAAATTTTTTTAGTACATCCTAGATCAAAAAAAATTTTTTTAGTACATCCTCGATCTAAAAAAAATTTTTTTAGTACATCCTTGATATGAAAAAATTTTTTTTAGTACATCCTCGATCTAAAAAAATTTTTTTAGTACATCCTCGATCAAAAAAAATTTTTTTAGTACATCCTCGATCTAAAAAAATTTTTTTAGTACATCCTTGATCAAAAAAAAATTTTTTTAGTACATCCTCGATCAAAAAAAAATTTTTTAGTACATCCTCGATCTAAAAAAAAATTTTTTAGTACATCCTTGATATGAAAAAAAATTTTTTAGTACATCCTCGATCTAAAAAAATTGTTTTAGTACATGCTCGATCTAAAAAAAATTTTTTTAGTACATCCTAGATCAAAAAAAATTTTTTTAGTACATCCTCGATCTAAAAAAAAATTTTTTAGTACATCCTTGATATGAAAAAATTTTTTTTAGTACATCCTCGATCTAAAAAAATTTTATTAGTACATCCTCGATCAAAAAAAATTTTTTTAGTACATCCTCGATCTAAAAAAATTTTTTTAGTACATCCTCGATCTAAAAAAATTTTTTTAGTACATCCTCGATCAAAAAAAATTTTTTTAGTACATCCTCGATCTAAAAAAAATGTTTTTGGTACATCCTTGATATGAAAAAAATTTTTTTAGTACATCCTCGATCAAAAAAAATTTTTTTAGTACATCCTCGATCTAAAAAAAAATTTTTTAGTACATCCTTGATATGAAAAAAATTTTTTTAGTACATCCTAGATCAAAAAAAATTTTTTTAGTACATTCTTGATATGAAAAAAATTTTTTTAGTACATCCTCGATCAAAAAAAATTTTTTTAGTACATCCTCGATCAAAAAAAATTTTTTTAGTACATTTAGTAGATCAAAAAAAATTTTTTTAGTACATCCTCGATCTAAAAAAAAATTTTTTAGTACATCCTTGATTTAAAAAATCAATCTAAAAAAAAATTTTTTAGTACATCCTTGATATGAAAAAAATTTTTTTAGTACATCCTCGATCAAAAAAAATTTTTTTAGTACATCCTCGATCTAAAAAAAATTTTTTTAGTACATCCTTGATATGAAAAAAATTTTTTTAGTACATCCTCGATCAAAAAAAATTTTTTTAGTACATCCTCGATCTAAAAAAAATTTTTTTAGTACATCCTTGATATGAAAAAAATTTTTTTAATACATCCTCGATCAAAAAAAATTTTTTTAGTCATCCTCGATCTAAAAAAAAATTTTTTAGTACATCCTTGATATGAAAAAAATTTTTTTAGTACATCCTCGATCAAAAAAAATTTTTTTAGTACATCCTCGATCTAAAAAAAATTTTTTTAGTACATCCTTGATATGAAAAAAATTTTTTTAGTACATCCTCGATCAAAAAAAATTTTTTTAGTACATCCTCGATCTAAAAAAAATTTTTTTAGTACATCCTTGATATGAAAAAAATTTTTTTAATACATCCTCGATCAAAAAAAATTTTTTTAGTCATCCTCGATCAAAAAAAATTTTTTAGTACATCCTCGATCTAAAAAAAAATTTTTTAGTACATCCTTGATATGAAAAAAATTTTTTAGTACATCCTCGATCAAAAAAAATTTTTTTAGTACATCCTCGATCTAAAAAAATTTTTTTAGTACATCCTCGATCAAAAAAAATTTTTTTAGTACATCCTCGATCTAAAAAAATTTTTTTTAGTACATCCTCGATCTAAAAAAATTTTTTTAGTACATCCTCGATCAAAAAAAATTTTTTTAGTACATCCTCGATCTAAAAAAAATTTTTTAGTACATCCTTGATATGAAAAAATTTTTTTTAGTACATCCTCGATCTAAAAAAATTTTTTTAGTACATCCTCGATCTAAAAAAATTTTTTTAGTACATCCTCGATCTAAAAAAATTTTTTTAGTACATCCTCGATTTAAAAAAAATTTTTTTAGTACATCCTAGATCAAAAAAAATTTTTTTAGTACATCCTCGATCTAAAAAAAATTTTTTAAGTACATCCTTGATATGAAAAAATTTTTTTTAGTACATCCTCGATCTAAAAAAATTTTTTTAGTACATCCTCGATCAAAAAAAATTTTTTTAGTACATCCTCGATCTAAAAAAAATTTTTTTAGTACATCCTTGATATGAAAAAAATTTTTTTAGTACATCCTCGATCAAAAAAAATTTTTTTAGTCATCCTCGATCAAAAAAAATTTTTTAGTACATCCTCGATCTAAAAAAAAATTTTTTAGTACATCCTTGATATGAAAAAAATTTTTTTAGTACATCCTCGATCAAAAAAAATTTTTTTAGTACATCCTCGATCTAAAAAAAATTTTTTTAGTACATCCTAGATCAAAAAAAATTTTTTTAGTACATCCTCGATCTAAAAAAAATTTTTTTAGTACATCCTTGATATGAAAAAATTTTTTTTAGTACATCCTCGATCTAAAAAAATTTTTTTAGTACATCCTCGATCAAAAAAAATTTTTTTAGTACATCCTCGATCTAAAAAAATTTTTTTAGTACATCCTTGATCAAAAAAAAATTTTTTTAGTACATCCTCGATCAAAAAAAAATTTTTTAGTACATCCTCGATCTAAAAAAAAATTTTTTAGTACATCCTTGATATGAAAAAAAATTTTTTAGTACATCCTCGATCTAAAAAAATTGTTTTAGTACATGCTCGATCTAAAAAAAATTTTTTTAGTACATCCTAGATCAAAAAAAATTTTTTTAGTACATCCTCGATCTAAAAAAAAATTTTTTAGTACATCCTTGATATGAAAAAATTTTTTTTAGTACATCCTCGATCTAAAAAAATTTTATTAGTACATCCTCGATCAAAAAAAATTTTTTTAGTACATCCTCGATCTAAAAAAATTTTTTTTAGTACATCCTCGATCTAAAAAAATTTTTTTAGTACATCCTCGATCAAAAAAAATTTTTTTAGTACATCCTCGATCTAAAAAAAATGTTTTTGGTACATCCTTGATATGAAAAAAATTTTTTTAGTACATCCTCGATCAAAAAAAATTTTTTTAGTACATCCTCGATCTAAAAAAAAATTTTTTAGTACATCCTTGATATGAAAAAAATTTTTTTAGTACATCCTAGATCAAAAAAAATTTTTTTAGTACATTCTTGATATGAAAAAAATTTTTTTAGTACATCCTCGATCAAAAAAAATTTTTTTAGTACATCCTCGATCTAAAAAAAAATTTTTTTAGTACATTTAGTAGATCAAAAAAAATTTTTTTAGTACATCCTCGATCTAAAAAAAAATTTTTTAGTACATCCTTGATATGAAAAAATTTTTTTTAGTACATCCTCGATCTAAAAAAATTTTTTTTAGTACATCCTCGATCTATAAAAATTTTTTTAGTACATCCTTGATATGAAAAAATTATTTTAGTACATCCTCGATCAAAAAAAATTTTTTTAGTACATCCTCGATCTAAAAAAAATTTTTTTAGTACATCCTCGATCTAAAAAAAATTTTTCTAGTACATCCTCGATCTAAAAAAAAATTTTTTTTAGTACATCCTCGATCTAAAAAAATTTTTTTAGTACATCCTCGATCAAAAAAATTTTTTTAGTACATCCTCGATCTAAAAAAATTTTTTTAGTACATCCTTGATATGAAAAAATTTTTTTAGTACATCCTCGATCTAAAAAAAATTTTTTTAGTACATCCTCGATCAAAAAAAATTTTTTTAGTACATCCTCGATCTAAAAAAATTTTTTTTAGTACATCCTCGATCAAAAAAATTTTTTTAGTACATCCTCGATCTAAAAAAAATTTTTTTAGTACATCCTTGATATGAAAAATTTTTTTTTAGTACATCCTCGATCTAAAAAAAATTTTTTTAGTACATCCTCGATCTAAAAAAATTTTTTTAGTACATCCTCGATCAAAAAAAATTTTTTTAGTACACCCTCGATCTAAAAAAAATTTTTTTAGTACATCCTCGATCTAAAAAAATTTTTTTAGTACATCCTCGATCTAAAAAAATTTTTTTAGTACATCCTTGATATGAAAAAAATTTTTTTAGTACA
Organism: Anopheles nili; assembly: GCF_943737925.1. Lineage (NCBI taxonomy): Eukaryota > Metazoa > Arthropoda > Insecta > Diptera > Culicidae > Anopheles > Anopheles nili. Next base: position 120,794 of record NW_026525544.1, read on the forward strand.
TCCTCGATCAAAAAAAAATTTTTTAGTACATCCTCGATCAAAACAAATTTTTTTAGTACACCTTCGATCTAAAAAAAATTTTTTTAGTACATCCTCGATCTAAAAAAATTTTTTTAGTACATCCTCGATCTAAAAAAATTTTTTTAGTACATCCTTGATATGAAAAAAATTTTTTTAGTACATCCTCGATCAAAAAAAAATTTTTTAGTACATCCTCGATCAAAACAAATTTTTTTAGTACACCCTCGATCTAAAAAAAATTTTTTTAGTACATCCTCGATCAAAAAAAATTTTTTTAGTACATCCTTGATATGAAAAAAATTTTTTTAGTACACCCTCGATCTAAAAAAAATTTTTTTAGTACATCCTCGATCTAAAAAAATTTTTTTAGTACATCCTCGATCTAAAAAAATTTTTTTAGTAAATCCTTGATATGAAAAAAATTTTTTTAGTACATCCTCGATCAAAAAAAAATTTTTTAGTACATCCTCGATCAAAACAAATTTTTTTAGTACACCCTCGATCTAAAAAAAATTTTTTTAGTACATCCTCGATCTAAAAAAATTTTTTTAGTACATCCTCGATCTAAAAAAATTTTTTTAGTACATCCTTGATATGAAAAAAATTTTTTTAGTACATCCTCGATCAAAAAAAAATTTTTTAGTACATCCTCGATCAAAACAAATTTTTTTAGTACACCCTCGATCTAAAAAAAATTTTTTTAGTACATCCTCGATCAAAAAAAAATTTTTTAGTACATCCTCGATCAAAACAAATTTTTTTAGTACACCCTCGATCTAAAAAAAATTTTTTTAGTACATCCTCGATCTAAAAAAATTTTTTTAGTACATCCTCGATCTAAAAAAATTTTTTTAGTACATCCTTGATATGAAAAAAATTTTTTTAGTACATCCTCGATCAAAACAAATTTTTTTAGTACACCCTCGATCTAAAAAAAATTTTTTTAGTACATCCTCGATCTAAAAAAATTTTTTTAGTACATCCTCGATCAAAAAAAATTTTTTTAGTACATCCTTGATATGAAAAAAATTTTTTTAGTACACCCTCGATCTAAAAAAAATTTTTTTAGTACATCCTCGATCTAAAAAAATTTTTTTAGTACATCCTCGATCTAAAAAAATTTTTTTAGTACATCCTTGATATGAAAAAAATTTTTTTAGTACATCCTCGATCAAAAAAAAATTTTTTAGTACATCCTCGATCAAAACAAATTTTTTTAGTACACCCTCGATCTAAAAAAAATTTTTTTAGTACATCCTCGATCAAAAAAAATTTTTTTAGTACACCCTCGATCTAAAAAAAAAATTTTTAGTACACCCTCGATCTAAAAAAAATTTTTTTAGTACATCCTCGATCTAAAAAAATTTTTTTAGTACATCCTCGATCTAAAAAAATTTTTTTAGTACATCCTTGATATGAAAAAAATTTTTTTAGTACATCCTCGATCAAAAAAAAATTTTTTAGTACATCCTCGATCAAAACAAATTTTTTTAGTACACCCTCGATCTAAAAAAATTTTTTTAGTACATCCTCGATCAAAAAAAATTTTTTTAGTACATCCTTGATATGAAAAAAATTTTTTTAGTACACCCTCGATCTAAAAAAAATTTTTTTAGTACATCCTCGATCTAAAAAAATTTTTTTAGTACATCCTCGATCTAAAAAAATTTTTTTAGTACATCCTTGATATGAAAAAAATTTTTTTAGTACATCCTCGATCAAAAAAAAATTTTTTAGTACATCCTCGATCAAAACAAATTTTTTTAGTACACCCTCGATCTAAAAAAAATTTTTTTAGTACATCCTCGATCTAAAAAAATTTTTTTAGTACATCCTCGATCAAAAAAAAATTTTTTAGTACATCCTCGATCAAAACAAATTTTTTTAGTACACCCTCGATCTAAAAAAAATTTTTTTAGTACATCCTCGATCTAAAAAAATTTTTTTAGTACATCCTCGATCTAAAAAAATTTTTTTAGTACATCCTTGATATGAAAAAAATTTTTTTTAGTACATCCTCGATCTAAAAAAAATTATTTTAGTACATCCTCGATCAAAAAAATTTTTTTTAGTACATCCTCGATCTAAAAAAATTTTTTTTAGTACATCCTCGATCAAAAAAATTTTTTTTAGTACATCCTCGATCTAAAAAAAATTTTTTTAGTACATCCTTGATATGAAAAAATTTTTTTTAGTACATCCTCGATCTAAAAAAAATTTTTTTAGTACATCCTCGATCTAAAAAAATTTTTTTAGTACATCCTCGATCAAAAAAAATTTTTTTAGTACACCCTCGATCTAAAAAAAATTTTTTTAGTACATCCTCGATCTAAAAAAATTTTTTTAGTACATCCTCGATCTAAAAAAATTTTTTTAGTACATCCTTGATATGAAAAAAATTTTTTTAGTACATCCTCGATCAAAAAAAAATTTTTTAGTACATCCTCGATCTAAAAAAATTTTTTAGTACACCCTCGATCTAAAAAAAATTTTTTTAGTACATCCTCGATCTGATAAAATTTTTTTAAGTACATCCTCGATCTAAAAAAAATTTTGTTAGTACATCCTTGATATGAAAAAAATTTTTTTAGTACATCCTCGATCAAAAAAAATTTTTTTAGTACATCCTCCATCTAAAAAAAATTTTTTTAGTACATTCTTGATATGAAAAAACTTTTTTTTGTACATCCTCGATCTAAAAAAATTTTTTTAGTACATCCTCGATCTAAAAAAATTTGTTAGTACATCCTCGATCTAAAAAAAAATTTTTTAGTACATCCTTGATATGAAAAAATTTTTTTTAGTACATCCTCGACCTAAAAAAATTTTTTTAGTACATTCTCGATCTAAAAAAATTTTTTTAGTACTTCCTCGATCTAAAAAAAATTTTTTTAGTACATCCTAGATCAAAAAACATTTTTTTAGTACATCCTTGATATGAAAAAAATTTTTTTAGTACATCCTCGATCTAAAAAAATTTTTTTAGTACATCCTTGATATGAAAAAATTTTTTTAGTACATCCTCGATCTAAAAAAAATTTTTTTAGTACATCCTCGATCAAAAAAAATTTTTTTAGTACATCCTCGATCTAAAAAAATTTTTTTTAGTACATCCTCGATCAAAAAAATTTTTTTAGTACATCCTCGATCTAAAAAAAATTTTTTTAGTACATCCTTGATATGAAAAATTTTTTTTTTAGTACATCCTCGATCTAAAAAAAATTTTTTTAGTACATCCTCGATCTAAAAAAATTTTTTTAGTACATCCTCGATCAAAAAAAATTTTTTTAGTACACCCTCGATCTAAAAAAAATTTTTTTAGTACATCCTCGATCTAAAAAAATTTTTTTAGTACATCCTCGATCTAAAAAAATTTTTTTAGTACATCCTTGATATGAAAAAAATTTTTTTAGTACATCCTCGATCAAAAAAAAATTTTTTAGTACATCCTCGATCAAAACAAATTTTTTTAGTACACCTTCGATCTAAAAAAAATTTTTTTAGTACATCCTCGATCTAAAAAAATTTTTTTAGTACATCCTCGATCTAAAAAAATTTTTTTAGTACATCCTTGATATGAAAAAAATTTTTTTAGTACATCCTCGATCAAAAAAAAATTTTTTAGTACATCCTCGATCAAAACAAATTTTTTTAGTACACCCTCGATCTAAAAAAAATTTTTTTAGTACATCCTCGATCAAAAAAAATTTTTTTAGTACATCCTTGATATGAAAAAAATTTTTTTAGTACACCCTCGATCTAAAAAAAATTTTTTTAGTACATCCTCGATCTAAAAAAATTTTTTTAGTACATCCTCGATCTAAAAAAATTTTTTTAGTACATCCTTGATATGAAAAAAATTTTTTTAGTACATCCTCGATCAAAAAAAAATTTTTTAGTACATCCTCGATCAAAACAAATTTTTTTAGTACACCCTCGATCTAAAAAAAATTTTTTTAGTACATCCTCGATCTAAAAAAATTTTTTTAGTACATCCTCGATCTAAAAAAATTTTTTTAGTACATCCTTGATATGAAAAAAATTTTTTTAGTACATCCTCGATCAAAAAAAAATTTTTTAGTACATCCTCGATCAAAACAAATTTTTTTAGTACACCCTCGATCTAAAAAAAATTTTTTTAGTACATCCTCGATCAAAAAAAAATTTTTTAGTACATCCTCGATCAAAACAAATTTTTTTAGTACACCCTCGATCTAAAAAAAATTTTTTTAGTACATCCTCGATCTAAAAAAATTTTTTTAGTACATCCTCGATCTAAAAAAATTTTTTTAGTACATCCTTGATATGAAAAAAATTTTTTTAGTACATCCTCGATCAAAACAAATTTTTTTAGTACACCCTCGATCTAAAAAAAATTTTTTTAGTACATCCTCGATCTAAAAAAATTTTTTTAGTACATCCTCGATCAAAAAAAATTTTTTTAGTACATCCTTGATATGAAAAAAATTTTTTTAGTACACCCTCGATCTAAAAAAAATTTTTTTAGTACATCCTCGATCTAAAAAAATTTTTTTAGTACATCCTCGATCTAAAAAAATTTTTTTAGTACATCCTTGATATGAAAAAAATTTTTTTAGTACATCCTCGATCAAAAAAAAATTTTTTAGTACATCCTCGATCAAAACAAATTTTTTTAGTACACCCTCGATCTAAAAAAAATTTTTTTAGTACATCCTCGATCAAAAAAAATATTTTTAGTACACCCTCGATCTAAAAAAAAAATTTTTAGTACACCCTCGATCTAAAAAAAATTTTTTTAGTACATCCTCGATCTAAAAAAATTTTTTTAGTACATCCTCGATCTAAAAAAATTTTTTTAGTACATCCTTGATATGAAAAAAATTTTTTTAGTACATCCTCGATCAAAAAAAAATTTTTTAGTACATCCTCGATCAAAACAAATTTTTTTAGTACACCCTCGATCTAAAAAAATTTTTTTAGTACATCCTCGATCAAAAAAAATTTTTTTAGTACATCCTTGATATGAAAAAAATTTTTTTAGTACACCCTCGATCTAAAAAAAATTTTTTTAGTACATCCTCGATCTAAAAAAATTTTTTTAGTACATCCTCGATCTAAAAAAATTTTTTTAGTACATCCTTGATATGAAAAAAATTTTTTTAGTACATCCTCGATCAAAAAAAAATTTTTTAGTACATCCTCGATCAAAACAAATTTTTTTAGTACACCCTCGATCTAAAAAAAATTTTTTTAGTACATCCTCGATCTAAAAAAATTTTTTTAGTACATCCTCGATCAAAAAAAAATTTTTTAGTACATCCTCGATCAAAACAAATTTTTTTAGTACACCCTCGATCTAAAAAAAATTTTTTTAGTACATCCTCGATCTAAAAAAATTTTTTTAGTACATCCTCGATCTAAAAAAATTTTTTTAGTACATCCTTGATATGAAAAAAATTTTTTTTAGTACATCCTCGATCTAAAAAAAATTATTTTAGTACATCCTCGATCAAAAAAATTTTTTTTAGTACATCCTCGATCTAAAAAAATTTTTTTTAGTACATCCTCGATCAAAAAAATTTTTTTTAGTACATCCTCGATCTAAAAAAAATTTTTTTAGTACATCCTTGATATGAAAAAATTTTTTTTAGTACATCCTCGATCTAAAAAAAATTTTTTTAGTACATCCTCGATCTAAAAAAATTTTTTTAGTACATCCTCGATCAAAAAAAATTTTTTTAGTACACCCTCGATCTAAAAAAAATTTTTTTAGTACATCCTCGATCTAAAAAAATTTTTTTAGTACATCCTCGATCTAAAAAAATTTTTTTAGTACATCCTTGATATGAAAAAAATTTTTTTAGTACATCCTCGATCAAAAAAAAATTTTTTAGTACATCCTCGATCTAAAAAAATTTTTTAGTACACCCTCGATCTAAAAAAAATTTTTTTAGTACATCCTCGATCTGATAAAATTTTTTTAAGTACATCCTCGATCTAAAAAAAATTTTGTTAGTACATCCTTGATATGAAAAAAATTTTTTTAGTACATCCTCGATCAAAAAAAATTTTTTTAGTACATCCTCCATCTAAAAAAAATTTTTTTAGTACATTCTTGATATGAAAAAACTTTTTTTTGTACATCCTCGATCTAAAAAAATTTTTTTAGTACATCCTCGATCTAAAAAAATTTGTTAGTACATCCTCGATCTAAAAAAAAATTTTTTAGTACATCCTTGATATGAAAAAATTTTTTTTAGTACATCCTCGACCTAAAAAAATTTTTTTAGTACATCCTAGATCAAAAAACATTTTTTTAGTACATCCTTGATATGAAAAAAATTTTTTTAGTACATCCTCGATCTAAAAAAATTTTTTTAGTACATCCTCGATTAAAAAAATTTTTTCTAGTACATCCTCGATCTAAAAAAATTTTTTTAGTACATCTTCGATCTAAAAAAATTTTTTTAGTACATACTCGATCTAAAAAAATTTTTTAGTACATCCTCGATCTAAAAAAATTTTTTTAGTACATCCTCGACCTAAAAAAAATTTTTAGTACATCCTCGATCTAAAAAAATTTTTTTAGTACATCCTCGATCAAAAAAATTTTTTTTAGTACATCCTGGATCTAAAAAAAAATTTTTTTAGTACATCCTTGATATGAAAAAATTTTTTTTAGTACATCCTCGATCAAAAAAAATTTTTATAGTGCATCCTCGATCTAAAAATAATTTTTTTAGTACATCCTCGATCTAAAAAAAATTTTTTTAGTACATCCTCGATCTAAAAAAATTTTTTTTAGTACATCCTGGATCTAAAAAAAAATTTTTTTAGTACATCCTTGATATGAAAAAATTTTTTTTAGTACATCCTCGATCAAAAAAAATTTTTTAGTACATCCTCGATTTAAAAAAAATTTTTTTAGTACATCCTAGATTAAAAAAAAATTTTTAGTACATCCTCGATCTAAAAAAAATTTTTTTAGTACATCCTCGATCTAAAAAAATTTTTTTTAGTACATCCTTGAAATGAAACAAATTTTTAGTACATCCTCGATCTAAAAAAATTTTTTTAGTACATCCTCGATCTAAAAAAATTTTTTTAGTACATCCTTGATCTAAAAAAAATTTTTTTAGTACATCCTCGATCTAAAAAAATTTTTTAGTACATCCTCGATTTAAAAAAAATTTTTTTAGTACATCCTAGATTAAAAAAAAATTTTTAGTACATCCTCGATCTAAAAAAATTTTTTTAGTACATCCTCGATCTAAAAAAATTTTTTTAGTACATCCTCGATCTAAAAAAATTTTTTTAGTACATCCTCGATCAAAAAAAATTTTTTTAGTACATCCTCGATCTAAAAAAAATATTTTTAGTACATCCTCGATTTAAAAAAATTTTTATTAGTACATCCTCGATTTAAAAAAAATTTTTTAGTACATCCTTGAAATAAAAAAATTTTTTTTAGTACATCCTCGATCTAAAAAAATTTTTTTAGTACATCTTCGATCTAAAAAAAATTTTTTTAGTACATCCTTGATATGAAAAAATTTTTTTTAGTACATCCTTGATCTAAAAAAAAGTTTTTTAGTACATCCTTCATTCGTTTCATTCTTTGAAACGAGGGACTATTACATCATGGAGGGTAAAGGTATGGCCGTTTCCAAAATAACAGTAAATATATTCTTCAGTATATAAGTGCTAATAACGCTGTGCACATATTAAGTAAAATTGCATTTTTTTATTACTGAGTTGAGTTGCGTTGAAATATTGGTTGTTGTAAAAAACATAAATTAAGATTACAAAGAGAAATGACTAAGAACACGGGTTATGTTTTTAATAGGAACAGCAATAAAAGTGAAAAATACCAGGGGAAAAGGAAAATTGTTTCCGGGCGCGCGTAGGTGACGAAATAAGAGTAAGCGAATAGAAAATAAAAAGGAAGCAAAAGAGAAAGAGACAGAAAACAGAAAATAGTGAAAGAGAAAAAATTGTAACAAACATCATCCGAGCGTTCAGTTCACTAGTTCCTTAAAAATCGCTGAATGAGAGTAAGATATCGGGCTAGGATGAGCATGTTTTGCGATGGGCCGTTAAATGCGAAGTTTTCAAACCCTTCAGCCAGATTTGATAAACGAATCGAGTAAAATCGATGATAAATAATGCAAAAGAATAATAATGTTTCGAAATGGCGGATGTATAACATACAAATAAGATAAGGTTGGAAGTGGAGAGTTCAGTTCAGAATAGTTTAAAAAAGTAAGGATTCACACCTATTGTATAACGTTGTTTCAACAGCAACAGAGAAAGTTGAGCTAAGAGAAATAGAACATTGCTAAAGATGAAGCTAGCAACAGAACAAATGGATTGAATTCAAAAACAATGAGAAAGCAGTTGAATAGAGATCTTCAAAGATTAAACTACGACCTTGATTCGTATCAATCCTTGCCCCTGAAATGTTGCCTTAAACTAGGACGATAAAACAAAATCGGGTAAATCAGCTATTTTCCATTAAATGATTTCTTACATGGCATTCGTACATGCAAAGTTTGTGTGCTCATTGGCTAGGGGGAGCGAACGCAAACGTAAGCACGGAACAGCCACGTAAACAGCCCCAAGCAGCGGTGGAACTCACGAAATGTATGGGATACTCAAAATTTCGACTCGTCGAAACAGCCTTGTCGAACGTCTCATCGGAAATGTAACATTTCCGATTCTTGCTTCATAAGTCACTCGAAAATTCTCTCACGTCAGTAGCCGGCCGGGTGTCGACGCGGGTAGACCTAGGCTAATGCGCAGCGAAAACAAATGAACACGTGCGCAGCTGCGGTTGGCTTTTATGACGGTACATGAACGCGACATGTGGTACGAAAAAAAAAAGAGTAGGGTCATGGTCATAAACACATATTTATTGGGGTGTCAGACCTTTTTTGACCCTTTCTCATTAGACGACCCTTTTTTTCCGTTTTCCCATCTTCACTCATTCGCAGGCGGTACCTGCCCTGCATATCGGCTTGCTCTATCTGACCTGTTCCCCCCCGCTTCATATTTAGACATATTTTGTTTCCCTTATTTTATCATTTGGCTTTGGCTTGTGATTTTGAATTGTCGTCAATCATTTTAGAAGCATTCGAACGCTCGAGGGTGACGACTGACGGTATATGTGTTTGTTTCAAACGTTTTCGCTCCAGCTGTTGTGCCTGTTAAGATAAGAGAGTGAGAGAAATTCAGAATTTATTAAGAGTAAGTTTTATCCGTACCATTCCATTCCCGTGGGGGTTTGAACCGAGTTGATGTGCAAATGTTACGCGTCCGTGGTGTTGATGTTTGCACGTTGATCTATCCGGCCTTGTCAGTTGACTAATGTACATTCTCGTTTTTGTTTTTATTCTGGGACAACGTGCAGAACGATGGATAGCAACAAAGAAAACGTTGTATACGTGATAAATGCTGCGGGTGTTTCTGCTGAGCGTGTAAGCCCGCAATGCTCGTATCGCACCGCAACTGTAGCGATTGATCCACAGCCTCTTTCCACACAGGCAACGGAGATAAGTTCCCAACCAATTAGCAGACCAAAACAGAAAGTACCATTTAAACAACCTCGAGATATTACTTCAAACAATAGTATTGAGACATTAATGCGTATTTTGAGCGAAAATACGAAAGCGCTGATTCAAAACACCTCTGTTTTAGAAAAAAAAAAACACACAAATAATTGGAGAACTCAAAACCGAGCAAGCTAAATTAAATAGAAGGTTGTCCGTTGTGGAAGCTAACATGGTCCTTATTAGAGATACCGTTAGCAATAACAATAATAATGATAAAAGTAGCCCACCCTTTACTTTTAATAAGGTGTGTAATATAGATGATTTGACTGCATTTGAAACAAATCTGGGCAATATAGATTTTTTTGATAACGTTGTGCAATATTTAGAAAGTAAAATAACAACAAACGACGTGCAAAACAAAATGCACATCGCAATGGATTTAGTTTTTTCTCGCAATTTATTGCCGCAATGTACGTGGTTTTAAAACAAATTTAATTTAAAAATAAGTTTAAGTAGTTTTGACAACGTTATTTCCTTATTTGCAAAGATAGGTAGTAATGATTTTGAAGAAGGTGGCAAGAACACTGTATCAAAATTTTTTTAGTACATCCTCGATCTAAAACAATTTTTTTTAGTACATCCTTGATATGAAAAAAATTTTTTTAAGTACATCCTCGATCTAAAAAAAATTTTTTTAGTCCATCCTCGATCTAAAAAAATTTTTTTAGTACATCCTTGAAATGAAAATTTTTTTTTTAGTACATCCTTGATATGAAAAAAATTTTTTTAGTACATCCTCGATCTGAAAAAAATTTTTTTAGTACATCCTCGATCTAAAAAAAATTTTTTAGTACATCCTCGATCTAAAAAAATTTTTTTAGTACATCCTCGATCTAGAAAAAATTTTTTTAGTACATCCTAGATCAAAAAAAATTTTTTTAGTACATCCTTGATATGAAAACATTTTCTTTAGTACATCCTCGATCAAAAAAAATTTTTTTAGTACATCCTCGATCAAAAAAAATTTTTTTAGTACATCCTTGATATGAAAAAAATTTTTTTAGTACATCCTCGATCTGAAAAAAATTTTTTAGTACATCCTCGATCTAAAAAAAATTTTTTTAGTACATCCTCGATCTAAAAAAATTTTTTTAGTACATCCTCGATGTAAAAAAAATTTTTTTAGTACATCCTCGATCAAAAAAAATTTTTTAAGTACACCCTCGATCTAAAAAAAATTTTTTTAGTACATCCTTGATATGAAAAAATTTTTTTTAGTACATCCTAGATCTAAAAAAATTTTTTTAGTACATCTTCGATCTAAAAAAATTTTTTTAGTACATCCTCGATCAAAAAAAATTTTTTTAGTACATCCTCGATCTAAAAAAAATTTTTTTAGTACATCCTTGATATGAAAAAATTTTTTTTAGTACATCCTAGATCTAAAAAAATTTTTTTAGTACATCCTCGATCTAAAAAAATTTTTTTGATACATCCTCGATCAAAAAAAATTTTTTAGTACATCCTCGATCTAAAAAAAATTTTTTTAGTACATCCTAGATCAAAAAAAATTTTTTTAGTACATCCTCGATCTAAAAAAAATTTTTTTAGTACATCCTTGATATGAAAAAAATTTTTTTAGTACATCCTAAATCTAAAAAAATTTTTTTAGTACATCCTCGATCTAAAAAAAATTTTTTTAGTACATCCTTGATATGAAAAAAATTTTTTTAGTACATCCTCGATCTAAAAAAATTTTTTTAGTACATCCTCGATCAAAAAAAATTTTTTTAGTACATCCTTGATATGAAAAATTTTTTTTTAGTACATCCTCGATCTAAAAAAATTTTTTTAGTACATCGTCGATCAAAAAAAATTTTTTTAGTACATCCTCGATCTAAAAAAAATTTTTTTAGTACATCCTTGATATGAAAAAAATTTTTTTAGTACATCCTAGATCTAAAAAAATTTTTTTAGTACATCCTCGATCTAAAAAAAATTTTTTTAGTACATCCTAGATCAAAAAAAAATTTTTTAGTACATCCTCGATCTAAAAAAAATTTTTTTAGTACATCCTCGATTTAAAAAAAACTTTTTTAGTACATCCTCGATCTTAAAAATTTTTTTTAGTACATCCTTGATATGAAAAAAATTTTTTTAGTACATCCTCGATCTAAAAAAATTTTTTTAGTACATCCTCGATCAAAAAAAATTTTTTTAGTACATCCTCGATCAAAAAAAATTTTTTAGTACATCCTTGATATGAAAAAATTTTTTTTAGTACATCCTCGATCTAAAAAAATTTTTTTAGTACATCCTCGATCAAAAAAAATTTTTTTAGTACATCCTCGATCTAAAACAAATTTTTTTAGTACATCCTCGATCAAAAAAAATTTTTTTAGTACATCCTCGATCTAAAAAAAAATTTTTTTAATACATCCTTGATATGAAAAAATTTTTTTTAGTACATCCTCGATCTAAAAAAATTTTTTTAGTACATCCTCGATCAAAAAAAATTTTTTTACTACATCTCCGATCTAAAAAAAATTTTTTTAGTACATCCTTGATATGAAAAAAATTTTTTTAGTACATCCTCGATCTAAAAAAATTTTTTTAGTACATCCTCGATCAAAAAAAATTTTTTTAGTACATCCTCGATCTAAAAAAAATTTTTTTAGTACATCCTAGATCAAAAAAAATTTTTTTAGTACATCCTCGATCTAAAAAAAATTTTTTTAGTACATCCTTGATATGAAAAAATTTTTTTTAGTACATCCTCGATCTAAAAAAAATTTTTTTAGTACATCCTTGATATGAAAAAATTTTTTTTAGTACATCCTCGATCTAAAAAAATTTTTTTAGTACATCCTCGATCTAAAAAAATTTTTTTAGTACATCCTCGATGTAAAAAAAATTTTTTTAGTACATCCTCGATCAAAAAAAATTTTTTAAGTACACCCTCGATCTAAAAAAAATTTTTTAGTACATCCTCGATCTAAAAAAAATTTTTTGAATACATCCTCGATCTAAAATAAAATTTTTTAGTACATCCTCGATCTAAAAAAGTTTTTTTAGTACATCTTTGATCTAAAAAAAATTTATTTTGTACATCCTCGATCAAAAAAAATTTTCTTAGTACATCCTCGATCTAAAAAAATTTTTTTAGTACATCCTCGATCTAAAAAAAATTTTTTTAGTACATCCTTGATATGAAAAAATTTTTTTAGTACATCCTCGATCTAAAAAAAATTTTTTTAGTACATCCTTGATATGAAAAAATTTTGTTAGTACATCCTCGATCTAAAAAAAATTTTATAGTACATCCTCGATCTAAAATAATTTTTTTAGTACATCCTCGATCTAAAAAAAATTTTTTTAGTACATCCTCGATCAAAAAAAAATTTTTTAGTACATCCTCGATCTAAAAAATTTTTTTAGTACATCCTCGATCTAAAAAAAAATTTTTAGTACATCCTCGATCTTAAAAAAATTTTTTTAGTACATCCTCGATCAAAAAAAATTTTTTTACTACATCCTCGATCTAAAAAATATTTTTTTAGTAAATCCTTGATATGAAAAAAATTTTTATAGTACATCCTCGATCTAAAATAATTTTTTTAGTACATCCTCGATCAAAAAAAAATTTTTTAGTACATCCTCGATCTAAAAAAATTTTTTCAGTACATCCTCGATCTAAAAAAATTTTTTCAGTACATCCTCGAACTTAAAAAAATTTTTTTAGTACATCCTTTTTTTTTTTTTTTATTCATTAATGACGGCCAGGCCGTATTGCTTATAACTATTATCTTAAGTCTAAACTTAAAGTAAACCGCAATTCACATTGGTTGGAAGACATTTCCTTCTCCGAACCGTGAAAGGGGCACCTTATCCCGGGTGTACGCGGTTGTGCAGCTGCTAATCATTCCGTCATCCAAATGTGTGTGTTCCTTTTCGAGCGGGGGGTCTGAGCCGAGGTTGACAACGACGATACGTTTGGATGGCCATTGATCGGTCATATATATGTTCATATATAAACATATACACATATACACATGTACATATATATATATGAATTATCCTTTTCTGCCGATTCTCTCTTGCGCCTCATGTATGTAGGGATGATGTTCCTCCTGGTCGTTCCGGACTGCAGCGACTGACCATGCCACATCGTATCCACAACAACCACGCATCGTACTCATTCATTCTACCATTCGTTCATACATTCATACATCCTCATACGTACAAGCGAGATACAACATATATGCCGTAAATACCAACATAGGAGGGGAAAGGAAAATTCAAAAATTACCCTGAGGTAGGCTACATCTGAGCCTCCCAGGAGATCTCGAATCGGGGGTATCAGCAAGTCTTCCTATGCTTCGAACTGCCTCCAACAAGGAGGGTCTTGCAGCGTCGTATTCCACGCAGGACCATAGAAGCCCCAGCCACAGCCACATACCCTCGAGTCGACCTGTCCTATACGCTGGAGCTGTGTGCCCAATGCGAAATGGTTGGACCTCAGTCTAGACATCATTCGAATGAACGCACGATCTCCAGGAACGCCAGAGAACCAGGGCTTCAAGGAAACTTGAGGAGTGATCGAACGTACAGAAACCTCCCAAGCTCGTCAGCGTCCCACATACTCTGCCAACGTGCCATGCAGAGCGAGAGTGGGGCACTTTTTGGCCCATTTGGTCTGCCTTTTCATTCCCTAGGATACCGCAATGACAAGGCACCCAGACAAGAGATATGCGGAATGATTTTTCGAACAATGAGCCTAGGACCTTAGGTATTTCTCTTACAAAATAGTCTGGGCTCTTTTTTTATTTATTTATTTATTTATAATGAAATCTTCTGGCTCGAGTGGCCCACAAGACAGCACAAACACTCAATCATTCAAACAAAACAAAGCTTAACAAGAAAACGCATATATCAGACATGACGCAAAGTGTACAGACGCGCAAAAAAAATAGCTTAGCACAAAAAATCACATAAATCACAAGCCGTGAAGCGCACGTAGACGCATTTTACGCACTGAACAGCGAATGGTTAAAGTCGATCACCTCGTACATCTCGTTAAATTCCCTAGCCATTTGAACCAACGGGTCAAAAGGGTGCCGTACTCGCTACGCCGGAAGTCAACCGCCAGCAACTGCCCGGGTCTCAACGACCTGCCGTGAGGCTGCTCTTACTTACGATGGCGGGAGCATCGATGTTTGCCGTTCAATAGTTTTGAAAGACAAACAAAACATTTGGCCCATTTTTTCTTCTGTGCTCGAGCGACTCCAAGCCAAAAACAGAAGGCACCTCGTTTTATAATTGGCCTCGTTAAGCCCAGGTCAATCGGTTAAAGATAACTTTCGTCCAGCGTCTTTGAATAAGCTCGTGTCTGTCTGGTGAATGGGAGACCAAACACAACGCGAGCAAATTCTCGAATGGGTCTCACGAGAGAGGCTTTTGATCGTAAATGGGTTATTTGAGCGCTCTTTGGAGACTCTCAATGCGAAGCCTAGAGAACGAAGAGCTTTCGAGACGATAAAGGCAAAAGTGGTTCGTTACCTGCTAGCTTCTGGCTCGAGTAAAAACACCGAGAGCCCTAACTTCCGGACAGCACGAGGACCCTGCACAGTGAGTTAGTTAAACGAGACGTGAGACTTTTGCCTTGAGACAAGACACAACACATGAACACTTGATTGATACCATTCATTGATAAAAGAGTTAGTCGCACACCACGAGCTAAGTCCGGTCAAGACACAGTGGCAGTCGTCGAGTCCTTGCAGATGCGAGAACATTTTCAGGTCGTCAGCCTACAGCAGCTTCGATGCGCCAGGCAAATCCATAAACGTAAACAGGCAATCAGGTCCCGGGTATGCTGCCCAGCTGCGTTCGAGAACGGAGACGAGAAGGCATCACCAATGCTTGACTCGAATGCGCCGATCGGTCAGAAAGCTCCAGCTCAACGTTAACTCCGCATATTTAGTCATCTTCGCTAGATGAGTAGAGCGAAAACAAGGTTGAATGTACTTCAGCAGTGTCATCAGTTCTTCATTTAGAGTAGGGTGTTTTTTGCAGGCCAAGCTACACCTCCCCCCCCCCCCCTTTAAGAGAATAACGCAATGGCATGAAGTTATTCTGATGTACATTTGATAAGCCTGTTCCTGTGTACTGTTGAGCTTTTGTTTGTGGTGTCACTTTGGATGACGCAATTTGGCTGCTGATCTTCAACAACCGTGAATGGTGCTATGTATGCTGGATCTAGTTTCTTCCTGTTTTCATTTGTGATATATATATACCTTGTCGTTAATTTTTAAATTTATTCGATTTGCTGATCTGCTGGCAGAGATTTGTCTTTTTTTTTGTTTTTCGGATTAATTAAATTCTCCTTTGCTATTGCGTTTGATTTTTGTAGTTTTGTATTTCATTTCATTGTAATACTCATCTATGTTGTAAACTGGCTCTATTTTGTTTTCTGATTATGTCTTGAGGTAAATTAGCTTTTCTTTTCCAAAGACAAGTTCATACGGTGTAAATTTAGTACCTGAGTGTGGTGTGGTGTTGTAGAGAAATGAATAAAATTTACTCCATTCATCCCAATCGTCGTGGTGTTCATTAGTATTTGTACGTAGGTACTCATTTAAACATCTATGATTTCGTTCCACTGAACCTATTGTTTGAGGGTGATAGGCTGTTCCAAATGTTTGTTTGATTTTGAGGATTTCTGATATCTGTTTTACTACTTCATTGTTGTATTCTCACCCTTGGTCTGGTTTCATTTCCATAAAACTTCCGTAAGTTAATATAAACTGTTCTACCAGTGCTTTAGCGATGGAGGTTGCTTCTTTGTTAGGAATTGTTATTATTGCAATATATTTCGTTAGATCTGTTAGTCTTCGTCATAGGTCCTATGGTGTCGATTTCTATTACGTCAAACGCTTTAGAAGGTGTTGTCGTCACAACAGCTTCTTGTCGTGTATGTCTAAGTGTTTTGTTAGTCCTGCGTGCTTTACAGTTTTGTACGTACTTTTTGATATCTTTTTTCATATTTCTCCATACGTATTTCTCCTTTTATCTTCAATAATAATCTGTACTGGCCAAACATGTCCTCCCGAAGGGCTCACGTGATAATTGTGTATTATACTCAGCCTCTCTTCCTGCTCTGAGATCCACCTGGGGCGGTATATACAAGATTATTTCAAAACCTGAAGCGGCTTTATTTCCGATTTCTTTTACGGTTTGCAGGGAATAATATTTGAGCAAATTGTCGTTTACAGACAATGCTAGGCTTTTCTCTATTAAACTTTTTCGCGATTTGGCCTAGCTCCAGAAGAGCAAGCGCTAGTGCTTGACTTCCATTCGATGTTGCCTTAGTATTTTTGGGTATCATGGTTTTCCCTAGCGCTTTCTTATGAGTGTGATTGTTCACTGTGAGGTTTAAAAACTTTCCGGCATCCTCAGTTTGTATTTTTAGTAGTTTTTTTTTTTAACTTCTGATTTTTTTATTTGCCTGCCAGATGGAGGGTTGATCATTCCTCTCCTTTTCTGCTGTTGGCGAGGCTGGTACTATGTTTGAATTAATTCTTCTCTTTGTCATTGCTCTTGTCATTTACTCTTAGCACTGTTTTAGTGTTTTTCTTTTTCCGTTGGTATTATCGCCTTTAATTCGTTTGAGTTTATCATCACTCTCGATAATGCATCTGGCGCTACGTTTGCTTTTCCTGCTAGGAATTCGATTTCAACGTCAAATTCTTCTAGATCTAGTCTTATTCTTGTTCACTTAGATGCGGGATTCTTCATTCCAAAAAACGTATACTGGAGTGGTCTGTGGTCCGTGCGGATTTTAAATTTTCGACCGTATACGTAGGGTTTGAAATAGTTAACTGCCCAGTGAATTGCAGTCAATTCCTTTTCAATTATTGGCTTATTCGTTTCTCCTGCAGTGAAGCTTTTACTGGCAAATGCGATTGGAAAGTCATTGCCATCGATTAGTTGCGATAGTACCTGCACCACAAGCAAGTATCTGATGCATCAGTTGTGATTGTAAATTGTTTCTCAAAATCTGGATACTTCAATAGTTTCTCTTTGCGCTTGTCAAATGCTTCTTGGGATTCTTTAGTCCACATGAACTCTGTGTTCTTCTTAACAAGATTGTTTAATGGCTTTGCAATTTGTGCAAAGTTTTGTATGAATTTTCGCTAATAGTTACAAAATGCTACGAATCTTCTTGATTCGTCTGCGTTAGTTGGTGTAGGAAAACTTCTTACTGCATCAAACTTACTATCGTCTGGAAAAATTCCTTTATCTGTTATTTTATGACCTAGGTTAGTTACTTCTGATTTAAAGAAACTACACTTTTCTGGATTAAGCTTAAGGTTATACTTTCTTAATCCACTAAAGACTTTGTACATGCTACCGATATGATGCTGTGCACTGCATCCAGTACCTATGATTTAGTCGATATTTACGAATCCAAGTTCTTATCTTAAACCAGCCATACCTTTAGTCCTCATTTGTAAGTAAAATTAAACAAAACTCATCTTAAATTGGACATATTCTAATTAGATGTCTTCTTTTTCTTTAAATGAAACCTGATTCAGTATACACGATGCAGAAAATCGCTTGTCCTAGTCTTTGTTCAATATTGTGTTAATTTGTGTTATAATTGTTTTTGTAAGTGTTACTCTCTTGTTTATAGTTTTAGTAAGAATGGTTCTTCGCCGTCTACCTCCACTTCTATGTCATTTTGCTTTTGTTCTTCAAACATCTTCCTCCTCAGTATCGTCCTTACCGCTGTATTGCCGGTCATCCTCAGTCTCCTTTCACAGTCACATCCTTCGTCATCACGGTGGTTTTCTCGCGGGTAGGCTGCATATAATTCTTTGGAGTCTGCCATTTTCCTCGGTGGCTCCAACGTTCTTTCTCTCAGAAGCACTTGTGTCACCAAGTAGTTCTCCAGGTTGTTCGATCCCTTTCGGTTGCAGCTCTTTATCCCCGATTGCGTCCGATATCTCACAGGTTCATTTCACATTTGTGTTCATTTCTTTTTTTTCTCTCAGTATTATATCACTTTTGTCGATAAATTGTTGCACTGTGCAACTCTCTTTTTTTCCATTTTTTTTCACAAATTGAACATCACTATAGCTGGCCTCCCCAGCACGAGAGTATCGCTGGCAGCAGCAGCAAAGTATATAGGATTGTAACCGGAATCTGCCCGTGCAAAGGTCTCGCACCAAGTTGATCTCCATGCAGGGGTTCCAACCTTCCCGTTAGTAGTTCCAGCTACCGAATAATTTGGGGAACCTATGCCGCAGAAGGGGACGAGACAGTTCGGATGTGGGCAGAGTAAACCTGGCGTGAGCAAACAACCGCGTGCTGTGTGCGCGAGGAAAGCGTTTCAACAAATGAAGTACCTCCTCGTATGAGCGCTTGATTGAATCTGCTTTATTTTCCACACATTTTAGCTTATACACTAATGGTCAAGAAGCAGGTCTTTCCCACGGTTCGTTCGGTTTGGTTTGGTTTTGGTTTTACAATTTGGCCGGTCAGCGGTTTGAAAGCATCGTCCCAGTGAACTGCTTCGTCGATTGCTGTTGCCGTTGGTAGTGCGTTTTTGCGTAGTGTTTGCGGAAGTGTTGTTGGGTCTGGCGATACCATGGTCATGCGGGAGTCGCGCAGTTCTGTTATTGTTTTGTAAACTATTGTCCCATATTTTTAATGGCTGACGCGCTTGTTTCAGCCTCACGTGTCGTGCCCATTGCTGTTTATATATTTATTGGGCGTAACGATAACGATTCTTCCACAAGTAACAGAAGTGACGAAAATATTTTAAACCGACTCGTTGCGCACGCAACAGTACAGGTGATTAGTTTTTATTGTGTCGCTGAGCATTGTAAGCGGTTGCTTATTCGTCTCAGGCCTTTCCATTATTGTAGATATTGTAAAAAAATAGAGGGTACGTGACGATACGATGCTAACTCGCGCTTACAACGAACGCACACTGAAGAAGAACCTCACCGAAAGCTCACTTTTGACTTTGGACGCATCGTGCAGGACTCCGTTCGATAACCGATGCGTTCGGTTCGGCTACGGTTGGTGCACTGTTAGAAAAACATTTTTTGTTTTCGGATAGTCCTTGATTAAAAACAATTTTCTTTCGTACATCCTTTATCAAAAAAAATTTTTAGTACATCCTCGATCTAAAAAAATTTTTTTGATACATCCTTGATAAGAAAAAAATTTTTTAGTACATCCTCGATCAAAAAAAATTTTTTTAGTACATCCTCGATCTAAAAAAAATTTTTTTAGTACATCCTCGATCGAAAAAAAATTTTTTAGTACATACTCGATCTAAAAAAATTTTTTCAGTACATCCTCGATCTAAAAAAATTTTTTTAATACATCCTCGATCTAAAAATAATTTTTTTAGTACGTCCTCGATCTAAAAAAAAATTTTTTAGTACATCCTTGATATGAAAAAAATTTTTTTAGTACATCCTCGATCTAAAAAAATTTTTTTAGTACATTTTCGATTTAAAAAAATTTTTTTAGTACATCCTTGATCAAAAAAAAATTTTTTTAGTACATCCTCGATCTAAAAATGTTTTTTTAGTACATCCTCGATCTAAAAAAAAATTTTTTAGCACATCCTCGATCTAAAAAAAATTTTTTAGTACATCCTTGATATGAAAAAAATTTTTTTAGTACATCCTCGATTTAAAAAAAATTTTTTAGTACATCCTCGATCTAAAAAAAATTTTTTTAGCACATCCTCGATCTAAAAAAAATTTTTTTAGCACATCCTCGATCTAAAAAAATTTTTTTAGTACATCCTCGATCAAAAAAAATTTTTTTAGTACATCCTCGATCTAAAAAAAATTTTTTAGTACATCCTCGATCAAAAAAAATTTTTTAGTACATCCTCGATCTAAAAAAAATTTTTTTAGTACATCCTCGGTTTAAAAAAAATTTTTCTAGTACATCCTCGATCTAAAAAAAATTTTTTTAATACATCCTTGATATGAAATAATTTTTTTAGTACATCCTTTTTGTTTTTTTTTTATTCATTAATGACGGCCAGGTCGTATTGCTTATAACTATTATCTTAAGTCTAAACTTAAAGTAAACTGCAATTCACATTGGTTGGAAGACATTTCCTTCTCCGAACCGTGAAAGGGGCACCCTATCCCGGGTGTACGCGGTTGTGCAGCTGCTAATCATTCCGTCATCCAAATGTGTGTGTTCCTTTTCGAGCCGGGGGTCTGAGCCGAGGTTGACAACGACGATACGTTTGGATGGCCATTGATCGGTCATATATATATATGTTCATATATAAACATATACACATATACACATGTACATATATATATGAATTATCCTTTTCTGCCGATTCTCTCTTGCGCCTCATGTATGTAGGGATGATGTTCCTCCTGGTCGTTCCGGTCTGTAGCGACTGACCATGAAAACATCGTATCCACAACAACCACGCATCGTACTCATTCATTCTACCATTCATTCATACATTCATACATCCTCATACGTACAAGCGAGATACAACATATATGCCGTAAATACCAACATAGGAGGGGAAAGGAAAATTCAAAAATTACCCTGAGGTAGGCTACATCTGAGCCTCCCAGGAGATCTCGAATCGGGGTATCAGCAAGTCTTCCTATGCTTCGAACTGCGTCCAACAAGGAGGGTCTTGCAGCGTCGTATTCCACGCAGGACCATAGAAGCCCCAGCCACAGCCACATACCCTCGAGTCGACCTGTCCTATACGCTGGTGATGTGTGCCCAATGCGAAATGGTTGGACCTCAGTCTAGACACATCATTCGAATGAACGCACGATCTCCAGGAACGCCAGAGAACCAGGGCTTCAAGGAAACTTGAGGAGTGATCGAACGTACAGAAACCTCCCAAGCTCGTCAGCGTCCCACATACTCTGCCAACGTGCCATGCAGAGCGAGAGTGGGACACTTTTTGGCCCATTTGGTCTGCCTTTTCATTCCCTAGGATACCGCAATGAGAAGGCACCCAGACAAGAGATATGCGGAATGATTTTTCGAACAATGAGCCAAGGACCTTAGGTATTTCTCTTACAAAATAGTCTGGGCTCTTTTTTTATTTATTTATTTATAAGATTAAATCTTCTGGCTCGAGTTGCCTACAAGACAGCACTATCACTCACTCAATCAAACAAAACAAAGCTTAACAAGAAAACGCATATATCAGACATGACGCAAAGTGTACAGACGCACAAAAAAAATAGCTTAGCACAAAAATCACATAAATCACAAGCCGTAAAGCGCACGTAGACGCATTTTACGCACTGAACATTGAATGGTTAAAGTCAATCACATGACACATCTCGTCGAATTCCCTAGCCATTTGAACCATCGGGTCAAAATGGTGCCGTACTCGCTACGCCGCAAGTCAACCGCCAGCAACTGTCCGGGTCGCAACGACCTGCCGTGAGGCTGCTCTTACTTACGATGGCGGGAGCCTCGATGTTTGCCGTTCAATAGTTTTGAAAGACAAACAAAACATTTGGCCCATTTTTTGCTTCTGTGCTCGAGCGACTTCAAGCCAAAAACAGAAGGCACCTCGTTTTATAATTGGCCTCGTTGACCCAGGTCAATCGGTTAAAGATAACTTTCGTCCAGCGTCTTTGAATAAGCTCGTGTCTGTCTGGTGAATGGGAGACCAAACACAACGCGAGCAAATTCTCGAATGGGTCTCACGAGAGAGGCTTTTGATCGTAAATGGGTTATTTGAGTGCTCTTTGGAGACTCCCCAATGCGAAGCCTAGAGAACGAAGAGCTTTCGAGACGATAAAGGCAAAAGTGGTTCGTTAGCTGCTAGCTTCTGGCTCGAGTAAAAACACCGAGTTCTCTAACTTCCGGACAGCACGAGGACCCTGCACAGTGAGTTAGTTAAACGAGACGTGAGCCTTTTTTCCTTGAGACAAGACACAACACATGAACACTTGAGTGATACCATTCATTGATAAAAGAGTTAGTCGCACACCACGAGCTAAGTCCGGTCAAGACACAGTGGCAGTCGTCGAGTCGTTGCACATGGGAGAACATTTTCAGGTCGTCAGCCTACAGCAGCTTCGAATCCATAAACGTAAACAGGCAATCAGGTCCCGGGTATGCTGCCCAGCTGCGTTCGAGAACGGAGTCGAGAAGGCATCACCAATGCTTGACTCGAATGCACCGATCGGTCAGAAAGCTCCAGCTCAACGTTAACTCCGTATATTTAGTCATCTTCGCTAGATGAGTAGAGCGTGGTTGGGACCGTTGGGTCGAAAGCTGAACGAAAGTCGGGGTGTAAATCGGAGTCAAGTCGTCAACCTGCAAGCCTTGGTCCAAGAAGGCGTAGCAGTGGCTCCAAAAAGGCTCGCTAGATTTGTCACGATAGAGGCGGTTTGGCATGAATCCATGCTGGTCGGTACTTCGAGAGAGAGAGCGAGTGCTTTTGAATCCATGCATGAAGTGCCTCGCAACCTCTCGAACGCTCGAACAGTTTGCTGCAGGAGCACAGCATGGAGATTCCGCGGTAGTTTTGAACAAAAGGCTTTGGTCCCCTTTTTTAAATACCGACAACATCCAAAAGACGATTTCCAACGGGCTGGGGAAACGCTCAAAAACTGCAAGGAAATCGTTGCAGAGCGCGACGTCAAGACTGGAATCAGAGCTTCGTTGCAGTGTTTTTTTTTGGATTCTAGCGCTGGGAATTATTGCGCAGACCCAAACGCGTAGGAAAGTTTCAACTCGTCAATAGCCAAGTGCCAGCCCTGCTCTTCGGACAGGAAGATTTCTTCGCAAATGGACTCCCGGGGCAGAAGCGAGACTGGTTTTGGTCCAGGCTAGTCATTCGAGCACATGGAAGCAAAGTGAGCCGCGAATGGATCGCCGGAAAACCACTGAGCCGCTGAAGCCAGCCGCTCGTTTGTTTGTTTGATAAAACTTCCAAAATGAGTTGGGAATGATTTTTTGCTGAATCCAACCTCAAAACTAGAGCTCGCCTGTTCTCATGTTTTGTAGGTTCGAGCCGCCTCAAATAAAACGCTAAACGGTTCCGGTTCGCACCGTTGTTTCAAACGCGGAAGCTTTTGTCGAAAGTAGATTTGTACCTTTTCTGTTCCTCAATCGGCGGAGAGTGCGGTGGTTTCTTTGGAGCATTGAAACGCGGGCAACAGACTCCTCGAAGAGGTCCACAACCGTGAGGGTAAAGGAAATCAATGGAATGGCTTCATTCCAGTCAGCAAGCTGAAGCAAAGCTGAGCGTGTTTAGCAACCAGCAAAAGCAGCAGGGGGCAAATGCTCGCGTACACTCACGCGGAAGCATTTGGCCCAAAAAAAAAACAGGCCAGATAAAAGCACCAAAAGCGGGATTGGTAGTGTCATCGAGTTCGATTAGCCGGATCCAAGCTGCTTTTAAATTTTGAAAACCGAGTAATCGATGAGCAGATCGAAGCAGAGGTCGAAGAGAAGGTCAAACAGGGAGAAAACCGTGCACTGGCAAAGGTCCAGAGCCCAGGAGTTCAGCGTGCGTTAGGTTGAAGGAAGTCACACCCCCCCCGCATGAGGACAAACGTGAACGAGAGCGATGAAGCTCGTCAGCAGATGGAGTTAAATTGTTGCCAGATCATCAGAGACTTTCCGTGAGAAGTGAGTCGGCAGCGGAGCAAACGGAAGGTCGTCAAGCCTCGAAGCCACTGTGGCTTTGGCTGGCGAATTCGAAAAGCAGCGGTGAAGGAAGTATTGTCATCTAGCCATCAGTTCCTCAAGTCAGCAGAAGTCAGAGAACTCAAAGGGTTTTCCGATCGCAAACCACGCACATTTTGGTAAAATACACTTGAGCGGTGGTTTTGAGCCGTTTAATCCGTTACTAACTCCATCGCGCTAGAGCGGAACTCAGTGAGAGCAGCTAACGTGGGCCGTTAGTCGCGTTGAGTTGCGTGGTTTTTTACAGGATTGAAACTCAAATTCCTCGGAAGACAAAACCCTTTCCAGGCCAGGTATAGTTTGGTGAAAGAGCGACCTTTTCGAAGTGATCGCTCACGCAGGCTCACTTTAAAGCAAGAAGATGAACCGAAAAACTATTTCGGTCGCGGCCGCGAAGGTATAAATTCGACGAGCAAAATACAGTCGGAGGAATTGATCCGAGAAGAGAAACAAAAGTGCGCAAGTCTGCTCTGCTCTGCTCTGCTCAGTGCAAATTCGGAGAAACTCGTGTAACGAATAGCCGTTTGCTTAGCTCGATAAGAAGCTCACTTTTCATCTCACTGATGAAGACGTTTGAGCTCACTGAGAAACAGTTGGCCCGCCAGCCAAGGCAGCCCGGGCAAAAGAGTTACAAAACCACACAAGATTCTCCAGGTCTTGAGGTAGCTTTAAGGCACCTTGCGTGGCTAAAACGGCTTTACACAGAGCTACCGCCGCAAACTATCGGGCCACACATCGGTTTGGCAAATCACAAACTCGGCACACCGAAGGCCATCGCGAAAAACTCAAAGAAGAAGCGCGAACCCGACGCAAGTTAGGTTCGAAACTGAGGAAAACCGAACTAGCGAAGGCAACACACACGGTCGTGAGAGACCTTAAACGTAGGTCAGCGGGAAAAAGCGCTTAAAAACACGATAAACCGTGAAAAACACTGACCAAAGCACCAACAAAAAACAACATAAAGAAACGAACGTTTTAAGCGGAGCGTCTCAGGAAGCGACTGACTCGCGCGACTGTGACTGTGACTTATAAGTCCAAGCGGATCAAAGACGCTCATGGTAAAACTGAGTAATTCTCGCTTAGTTAATTTCGTTGTACTCGTTGTTTCCGGTATTTTCACCTTGTATAAAAACGTATCGTTGTATAAAAACGTATCGCCACTGCACTCCGAGTATTTTTTCAATGTCTGTATCCTTTGCTTCGATTGTCACTATGTTCGGGAGCGTTTGCCTACGTTCCCTTGGAATGGAGTTAAGTAGTTCCTTTGCGTTTGACGTAAAGTTGCGAATATAAAATCCACCGTTCTGATGCACTTCAATCACTTGACGCGTTGTTTCTATCGCTTCACTTATCGAGAAGAAACTGCCTAGATAATCGTCAACGTAGTGTTGATTTACGATGTACGATGTTGTGTATTTTGGCGTTACGATTTGTCACTACTTGTGCACAAGATGGAGGCACTTATTGTTGTCACGATCACGCCACAAGGATTCGTTGAGCGTCTCGGTCTTCGCGTCGAATCTTCACTTGGTGAAACATTTCTTTCATGTCTCCGGTGACACAGATATTCCCTTCACGGAATCGTATTAGAACACCAAATAATGAGGCCATTTCGTCTGGCCCAGTTAGTAACTGTGAATTTAGCGAGACACCTTTCACCGTTGCAGCTGCGTCGAAAACTAATCTTGGCTTTGGAACGGGCTTGTTGCGATTCACGACAATGAAGTGCGGTAGGTAGAAACTCTTGTCTGTTTTTTGTTTTTGCTTCTTCCGGGGTGAGTTTGCGAAGGTAACCTATCTCGACATATTCTTTGAACTGATTGCCTAACCATGCTTGTAATTGCGTACTGTTTCTAAGCTGTTTTTTTTTTTCTTGAGACTCAAGACGTCGTAATGCGTTACTATAGCTCGGTGGAAATTTTACTTCATCGTTTTTCCATAGCAAACCAGTTTCAAATCTATCACCGTCTCTTTTTAATGTATTTTCAATGATTCTTTCTGCACGTTTATCTTCTTCTGATTTTAAGTCCTGATTGTATTTCACTCCAAAGTCTTCTGTGGTAAAATATCTCCCAATTATTTCATTCATTTTCTCTGCTTGTTTGTGAATCAGGAGGTGATTTGAATCGTAGTATTCCTTAGTAAGATCTGTTCCAAAAATGATCCATCCAAGTATTGTCTCAATGGCGACAGGATCATCTGGCTCTGCCATAGTTTTGCTCCTGGGCATCAAAAGTGAACAATTGTTTAATCCTGTCAATACAGTAGGACGAGCATTAGTAAAGGATTCAGCCGGCACTTTCTGCAAGTGAGGATACTTTCTAGCGAGATATTCTAGGTTCATGGACTGCGACGGTAGATCAAGATTTCTTACTGTTCTTGCCCCTACCAGCTTATGTTTTTTGCTTTGAGATTTTCCTTGAATTAAGAAATCTACTCGACGGCTGTTATCTTCTTTTACGGATACGTTTTGTGTCCATGACATTGTCAACGGATCTTTTCTACCTTTCAACTGTCGTTTATCTGCCCTGTCCTGTTCTATTAATGCAAGAGAGGAGCCGGCATCTAAGAATGCAATGGTTTTCTCTGTTTTATTGCCGCTGATCAAGACAACCGGCACAATTTGGTAATAGACTTTGCCTTCGGTGCGATGATGGTTAACATTTTGCCCCGAGTATGTGATTGCTATGCAGCGTATGATGATGCCTTTTGCCACAGTTTTCGAAAGGAGCATCGTGGAGCATTACATTCATCCGTTCGGTGTCCGCTACCTCCCAAACAAAATTAAGACATATCTTGAATTGCTCGGCAGTCGATCACAACAGGGTAATTTATGTGTACCTTTGCCGAGTGGACATCTTGGTACCCATTTGTCAGTTTTTTTCTTTTTTCATCTGAACGATTCCTATAACCCGAGCTAGTTGGCTGGTTCTTTTCAATTTTAAATTTCCTATGATTTCTGTTTTCCCCATCATGAAAGTTTACCGGTTCTTCTGATCTGTTGTTAATTTTAGGCATTAGTCTTATTTTTCGAGCAGTTGGTAGTCACCAGTTCGAAAGATGAGCCAGGGTTACTACTCCATCGGAATCAATGGACAGTTCGTGATCTATCCATCGTTCCTGATAGCTTGTTGGCAGTCGACTGACGATTTCTTCTATCAGCCGATGATCGTATAGATCGGATGTTTTTCTTAAAACCTGTATGTTCGTAACAAGGTTTTCAAGAGCGTCGCTCAATTCTGGAATCTTGTTGCGATCCACCCTTATCTTCATTACGTCTTTCAAAAGATCTTTGAAAATTATTTCAGGTCTTCCGAACACTTCTTCCAGTCTTTTCATTACTAACCCGACATTCTGCGGATCCAAAAAGAGTGGCCTTACACACTTCTCTGCATCTCCTTTCAGAAGCTTTCGGATCCATTCCCATATCAGTGAAGTATTGCTACTACCCTGCCAACAGAGCTCAACTACAGAGTACTTATTTGATCAAAAAATTTTTTTCCGGCTCGTCCTTGATCTAAAAAAATTTTTTAGTACATCCTCGATTTAAAAAAATTTTTTTAGTACATCCTCGATCTAAAAGAAATTTTTTTAGTACATCCTCGATTTAAAAAAAATTTTTCTAGTACATCCTCGATCTAAAAAAATTTTTTTAGTACATCCTCGATCTAAAAAAATTTTTTTTAGTACATCCTCGATCTAAAAAAATTTTTTTAGTACATCCTCGATCTAAAAAAAATTTTTTTAGTACATCCTCGATCTAAAAAAAATTTTTTAGTACATCCTCGATCAAAAAAAATTTTTTTAGTACATCCTCGATCTAAAAAAATTTTTTTAGTACATCCTCGATCTAAAAAAAATTTTTTTAGTAAATCCTAGATCAAAAAAAAATTTTTTAGTACATCCTCGATTTAAAAAAATTTTTTTAGTACATCCTTGATATGAAAAAAATTTTTTAGTACATCCTCGATCTAAAAAAAATTTTTTTAGTACATCCTCGATTTAAAAAAAATTTTTCTAGTACATCCTCGATCACAAAAAAATTTTTTTAGTACATCCTCGATCTAAAAAAATTGTTTTAGTACATCCTCGATCTAAAAAAATTTTTTTAGTACATCCTCGATCTAAAAAAAAATTTTTTAGTACATCCTCGATCTAAAAAAATTTTTTTAGTACATCCTCGATCTAAAAAAAATTTTTTTAGTACATCCTTGATATGAAAAAATTTTTTTAGTACATCCTCGATCAAAAAAAATTTTTTTAGTACATCCTCGATGTAAAAAAAATTTTTTTAGTACATCCTCGATCTAAAAAAATTTTTTTAGTACATCCTCGATCTAAAAAAGAATTTTTTAGTACATCCTTGATATGAAAAAATATTTTTTAGTACATCCTCGATCTAAAAAAATTTTTTTAGTACATCCTCGATCTAAAAAAAATTTTTTTAGTACATCCTTGATATGAAAAAAATTTTTTTAGTACATCCTCGATCAAAAAAAATTTTTTTAGTACATCCTCGATCTAAAAAAAAATTTTTTAGTACATCCTCGATCTAAAAAAATTTTTTTTAGTACATCCTCGATCTAAAAAAAAATTTTTTAGTACATCCTCGATCTAAAAAAATTTTTTTAGTACATCCTCGATCTAAAAAAAATTTTTTTAATACATCCTTGATATGAAAAAAATTTTTTTAGTACATCCTCGATCTAAAAAAATTTTTTTAGTACATCCTCGATCTAAAAAAAATTTTTTTAGTACATCCTTGATATGAAAAAAATTTTTTTAGTACATCCTCGATCTAAAAAAATTTTTTTAGTACATCCTCGATCTAAAAAAAATTTTTTTAGTACATCCTTGATATGAAAAAAATTTTTTTAGTACATCCTCGATATAAAAAAATTTTTTTAGTACATCCTTGATATGAAAAAAATTTTTTTAGTACATCCTCGATCAAAAAAAATTTTTTTAGTACATCCTCGATCTAAAAAAAAATTTTTTAGTACATCCTCGATCTAAAAAAATTTTTTTAGTACATCCTCGATCTAAAAAAAATTTTTTTAATACATCCTTGATATGAAAAAAATTTTTTTAGTACATCCTCGATCTAAAAAAATTTTTTTAGTACATCCTCGATCTAAAAAAAATTTTTTTAGTACATCCTTGATATGAAAAAAATTTTTTTAGTACATCCTCGATCTAAAAAAATTTTTTAGTACATCCTCGATCTAAAAAAAATTTTTTTAGTACATCCTCGATCTAAAAAAATTTTTTTAGTACATCCTCGATCTAAAAAAAATTTTTTTTGTACATCCTCGATCAAAAAAAATTTTTTTAGTACATCCTCGATCAAAAAAAATTTTTTTAGTACATCCTCGATCTAAAAAAAATTTTTTTAGTACATCCTTGATATGAAAAAATTTTTTTAGTACATCCTCGATCTAAAAAAAATTTTTTTAGTACATCCTTGATATGAAAAAATTTTTTTAGTACATCCTCGATCTAAAAAAAATTTTTTTAGTACATCCTTGATATGAAAAAATTTTTTTAGTACATCCTCGATCAAAAAAAATTTTTTTAGTACATCCTTGATATGAAAAAAATTTTTTTAGTACATCCTCGATCAAAAAAAATTTTTTTAGTACATCCTCGATCTAAAAAAAAAATTTTTTAGTACATCCTTGATATGAAAAAAATTTTTTTAGTACATCCTCGATCTAAAAAAATTTTTTTAGTACATCCTCGATCAAAAAAAATTTTTTTAGTACATCCTCGATCTAAAAAAATTTTTTTAGTACATCCTTGGTATGAAAAAAATTTTTTTAGTACATCCTCAATCTAAAAAAAATTTTTTTAGTACATCCTCGATCTAAAAAAAAATTTTTTAGTACATCCTTGATATGAAAAAATTTTTTTAGTACATCCTCGATCTAAAAAAATTTTTTTAGTACATCCTCGATCTAAAAAAAATTTTTTTTGTACATCCTCGATCAAAAAAATTTTTTTAGTACATCCTCGATCAAAAAAAATTTTTTTAGTACATCCTCGATCTAAAAAAATTTTTTTAGTACATCCTTGATATGAAAAAATTTTTTTAGTACATCCTCGATCTGAAAAAACCTTTTTTTTAGTTCATACAAAGCGTGTGCGTTGGCACAGTTTTATTCGAACAAACACACGAAAACATGAACAGTGATAAAATGAAAACACATTTAAAAAAAAAATACACATAACATTCAAAAAAACAACATTCGTACGAAAGCAAAGTACGGCAAAACCGAAACCTCCCCTGGCTCGAAATGATCGCCAGGCAACGACGTGCACGGAAACGGGGGTGGGGTTATGTTCGCTCGGGTGCCCCTAAACACATTCTGCGGTACCGAAAAGCACCCGTGGCTGGTCGACAGCGGCACAGATGACCGCAGATGATGCAAAAGTCACCCGGTTCGGCCCATGGTTCTCGGTGAACGGAAGTAACTCCCCAAGTAGCGCTCGAGCAGTCGATTTGTATGATGAAATTTGACATTTTCGAGCGGCTCGCGACGGCCATATTTTCGTACGTCCCCCCGACGTAGATCCGAATCTGTCCGACTGACTGCCTTAAAAGCTGGCCGACCACTCTCTCTCTCTCTCTCTCTCTCTCCGTGAGTTACTCCCATGATTTTCAAAGGGGGACAAACCTTATCAGGTTGTCCTTTAAGGGTCTGCGGTTTGCGGTCTTCGGACCATGTCGTGGCCCGCTTGGAGGAAAAAGGAGCGCATTGCGTTTCTAATGAAACAAAAACGCAATGCCAATGGCACTCTACCTACAAAGAAGGTAGAAGTTGCCGAGAAGACAAAGCTCATACCGGTCCCAGTTCCGGAGAGCCAAAAAGAAGGTATGTTTGTGTTTGTTTTGAATGCATTTCGTGCATTTTCCTTATGCATTGAAAAACTTTGATTTTAAAAAATATATTCTTTCAATAGATGAAATGGCCAAGAAATTGAAAATAAAGAAGCTAGCAATTCGAAACGATAATGTTATATTCTCGCTGGTAGATAAACAAACTTTCAAAACAATTTCCAACCAAGTTTTGAATTATGTCGACATAATAATATACCAACCAGCGAAAATTATAACATGTGAAAACGAAATCGAGAAAATTATTTCTGAAAACCACGATACCCCTTCGGGCGGACACGTTGGTACAACAAGACTAATGAAAAAGTTAAGAAATTCATATTACTGGAGAAATATGAAAGGAACAATTACCAATTTTATAAAAAAATGCACGAAATGCATTCAAAACAAACACAAACATACCACTAAGGAAGCGTTTGTTAAGACTACAACCCCGGCTAGACCATTTGATGTTGTGTCTATTGATACGGTTGGACCATTTACAAAATCCACTAATGGAAATCGATATGCACTGACAGCTCAATGTGATTTGACCAAATATATAATAGCCGTACCTATTATTGATAAGCAGGCTAAAACACTAGCAAAAGCTTTCGTTGAAAATTGCATCCTTGTGCACGGTTGCCCATTAGTAATCAAAACTGATATAGGAACAGAGTACAAGAATGAAATATTTCAACATATTTGTAACTTCTTAAATATCGAACAAAAATTCTCAACCGCATACCATCCAGAAACTATCGGCGGTTTAGAACGTAATCATCGTTGTTTGAACGAATTTTTACGCCACTTTATAAATGAAGAAAAAGATGATTGGGATACTTGGTTACAATATTACGTTTTCAGTTACAATACAACCCCACATTCTACACACCAATATACACCATTTGAAATTCTTTTTGGACGACAAGTTAACTTACCACAATCAATAGAAAAATCCATTAAAATAGATCCAATATACAATTACGATTCCTACTATACCGAACTTAAATTTAAGATTCAATCTACGGTTAAAAGAGTTAGAGAATTACTAGAAAAATCTAAAATAAATAGAATTAAGAAGCAAAGCACAGAAACAAACCCTATTGACGTATCGGAAGGAGAAACAGTTTGGTTAAAAAGCGAAAACAGAAGAAAACTCGATAAAATCTATTCTGGACCATTTGAAGTAATAAAAATAGAACACCCGAATGCAATTATTAAACATAAAGTAAATAGAGAAACTCAAAAAGTTCATAAAAATAGACTAATTGTAACCTAGATTGTAGCCTAGTACATTAAACATTGCGACCAATGTTAGTTTTAAAAGCCATAAAACACAAAATTGCCAAATGATGTTGTTACTTTTAACGAATAATCTTACTCCGTAATATCATTCTTTTCTGAGGGGGAAGGTGTAAGCTAAATTCCAACATTCCTTACATTGACCACGAAGCGTTGTCTAACATTTGCTGACCACGCTAGAGCCACTAGCGTGAGAACCGAATTAGTTATGCGACGGTTACACTTATGCAGCAGTAATACAATATGCTTACCGATCGTCTTACGATATGCCGGATCAAGAGCGAACACGTTCTCCACTCTCATGTTGATGGCTAACGTGGTTTTTTGGAAAACCACCTATAAAATAAGTTATCGTCAGAATAAAGAGGCAGTCTTAAGTCAGCAGTCACCTGTGAACATTATATTTTTGGACAGTGTTTCAATTATCCGAACTTTCTACGTGGTGACCTGCCACAGCTGCCCTGCCGACTAAATCAGTCAAAAAATCCCCTGAACAAACCCCGAACACTCCCTGTTCAGGGTCGGTTCGGTTCGGTTTTCCTGGTTTGTTCAGTTTGTTCTCATATTTTCATCGGTCTCTTCCCATTCTCAAAAGAGAGAGCGCGCGAACCGTGGAGAGCCAAAACCGTGCGCTCTCTCTCTCTCAAGGCAATATATACTCGTGAGACAAACGCTTTGTTTTCAGATGTTTTTTTTTTTTTTTATATTGACATTCACATTCACACAGTCAAGGGCTAGTTGGGTGTTACTTCTTCTTAGAATCGTTTTTTTTTCGCGATATGCGTTGTGCATGCTTGGCATGCTTTTGGACCTGTCAATGTGACATAATTCAGTCATATTGAAATCCTTTTGTATTGCAACTAGTGCGGTGTTTTGGTTAATTTTGGAAAAATATTATCCGAGCAGAACACTATCAGGGCCTTTATCTTATACAAGAAATTAAATTATATACCCACACACATGGCAGAACAACCCTCAAGTTTCCGTCCCATTTCGTCGCTTCTTCCAGTAAACGGTGAGCTTACGCCTTCAGATCTTTCGCCGCTTAAGTATTTTCCGATGTGCCACTCCAAATCCAGTTAGCAGATTAGTATGCATTTCACACTAGCTTCGTTTCTCTGCTTCCTAAAGAAGAGGCTCTGCTGACGCCAACACCAATTCCAGCCAGTCGAATAGATGCATGTGACACCACTAGTTGCATTTCTCCGCTGCTTCCGGTAAAGGCCGTAGATCTTCCACCGCTTAGATATTTTAGTAGTGCCACATCAATTCCAGCTAGCAAATCAGATGCATGTTGTGTTCCTGGATTAGCAGATTTTGCTAATACTAGTCCAAATCGGACAAATTCAGACAATCTGCAAAAGAAAACCAATTGCAATGATAAACATTTAACTGACACATATATGGAGAAATGCAAAGCACTAATAAACAAATGTTTGCATTAACCACCAGCGTCATTCAGCTGAAACAAATGTGAAAGAAACAAACTATCAGCACACACACAGCACACACATGTGGGAAAAGCGCGTTTTCAGTTTGACAAAATCGAATCTTTTGCTCAGTTGGAATTGTTTGAAGAGTTTTTAAAAGATGCAAATAACTTCACTAAATTTAGTCAAAGCTTGTTGAACGAAATTGGTACAAAAGATCCTCGAAAACAGGATGAACGATGTGCTGCAGCTAATAGTAGTCGAACTCATTCTTAACGAATTGCAGTTGTAAAATTTCCATTTGTTCACGAGCTACTTAGTGTTGTTGTTGTTGTTACGAATGCCAAGACTTGTGACGGAAACGTAAGAACTGCGCAAAACCCCGAGCAATGCAGCAGAGAATTACGCACGGCTCAGACAATGAGAAGAGACGAAGAGAAAAAAGAGAGTACACCGCACCAAGCCAACATCAGTGGGAAGAAATCCACGGAATCAGAGTGCCGCCCCACGGCCCAGGACAAAAAAGTTACCCCAAGCGATCCAGCAGGTCATCGGAAAAACCTTTCTACCTACCTGGTGACCTGTGGTCGAAAGGAGGATGGAGTTCTGGTCAGCTACCCAGCCAGGTAGGTCCTTTCTCGCGCGTGCGATGGCGGGCTCAGTATTTTTCTCATGAATTACCCAAATGACCCCAGTTCAAAGTAAAAGCAGCCCGAAAAGCAATCCGTCGGTTGAAGAAACGAAAAAGCACCCAGCACGCGAGGGGAATATCAACCGGAACTGATCCAAACAAAACGGAGGTGCTTGTGATTGTGAATCTTGGCATCATCATCATCTATCCCATTATATACGTGAAAGAAGGCAGGCTACAACGGTGTTGAATACCACCAGTAAGATCTTCTCCTTAGTCTTGCAAAAGAGAGAGAGAGAGCCTTGTCCCATAACGTAGAAGAGAGCGTGGGAAAAGTATCAGCAGGGGGATTCCGGAAGAAAGGAAAAGTCAACCGCTGACCACAGAGCTTCACCATGCGGCAGATCTTGGAGAAGAGATGGCGGCGCAACAGCTCCAATCTTTCCATCAAGGCTAGGATTTCTGCAGGAATTACGAGGTTATAACTGCCCGGCGATCTCTTTGGGACGACACTGTCATGAGCTGTGCTTATGATAGAACTGATATTAATAATCATATTATCTATTTGGGTGCGGGTATGGATTTTATCTAGAGTGAATTCAGATGCGTTTTTGAGTTGGTGAGATGTTTAGAATGTAGCCAATTTGCATTTACATAACCGTAAATGAATTTGTCGGAATTAATGCTAATATTTTCCTTTAAAACTGCAAACGACACTAGAAGATGGTCGGAGGAAAAGTGTATGGATGTTTTCAGCTCTGAGAATTCAAGACTATTGTTGCGAAGTGCAGCATCAATTGTTGATGGATTGCCATCTGCGATGAAGTGAGTGAGTGTGTTTGGATAGTAAACAGTGAACTGACCTTTTTGAATTTTATGAAATAGGTATTTGCCGTCTGAGTTTGTGGATGCATAGATGTGATGCTGGGCATTTAAATCCCCACAAATTAAATAGTTATTTTTTAGCTTCGTAAGATTACTAATATCTTTTTCAATGTACAGACTGATGTATTCGCACCAGGATGGTAGGCCGCCACTATAGCAATTGGACCATTTTTCGTTGATACTGTAATGCCCATTACTTCGATAAGGTTAAGTTTAAAAGAACTCATATGTTTTGAATGCTAGATTGTTTCTGGCAACCATAAGCACGCCTCTTTTAACACTGCATACTCTATCTAACCTGCATGTCACGTAATTTTGAATGGATTGAACCTATGCTCATATTTTAAAAAAGTTTCAACTATTACCATAACATCTATGTTTGTTTTTCTTCAAAAACCGTGTTAATTTTGTTTGTTTTTTTTACTAAGAACGGCGTTGGCGTTCCAGTATGAAATATTTGCATATTGTTTCGCTTCCATTATTATTTAGGGAAACAATAATTGCTTACCACTTCAAAATATCGCAGTGATTTGTTGCTGTTTAGTGTTACACACACACGTAGCGTACAAACAAAAAAAAATACTATTTCAGTACGTTCAGTTGCGTTGAAAAGCTCTTCATTGTTGTTGGCTGCGATGTTACTTCATTTAATGTGACGGAAGCTGTACTGCGGGGAGTGGGCTTGGATGGTAAGGCAGGGAACGCGTTATCCGCAAAAAAAAATCTCTTCCCATTGGTTTCCGCACTGATTTAATGGGTTTAACTGAGCGTTTTTGGGTAGCCCGTAAAGTTCGAAGAGTGATTGCCTTCACAAAAATTGCACGTTTGAGTTTGTTTTTGTTTTTTTTTTTGTAATAACCCATTCTCACTAGCCTCACCTTCTGTTTGGGGGATATTACTGGAACGTGGATACCAGCACATTTATTATAGACTAGCTGGATGATGATGGCAGCTAGCGGCTCTGTGTCCAAATGTTTGGAAACGTTTGCGCTGGATTGGATCCCTTGTATAGTTTGAATAGTAGGTCTAGCATACTCTCCAATTGTTTAGTGCGTTCATACTGTGGGTTCATAAGTGTCGCAAAAAAGTGGCATGCTCGTTATATTTCTCATTTCGAATCGTAAATTTCTTTACGGCTGAAGGCTTGATCCCTTCTTTTATTGATACCTCAAGGGCTTCCTCAGTTGGCTCACCAGACTGTACCCTAGTTTGATCACCAGAATTGAAGATCAAGTTTTGTTTCTCACTTTCAATTTCAGCTAGTGGTGGGAGAGTTATTTTGAAGAATCCGACACTTCTCCTGATACCAATAATAACTCCCCCACCGCGCCTACTCCTTGACGAGTTGTTGCGATCGTGACAAATAATGTAAATATCCGTAGAAGGTTAGTTTTTTTCTTCTACGAGCCAAGTTTCTGCAAAAGCAAACACGTCCGTGTCCGTGCTATTAATGCTTTGAAAAAGTCTTTTTTCAAAGGAAACTCATACAATATCATTGGATTATGTTGGCCATTGTACGTCTCAATAGTCCAGTTGTAGTAATGAACTTTAAGCAGACCACTGTCCGAGCCATTTGCATAGTGCACAGGGCGTCCAAGGATTCCTATCTGGAAATTAGCTCCTCAAATGCTTGACGATGGGTACGCAGTTTCGTCGCTGGCCTGGTTTGTGGAGCAGTTAAGAGAGCTGATTACAAGGAGATTTTGTCTCCCGAGGAGACCTAACCTTTTTTCAGGATTTTTCTGCGATGTTTCAAGACTGCTCTCTTCACTCTAACAGCCAACTGTGAAATTGCGGTAGCTAAACGTACAGGTTCGGTGATTGAAACACAAAGCTCCTCATTCACGAGATTGCAGCCGTTGGAACCCATAAGAACTGTTGGAATTGGAGTTTTTTTCATAGCTCAGGATTGCGGTTTTTTATAAACTGAATAATCCCACAATCCGTGTCATGTTTTTTTTTTTGCATTGCACGCATTTGAATGGCTTAACAGTGCATTCCGTCGCATGGTGTGGTCGTTGGCATTTGTTGCAGGTAGCTTTACTACTGCAGAATATTTTTGAGTTACCTGTTTGGATACAGTTCTCGCAGGTAGCCACCCTGGGAACAAAAGTTCCCTCAAACGTGAGTCACTTGGATTTCCATTCCATGTATAGATTTTAGCCATCAATGGAACAATGAAGTTTCGAAAGCACCCAATCCGAATTTTAGGAGATCCGCAGGGCGGATTTCGAGATCCATCGAGCTCGGTTACGATAATGCGTCGTTCGGGGATGCACTTAAAGCTTTGTTGAATATATTACGGCAGTCTCAAACTGACCGTTCAGGGTCGATGATAGCACTAGAGCTGAGCTCGAGAGCTGCTCTGCAACCAAATTTTCAGAAGTACGCTCGGTGTTTACCGAGGACGTAGTGGCCTCGTAGAGCAAATACTATTTCGCTCATCCGGAATTAACTACTGATTATGGTGAATGACTTGTGTTATTGAAATGCCTTAGATTGTTGTCCTTACGCAAGCGCACTTTTTTCAATTCACTAGCCCATTCTACACGAGTTTGTTATTTTTTTTTCCAAAAAATCGCAATTTTTCTGACATTTTACTCGTTACTCGACTCGATAAAGCTATTGAAATTATAACGTGATTCAATACACATATTCCTGATATGTTATACGCTGTGCAATAACGGTGTTTCTGTTTTTTAATCTACAGAAGCTCGTCCATCACCAAATGAGTTTAAAAATTTAAAGCTAACACAAGACATGAAAGTACAAATCAATACAATGGAGAAAGCGAATACATCTCCTACTACCCTTGCGCCAATAAATGTCGAAATTCAATCGGATAATGACAACTACGAAGATGAAAATGAAGAAGCCGTGCAAAAATGCACTACAGACGTGCAGCAAAAAAAAATCAAGTTGCCCGCGTTATTTTTAACGCCAAGTTCTTCGTCCCGGCCGTCCGCATTTACTACGGGAAAAGATGACCTATTTCCAATGGAATTAATTACAGAAGAGGAGCAAAATAAAAATATAATTGCGCGATTTAAAAAAAAACTTTTTTAGTACATCCTCGATCTAAAAAAAATTTTTTTAGTACATGCTTGATATGAAAAAAATTTTTTTAGTACATCCTCGATCAAAAAACATTTTGTTAGTACATCCTCGATCTAAAAAAAATTTCTTTAGTACATCCTCGATCCAAAAAAAATTTTTTTAGTACATCCTCGATCTAAAAAAATTTTTTTAGTACATCCTCGATCTAAAAAAAATATTTTAGTACATCCTCGATCTAAAAAAATTTTTTTAATACATCCTCGATCTAAAAAAAATTTTTTTAGTACATCCTCGATCTAAAAAAATTTTTTTAGTACACCCTCGATCAAAAAAAATTTTTTTAGTAAATCCTCGATCTAAAAAAAATTTTTTTAGTACATCCTTGATAAGAAAAAAATTTTTTTAGTACATCCTCGATCTAAAAAATTTTTTTAGTACATCCTCGATCTAAAAAAAATTTTTTTAGTACATCCTTGATATGAAAAAATTTTTTTTAGTACATCCTAGATCAAAAAAAATTTTTTTAGTACATCCTCGATATGAAAAAAATTTTTTTAGTACATCCTCGTTCTAAAAAAATAATTTTTTTAGTACATCCTTGATCTAAAAAAAATTTTTCTAGTACATCTGAACAATCGCGTAAGTTTCGGATCACTTTAGTTACAATTTCGCTGCTGTTGTGGTGTCGAAAGTCAAGAGATAGCAAAGAGAGAGGCCATTCCTTTAATTTTCTTCCTTTTTTATACAAACTTTTCGAGTGCAACTCACGGGAGTGGCAACTCATCATTCACTCAAATCATCACTCGCTGGACAACTCCTCAAACAAACAACTCCTTGACGAAACCAATTGTTCGTTAAGGTTGAAACAACTTGGGCGAACAGTCGCTGAAGCTCAACTGGGGGATGCCATCGAATCAGCTTGGGTCACGTTACGCTTTCGAGCTTCAACGACTGGCTGAGTCATCTAGTGGTGGAAGCAGCCAGCATTGGTGAGCATTTCGTCGGTGTACACTCAGTCGGTGTTCAGCGAAAGCAGACAACATCGACACGTGAGATGCGGCATCTGGCGACCCGGAGCTTCACAACCAGCAGTGGCGCCAGCATTCAATGCGCCAAAGTAGAAAGCTGCCCCGATTTTCTGGCCACGGATATCGGG
The DNA here is from genome assembly GCF_943737925.1 of Anopheles nili. Taxonomy (NCBI): domain Eukaryota; kingdom Metazoa; phylum Arthropoda; class Insecta; order Diptera; family Culicidae; genus Anopheles; species Anopheles nili. The sequence continues at coordinate 160,419 of NW_026525544.1, forward strand.
GACGCCCGCTGGCACAACAGTGCGTGAGATGCGTCTGTGTCGAAAATGGCTCGAACAACACCAGCGTTGGCGTTCCTGGACGACGGTTCATTAGCCACCATGCTAGAACAAGCTTTGGTAGAAGAATTGGGAATTCTCTGGTCTGGTGGACCGGAAATCAGAAACGAGTGGAGCAAAAAATCAATTAGGGTGTCGTTGAGAATATTTGTACCGCCCAATGTACATTTGCCGTGGACAGGCCTGGCGCTACCAAAACAGAGCCCCTATGCGCACAGCAACTTCAGAGCACCTGTCCGGCCTGAAACTGACTTCATACACGAGTATTACACCTAGCGTTTCTCATTGGTAAATGACAACTGCCCCACTAGGTCATCCGCTTACGTATCGAGCGGGCCATTCGAATGAACCAGTAGGGCGGCCAAAATGTCTACGGTTCTTACCAAAAAAAAAAAAAACCCCGGTGATGGGAACGAAATTCTCAACCACCATTAGACCGCAGATGTGTCCGTGTGTGTATGGACAACAACGGCGATACAATAATCGATATGCAGCTAAAGGAATTCATCCCGTAGGTTCGAAAGAAGATCAACAAGCGTTGGATATTTTGACTGCGAGAAACCCCCGTTTGAAGGGCGAACGAGATATGAAACTATGAGCTTACGAGCTGGGGAAAATACAGCACAGTCTTGCTACCGGCAAGTAAAACGATGGAACGCTTCGAAGAAATGAAAAAAAAAGAACCGGTGTTGAGAGCTGCCATTGTTGAGAAAACAATGCATGAGTACGAGAGAAAAGGCTCACGTCGAGAGAACTATCGGAAAAGTACGATACAGATTTGGTAATTTACCCAATTTTCCCGGCCATGAATCCCAACAACGCTTTTTGACGCTGCTGCCGCCGCCAAAGGTAAACGGTGCTAGGTCCTAAACACGTTTCTGCTCAAGGGACTCTCAGATCAGCGGGTCTGAGCTTCTATAGCAGTTTTTGTACAAAATTCAGAGACTTCCGAGTAGGCGTAGTAGGAGACATCGAGCAAATGTTCTTCTTCCAGGTGGCCATGGTCAGACCGAACGAAGATCAACGCAGAGCTCCAGAGTGAAGAACCTGAATGTTGAGCGATTTAAAGCCGAATTTTTCACGTACCTTCGAATGCACAGTCGAAGAGCATTCTGTTGGATGAGCTACATATGCTGGCGAGTGTCGAAACTGCAGAAGAAGAAGAAGCCATAAGAAGGCTGGCAAACGATGTGCGAAGTATACATTCCCAAGGTGGCTTCGAACTGGAAGGAACTGGCTGTCTAATTCATGCGCGGTCATGAATTCATGACAAAAGCGAACGATGTTAACGTTGGCACCTGACGCGAAAAACGGAAAAAGAGATTACGAATGCGTGGGGTGGGCTACGCAATCCGACACATTTACCTATAAAATCTCACCCAGAAACGATCTGCTCGTCGTGCTGATGGAAGTGAAGCAGCCGACAAAACACGCGAGGTGTTACGCATCTCGCATGATCTACGAGGATCTACGACGCGTTGGGTCTCTTGGGTAATGTTCCTGAAAGCTCTGCTTCAAGAGTTTTCTGGCGTGCTAACGTCACCATTTTACCCGACGTCTGTAAAACTCAGACTACCAACGTGCTATCGTCAGATAATCGTCGACGACGACGCTGACTCGAAACATTCTGCAGCTGCGACGCGAGCGAAAATGGAATGGCACCAGTTGCCAAACTTCCGACCATTCCGAAGAATGGTGGATCTATAGAATGCGCTCTTGTAGGGTATAGCGCCCCCGCTGCGATTTCTTTCGCACCCTCGTTTAGAATGGAATGGCAGCAACTATCGGCGCCCGGCTTTTTTTATAGCTCAGATTGCGGTTTTTTTTATAAACTGAATAATCCCACAATCCGTGTCATGTTTTTTTTTTTTTTTGCATTGCACGCATTTGAATGGCTTAACAGTGCATTCCGTCGCATGGTGTGGTCGTTGGCATTTGTTGCAGGTAGTTTTATTGCTACAGAATATTTTTGAGTTACCTGTTTGGATACAGTTCTCGCAGGTAGCCACCCTGGGAACAAAAGCTCTAGCAACTGGGATATGGAGAACCTGAAAAACTAAAAAGTGTCGAAGAGCCGTTCCCTCAAACGTGAGTCACTTGGATTTCCATTCCATGTATAGATTTTAGCCATCAATGGAACAATGAAGTTTCGAAAGCACCCAATCCGAATTTTAGGAGATCCGCAATGCGGATTTCGAGATCCATCGAGCTCGGTTACGATAATGCGTCGTTCGGGGATGCACTTAAAGCTTTGTTGAATATATTACGGCAGTCTCAAACTGACCGTTCGAGGTCGATGATAGCACTAGAGTTGAGCTCGAGAGCTGCTCTGCAACCAAATTTTCAGAAGTACGCTCGGTATTTACCGAGGACGTAGTGGCCTCGTAGAGCAAACATTATTTTGCTCATCCGAAATTAACTACTGATTATGGTGAATGACTTGTGTTATTGAAATGCCTTAGATTGTTGTCCTTACGCAAGCGCACTTTTTTCAATTCACTAGCCCATTCTACACGAGTTTGTTATTTTTTTTTCCAAAAAATCGCAATTTTTCTGACATTTTACTCGTTACTCGACTCGATAAAGCTATTGACATTAAAACGTGATTCAATTAACATATTCCTGATATGTTATACGCTGTGCAATAACGGTGTTTCTGTTTTTTAATCTACAGAAGCTCGTCCATCACCAAATGAGTTTAAAAATTTAAAGCTAACACAAGACATGAAAGTACAAATCAATACAATGGAGAAAGCGAATACATCTCCTACTACCCTTGCGCCAATAAATGTCGAAATTCAATCGGATAATGACAACTACGAAGATGAAAATGAAGAAGCCGTGCAAAAATGCACTACAGACGTGCAGCAAAAAAAAATCAAGTTGCCCGCGTTATTTTTAACGCCAAGTTCTTCGTCCCGGCCGTCCGCATTTACTACGGGAAAAGATGACCTATTTCCAATGGAATTAATTACAGAAGAGGAGCAAAATAAAAATATAATTGCGCGATTTAAAAAAAAACTTTTTTAGTACATCCTCGATCTAAAAAAAATTTTTTTAGTACATGCTTGATATGAAAAAAATTTTTTTAGTACATCCTAGATCAAAAAACATTTTGTTAGTACATCCTCGATCTAAAAAAAATTTCTTTAGTACATCCTCGATCCAAAAAAAATTTTTTTAGTACATCCTCGATCTAAAAAAATTTTTTTAGTACATCCTCGATCTAAAAAAAATATTTTAGTACATCCTCGATCTAAAAAAATTTTTTTAATACATCCTCGATCTAAAAAAAATTTTTTTAGTACATCCTCGATCTAAAAAAATTTTTTTAGTACACCCTCGATCAAAAAAAATTTTTTTAGTAAATCCTCGATCTAAAAAAAATTTTTTTAGTACATCCTTGATAAGAAAAAAATTTTTTTAGTACATCCTCGATCTAAAAAATTTTTTTAGTACATCCTCGATCTAAAAAAAATTTTTTTAGTACATCCTTGATATGAAAAAATTTTTTTTAGTACATCCTAGATCAAAAAAAATTTTTTTAGTACATCCTCGATATGAAAAAAATTTTTTTAGTACATCCTCGTTCTAAAAAAATAATTTTTTTAGTACATCCTTGATCTAAAAAAAATTTTTCTAGTACATCTGAACAATCGCGTAAGTTTCGGATCACTTTAGTTACAATTTCGCTGCTGTTGTGGTGTCGAAAGTCAAGAGATAGCAAAGAGAGAGGCCATTCCTTTAATTTTCTTCCTTTTTTATACAAACTTTTCGAGTGCAACTCACGGGAGTGGCAACTCATCATTCACTCAAATCATCACTCGCTGGACAACTCCTCAAACAAACAACTCCTTGACGAAACCAATTGTTCGTTAAGGTTGAAACAACTTGGGCGAACAGTCGCTGAAGCTCAACTGGGGGATGCCATCGAATCAGCTTGGGTCACGTTACGCTTTCGAGCTTCAACGACTGGCTGAGTCATCTAGTGGTGGAAGCAGCCAGCATTGGTGAGCATTTCGTCGGTGTACACTCAGTCGGTGTTCAGCGAAAGCAGACAACATCGACACGTGAGATGCGGCATCTGGCGACCCGGAGCTTCACAACCAGCAGTGGCGCCAGCATTCAATGCGCCAAAGTAGAAAGCTGCCCCGATTTTCTGGCCACGGATATCGGGGACGCCCGCTGGCACAACAGTGCGTGAGATGCGTCTGTGTCGAAAATGGCTCGAACAACACCAGCGTTGGCGTTCCTGGACGACGGTTCATTAGCCACCATGCTAGAACAAGCTTTGGTAGAAGAATTGGGAATTCTCTGGTCTGGTGGACCGGAAATCAGAAACGAGTGGAGCAAAAAATCAATTAGGGTGTCGTTGAGAATATTTGTACCGCCCAATGTACATTTGCCGTGGACAGGCCTGGCGCTACCAAAACAGAGCCCCTATGCGCACAGCAACTTCAGAGCACCTGTCCGGCCTGAAACTGACTTCATACACGAGTATTACACCTAGCGTTTCTCATTGGTAAATGACAACTGCCCCACTAGGTCATCCGCTTACGTATCGAGCGGGCCATTCGAATGAACCAGTAGGGCGGCCAAAATGTCTACGGTTCTTACCAAAAAAAAAAAAAACCCCGGTGATGGGAACGAAATTCTCAACCACCATTAGACCGCAGATGTGTCCGTGTGTGTATGGACAACAACGGCGATACAATAATCGATATGCAGCTAAAGGAATTCATCCCGTAGGTTCGAAAGAAGATCAACAAGCGTTGGATATTTTGACTGCGAGAAACCCCCGTTTGAAGGGCGAACGAGATATGAAACTATGAGCTTACGAGCTGGGGAAAATACAGCACAGTCCTGCTACCGGCAAGTAAAACGATGGAACGCTTCGAAGAAATGAAAAAAAAAACAACCGGTGTTGAGAGCTGCCATTGTTGAGAAAACAATGCATGAGTACGAGAGAAAAGGCTCACGTCGAGAGAACTATCGGAAAAAGTACGATACAGCTTTGGTAATTTACCCATTTTCCCGGCCATGAATCCCAACAACGCTTTTTGACGCTGCTGCCGCCGCCAAAGGTAAACGGTGCTAGGTCCTAAACACGTTTCTGCTCAAGGGACTCTCAGATCAGCGGGTAGAGCTTCTGTAGCAGTCTTTGTACAAAATTCAGAGAATTCCGAGCAGGCGTAGTAGGAGACATCGAGCAAATGTTCTTCTTCCAGGTGGCCATGGTCAGACCGAGCTCCAGACGTGTACGTGTCATTGTGACCGTGATGACATTTGGTGCCGCTCACTACGTGAAGAACCTGAATGCTGAGCGATTTAAAGCCGAATTTTTCACGTACCTTCGAATGCACAGTCGAAGAGCATTCTGTTGGATGAGCTACATATGCTGGCGAGTGTCGAAACTGCAGAAGAAGAAGAAGCCATAAGGCTGGCTGGCAAACGATGTGCGAAGTATACATTCCCAACGTGGCTTCGAACTGGAAGGAACTGGCTGTCTAATTCATGCGCGGTCATGAATTCATGACAAAAGCGAAAGATGTTCACGTTGGCACCTGACGCGAAAAACGGAAAAAGAGATTACGAATGTACGCAATCCGACACATTTACCTATAAAATCTCACCCAGAAACGATCTGCTCGTCGTGCTGATGGAAGTGAAGCAGCCGACAAAACACGCGAGGTGTTAGGCATCCCGTTGGGTCCCATGGGTAATGTTCCTGAAAGGTCTGCTTCAAGAGTTTTCTGGCGTGCTAACGTCACCATTTTACCCGACGTCTGTAAAACTCAGACTACCAACGTGCTATCGTCAGATAATCGTCGTCGACGACGCTGCCACGAAACATTCTGCAGCTGCGACGCGAGCGAAAATGGAATGGCACCACAGTTGCCAAACTTCCGACCTTTCCGAAGAATGGTGGATCTATCGAATGCGCTCTTGTAGGGTAGCGCCCCCGCTGCGATTTCTTTCGATCCCTCGTCTCCCTCGTGACGTCATCTGTTGGTTAAGGGTCGGATCATCGCCGATATCTCGTCAGTCGGTAGCATTTCGAGTCGGAGAAATACTCGAGTCCACCCAACTTTCACGACGATTGGCAGTGGCCGATGATGGTACGAAGTGGTCAGGAATTCCCAGATCTGACCCCGCCTCAAGCCGATGCACTCAAGGGGCAGCCGGGAACAAACCGCGGTCATAATTATTTTTTTTCTCACAACTAAGCTACAATTTGCTGTACAAATAGATGTAAAAGTTCTTTTATAACAAAACTTCAGCATTTTTTTGATATTTTGCACATCCAGAGGGCGCCACTGTGCGCAGTTTTTCCTGCGTTTCAGGTGCATTTTGTCTCAATCCCTATGATAGGTGAGAGTGTTATTGATAACGATGTTTTGCTTTGAATTTGAATCGCAAACATGTTGCATGCTTTAATCGAGTCAAAAATACAATAAAAAAAACCTAAAAAAGTTTCTAAAAAAAATAAATGCGTGAAAATAAATGGTCAAATCACATGATCTCTTGATATCTCTCTCTCGCTTTTTTGGTATTTAAATTGTATTTTCTGTAATTCATAAACAAATTCTTAATAAAGTAAAGGTATGGTGCATAGGTTATAAAATTATCTACTCTGTCAATGCATTGTATCAAGCTCACGTTTAAGTATGAGATAAATGCACATCCACCCTTAAAATTGCCAATGTCGTTGAACGCAAATATAAAACCAACATTGATCAAAATGTTAGTTTATAAGGAAGCAATAACCAATCAGAAGTTATTGAAAGCTTCACTCTTAGTAGCTACATTGCAAATGATTATGTTTCAACTCCGTGAGAAACAATTTTTTATAGTACAATTAACATAATCTCATTTGCTGTTTTGCTAGAGGAAAAAATCATTGCGCTTCTGAAACGTTCACCTTTTGCCAATTTATATCTGCTTCTTTCTTATGCAAATTTGATCACTACTAGTCTTTAGTCCTGTTTTTTTGTCCTTTGATTTATCCTCTTCTTAATGCTTAATGATATCCCTGTGTCTGTAACAGGCAGAGTAAATCTATAATCATTTGCAACAAAAAAGGGGTAGTCTATGTTAGATCTGAGTTCCATCCCCAGTTGGGTTACAAAACAGGCAAGGATATCACATCAAATCAATATCAATTTATATACGGTGGTGTGAGCCATGGAATTAAACACAAAAGTGTACATTTACATTTCGTTAAACATGGAAGGAAATGTTATTTAAAAAAAAAGCAAAGGAAAATCATACCTTTCCGTTCAAGTTGATGTTCTCTTTAAGGTGAATTTTTGCTGCAACCCTACGCTAAAGATCATTGCACATAACCGTGGCATAAATGTATTGTGTGTCAATATTGCAAAAAATATTCAGCAGAAAGATTGAAAAATACTTTTTGCGAATCAAATAATTTACATTTCAGGCATTGATGCTTCGTTGGTACGGCTCTTTCTCGTCAATACTAGTACAGTCGCTGTTCGCTGTGTTTGGTTCGCTATACCGCGCGAATACCAAAATATAAATATTATTTGCGGTTCGAAGTGGGTCCGGGCGCGTTTCACCATTACCATTATCATAGGTTAACGTATGTTTTAGGCAAAAAATTGGAAATAAACAATTTTTAAACCTTTTTTGTAATTCATTACCAAAGACGAAAAACATGGTTTTTTTTTATTTAGTTACAGCCCAAAAAAACATTTGCTTATATAAATTTTATAATTTTTGTTTGTTACTTTTATTCAAAAGAAGACTAGCTTATGTTGCTAATGATATATAATTTATCTATTTTACACCTCTTAATGCGCTATTAAAATAGTAAGTTGAATTGTGGGTGACTGACGAGCTGAAATTTTTTAGCTTTTTGGCAAGCCTTTATTGATTTTTGGAGCTTTTTTTTATCTTCGAAGATATACAATGCCTAGAAGTCTACAATTTCGGAATTTTCTTAGCTAACTATCTGACTTTCAATCGGCAGTATCAGATTTAGCAAAAGCGAATAAAACAAAAAACATTGGACTTATGATTCGCCCTTGCGCCCTACGTGCCTTGGCCTGGGTGTCGAGCCATCGCTCAAGTGACGCCGAGTATCGAGCAGTTACGTAGGTGACAGTCCACCAGCCGTTTTGTTTTGCAGTTGCAATGCAGATTCTCTTGGCTCGACGTCCAGGCGAACGCGGGTCTTTCTATTAGATTTCCTTTCGCTGTTGCTCTTCGTACCGCTCCGTCGTCGTTCGATCGTGTTATTTTGACAACACATCGTTGATGTTATTTGACATCGTTTCATCAACTATCCGCACGATGTCGTTTTCCCTTAGTGGCGGAGTCGGTTCGAACCACTGCGTCCGTTTGCCCGAGCTTGTGCCGCTTTCCAGTTATTCCAGTGAGGGCTGCTGGCGAGTCGTCGAATTTGACTAACTGCGTCATACCTGTCGAGGACCCTCGAAGAAAATGGTTAGGCGTAAGCGGGTCGCCGTGTCTTCGCTGTTCGCAGCGAACGTGCGTTAGCGGTCGAGCATTAATGAGGTTTTTCCACCTCGATGAGCGCGTTGATCCGGACTGCATCCGAGGGATGTCTCTCGTTCCGGGTATTTGTCAGCATCCGCTTGACGGACTGAATCATCCGTTCCCATGCCCCGCCGAATGCTGTGGTGCCGCAGGAGCATTGACCTTCCATAAGGGCTTTGGTGCCCCAAATTCTGAATTCCCAATTAAACAAAATCCCCCCAACGCTTCTCTGACTTACATCCGTTTACGACTATCATCGGGCCAAAACCAATCAATGCCAGCATATGAGAACGACTGACTGGGAGCTCGCTCATCTGAGGTGGGGTGGGCTTTGACTTCCGCAGCGTGCACAGCTTACACTCTCTGGACACTCGTCGGCACGTTGATCGAAGCGACGGAATGTCATACATTTGCCTTACTTCGTTAATGACCGTCTCCTGGCAACCGTGTTTGAACCGCCGATGCATGTCATCGATGACGATTTGGGAAGGACAATCGGTCGCTTAGTTGACGGTTCCGCAATGTGGCATCCATCTATCCTTCCGTGCATCCTCAACAGACCTTCCGCGCTCATGTAAGGGGCTTCGCTGGAATAAAGGGCTCCCCCTAGGTACCTCTGAGTTCTTCTGCAGCTTGACGTACTCTTCCGGGTACGCTTGCTGCTGCACTTCACGAAGGATAAAGATTTCAGCTTTCGTTAACTCTTCCCGCGTAAGGCCCACGCTGGAGCGCGATGACGGATTGCGCCGGTGTCGGATGAATCGCAACACGTAGGCAGCGGTGCGGACCAGCCTCGTCCAACGGGAAAATCTAGAGAAGTCAATTGTTGGTCGATTAACATAATGAACGCCGACTAGTTGTGCTTCTTTTCGTATCTCCTCGTATGTTCGCTGGTTGAGCTATATTCCATTCTGCTTCAAGTTGTATGGCGCACCGGGCTTGGATGGGACAAAGAATCCTCGATCTAAAAAAAATTTTTTTAGTACATCCTCGATCTAAAAAAATTTTTTTAGTACATCCTCGATCTAAAAGAAATTTTTTTAGTACATCCTCGATCCAAAAGAAATTTTTTTAGTACATCCTCGATCTCAAAAAAATTTTTTTAGTACATCCTTGATCTAAAAAAAAATTTTTTAGTACATCCTTGATATGAAAAAAAATTTTTTAGTACATCCTCGATCCAAAAATTTTTTTTTAGCACATCCACGATCTAAAAAAATTTTTTTAAGTACATCCTCGAACTAAAAAAATTTTTTTAGTACATCCTCGATCTAAAAAAAAAATTTTTAAGTACATCCTCGATCTAAAAAAATTTTTATAGTACATCCTTGATATGAAAAAAATTTTTTTAGTACATCCTCGATCTAAAAAAATTTTTTTAGTACATCCTCGATTTAAAAAAAATTTTTTAGTACATCCTCGATTTAAAAAAATTTTTTTACTACATCCTCGATCTAAAAAATTTTTTTTAGTACATCCTCGATCTAAAAAAATTTTTTTAAAACATCCTCGATCTAAAAAAAATTTTTTTAGTACATCCTCGATCTATAAAAAATTTTTTCAGTACATCCTCGATCTAAAAAAAATTTTTTTAGTACATCCTTGATATGAAAAAATTTTTTTTAGTACATCCTCGATCTAAAAAAAATTTTTTAGTACATCCTCGATCTAAAAAAATTTTTTTAGTACATCCTTCATTCGTTTCATTCTTTGAAACGAAGGACTATTACATCATGGAGGGTAAAGGTATGGCCGTTTCCAAAATAACAGTAAATATATTCTTCAGTATATAAGTGATAATAACGCTGTGCACATATTAAGTAAAATTGCATTTTTTTATTACTGAGTTGAGTTGCGTTGAAATATTGGTTGTTGTTTAAAAAACTTAAATTAAGATTACAAAGAGCAATGACTAAGAACACGGGTTATGTTGTTAATAGGAACAGCAATAAAAGTGAAAATACCAGGGGAAAAGGAAAATTGTTTCCGGGCGCGCGTAGGTGACGAAATAAGAGTAAGCGAATAGAAAATAAAAAGGAGGCAAAAGAGAAAGAGACAGAGACAGAAAATAGTGAAAGAGAAAAAATTGTAACAAACATCATCCGAGCGTTCCGTTCACTAGTGCCTTAAAAATCGCTGAATGAGAGTAAGATATCGGGCTAGGATGAGCATGGTTTACGATGGGCCGTTAAATGCGAAATTTTCAAACCCTTCAGCCAGATTTGATAAACGAATCGAGTAAAATCGATGATAAATAATGCAAAAGCATAATAATGTTTCGAAATGGCGGATGTATAGCATACAAATAAGATAAGGTTGGAAGTGTAGAGTTCAGTTCATAGTTTAAAAAAGTAAGGATTCACACCTATTGTATAACGTTGTTTCAACAGCAACAGCGAAAGTTGAGCTAAGAGAAATAGAACATTGCTAAAGATGAAGCTAGCAACAGAACAAATGGATTGAATTCAAAAACAATGAGAAAGCAGTTGAATAGAGATCTTCAAAGATTAAACTACGACCTTGATTCGTAACAATCCTTGCCCCTGAAATGTTGCCTTAAACTAGGACGATAAAACAAAATCGGGTAAATCAGCTATTTTCCATTAAATGATTTCTTACATGGCATTCGTACATGCAAGTTTGTGTGCTCATTGGCTAGGGGGAGCGAACGCAAACGTAAGCACGGTTGAGCTGGCTGGCTGGACCTTCTCTCAACCCCGCTGACAGGAAACACGAGCGCTTTCGGGTTGCATTCAGCTACCCAGCAAGCAAATGCCGAAGCGCTTCTGTAGCGGGAAAGAGCCAAAAAAGATGATTTTCTATGTGCACCTCTCCAGTTTGAGTTAGTTTTGGGTGCCTCTCGGCTGATCGTGTGAGCGAACGACGCGAAAGTCTCAATTTGTGAGCGCAGGAATTCCCAGGAAGCATTTTGGGCGAAGATCCTCTGGTAGCGAGAAAGAGACAAAAGCCTATCGGTCCTATCTGCTTCTCGCTTTCGCAACGCTAGCCGAACTGGCAAATTGAGCATGTGTTCAGCATAAATTCAGACAGTTTTGTCAGAGTGTGGTTGAATGACGCACCAGCGAAAGGGGACTTGGAGAATTTTCTTGAGAAGTTCTTGAGGACTTGTCGTTTCCGGGGGTAAACTGCACCGGTAAGCTTACAAGCATTGTTCCTTAAAACATGCGATTACATTCTTCTAATCCCATCATTTTCTGATTATATGTTGGCTTTTACGCGATGAGATCAAAAAAAAAAATCAACAACATCATTTATTCGCCGCACAAATGCTGTTTTCAGAAGACTGCCTAAGATGGAATTCTGATGCATTTCGAATGCCCGCTGAACGATCGCTGGGCTAGCAGAGTTGTGGTACCTAGCAAATTTTTAGAGGCCGTCTCAATGACGCCGCCGCCACCGTTGCATTCAAGCAATTCAGTGGAATAACCTCACGTGTGTAAACCAATGCAGGAAGGAAAATGAATAAACGGAAACACTACGCATAACCCAAAACTGCATGTGTTTGGCTTAACGAGAGAGAGAGATAGAGAGAGAGCGCGGGGAAGGGCGAATGAAAGCAAAAACCACCGAACTAGAAAAAAAAACGGTACCGAAAGCAACCCCGAAAAGGCACGAAGGCGCTCGTTTTTTCCCGATCGCGCGGTCGAGCAAAAGTCGCCTGCTCAACCGCTGCTCGACCGCGATTTTGCCCGTTGAGTAGTTTTTACTTGTGTGATAGGTTTTCATTCACTCGCCCTTCCCTGCTTTCTAGAGAGAAGTCAGAACAGACGCACGGTCAGACCATTGTGCTCTCTCTCTCTCTCTCCTTGAGCGAAATGCATGACGCTATGGGTATATGCGTTGTGTTTTTGTTCATTTTTCATTATCGATATTTATTCATTTTCTTCCTGTTTGTGTACACTCGTGGGGATATTTCTCTGAATCGCTTGAATGCAACGACGGCGTAATCTAGGCGGCTTCAAATTTGTTAAGTAGCACGGTAGCACAGCTGAATGTTGTTCAGCGCCATTTGAGTTGGCGATATGCACCACATTCGAGCTTAGGTCTACATTTTGCAACTAAACTAAATGGGTAACCAGTGTTTTTGATTTTTCCTCAAATCTGTTAGAAGCCAATTCCGCCGATACGCCGGCGAAGCAAACTTGAAGCAAAATATTTAGATCAAAGCAACCGGCGAAGAGTTCGGGAAAGTGCAAAAGAAAGCGCAAACTGGCATTGTGCATGTGCTGTTCCTGGAGGCAGGTCGCATTATCGCAAAGGAAATATTACGGTAAAGGGTAAGTTAGAAATCAACGCAGGTGGAGTCTTAACTGTTTGTTGGCACTCGCATACAAATATCGGGATAAAAGCCCTAGCGCCATTATTTACCGAAAAAATTTGATTGAAACGTACAATTTGGTGCTACTGAAAACGATATATGATCGTTTTTTGGAAATCGATGCACTTTTGCTTACTAAAAGTCCTTAAATAAGTTTTTTATTGATTCTAACGCCTGTCTGTATGCAACTGATAACGTCTCGTTGTATTTGAACGAACTGAACGGGTAAATTTTATCATTTTCGATAAATGCATAGTCAACAAAAATTTAATGGAAAACCTTCATGGAGCATCAAATCCCTCCTACTTGATCTCTTAAAACACACTCTTGTGTTGTCTTACTAATGTTGTTTTTCAATAAACTTTGTCGAAAAAGGTCCACATTCAAAGTAATTTTGCTTAAATTACCGTCAGAAGTTTCATTCCTTATGTCACAACACCATAACCTCCAAAAAACGGGTGGTTTTGGTCGTTGAACCCTCCCAACGAGACATTTACGAGTATAATGTTGCGATCTCACTCTATCTAGTATCTGTTTTATATTCCCCTGTCACTCATCAGGCTGTCACTCTACTTCTCGCTACCCCTCTCATTCACAACCAACAAAAATTCACCGTCAAAGCTATCGTTTCACTCTTTTCTCTCGCTTCCACTCACTGCCTCTTTTATTCTTCACCAAAAAAGTGAGCTTACTCACCGTCCGGTGCTATTGAGTGTCGCACGGCGTTCATTCTATCTCTTATTTGAACGCGCACTGGAACTCTCTGGAACGATGGAACTCTTTTCTAACGATCAGCTGTGTGTTTGCTGGTTTTCGGGTCCGTCGACTTTTGAAGAAAATCTCAATATATTCAGCTATATTTTCTACTGAATGACAAGTACGATGTACGAAATACAGTATGCAAGCGTGGAAATACACAATTTCTGCATAAAATACAACGTCATAAGGTTGAAAAATGAGCACATCAATAAACATTTTCCATACGCTCAAACTGGACAAAACCCAACATCAACAAACCAAAGCATCTTACATCAGTGCAGGAACACATCCGATAAAGATATCGGCAACGGTTAAGGTAAAGACCCATCCGTTTGTCTATTGACGGTGATGGTAGATATGCTATTAAAATCAATCGATATTTCATGAAAGCATACGATATACGAGGATGAGCACGAGGGAAAACTTCAACCATCTGCACTATGTCATCAGACTCGTCTGGCTTTTGACGGACTTAAATATTAAGCATTATCGATAAAATACTCCCTAGCACTCCGTAGCAATGTTTGCTGACCGAAAACTGCTATTATTTCGACGAATCGAGAGTATTTGTTGTATTTGTTTGAATACACAAATGCTGCAATGGTTCTTTGACAACGCGGTTGGCAAACGGATTGATGAGATGTTTTAGTATCGAATATGGTCTGATTGTGTGTTTCTACGCTGTCCATCCAGGTATCAAATTCTGCTAATCGCTGTACTACCCCAGATAATCGTTTGCGATTCCGTCTTCGTCCGACAGATCTATCTGTCAGCATCAAACAGACGTTACAGGGTTACATGATTCCAGCTTAGATGACGGCGCATGAGCAAATGATGTGAAAATGTTTCGTACGTAGGGAATGAAAGCTCCAACTAACCATTGAAAAACCTGTCTGCGTCGCTTCGTGCGTCGTTGGTGTTAATATGGAGATGGTACTGAAATAATGTTACAATATTGTGTTGCTGAGTGACCTTTTAAAGTGATGCTAAATTTCAGAGAAAGTAACGCATAACAATTTGACTGTTGTCGGTACATTGAACATTGGTTAGAAACGGTGCCCACAGACATTGCTGCTATAGACGAGCAGGTTTTGCATGGACTTGTGCACCGAAATCGTACGAGAGTACGCGCCAGTCTAACCATTGCCATATATTTCACAGCAAGCACGAGAAGAAAACACACAGAACGAACCGAATGAGAACGAAACCGCAAAAGAAAGATCACCCTCCAGTGAGTGCACAACGACAGCGAATAATGAATCTGCATTAGCCAGAGAAATCAACCTCGCGTAAAGCTCCCTTTTTTTGGTAATTTCTTTTACAAAGCTGCTCAGTGACAGGAGCTTTGTCCCGAGGACATCTGTATTGCGAGTTGATTGGCGACTCGAAAGCAAGCCGAGTTTTTTTTTTTTAGCCGCAAGCCGAAAAACCACGTGGCTTTCGACTTGCGTTAGTTCGTTTTTTCCAGATGTTACGAGCGGGGCATCCGAACGGGTCACGCGAAGGTATGGCCCAGCTGTTCGAAGCTGCCCTCAGGTCGTAGCAATTTTACGAGGGGTCTCTCTGCCCTCGATCAATTGTCGCCAGAATTCACTGGATCCCTATTACCTTCTGCCGCTAGTTTCTACTCGCCCTTTTGGAGAGCCAATGCCGCAGAAGGGGGAGTTCCGAATTCAGCAGAACCTTTCCGATAGTTTTTGGGCAGAGAGTACCCTGAGGAGTGCCGGTCTTAGCCGAGGGGAGAGTTCCGGTTCTTTCCTTTTGAAGTAAAACAAAAAAAAACAAGTCCTTTCTTTTCGAGCTCTCGATCGACACTGATTTATTTACAGTGAAATTCTGGCTTATTTACTAGCAATATTTGCAACAGTGTGTGTTCGTGGTATCGTGTTGGGAATTTGTTGGCTGTGTGCGAGCTTAAGACGTGGATCGTAAGCGTTTGCTCGATGTATCTATCTTTGTTTAGCGATAACAACATCCGCTATTTGCTTGTTAATTTTATGCATCTCACGCAGTCGCCCTCACACGTCGCGGTCTGTCTTTTATTATCCTTTGCCTGTTTTTAGAATTCCCTCGTTTTCTTGGCCTTCTCAATGGCCTTTCCTCCTGTCGAGCCGCTCTGGATTGGTTTTTTATTTTATGTCATTTTTCTCTTTTCTTTTCTCTTTCGACAAAACCATGACAATGCCATGCATTATTTCGAACCTTTTCCGTTGCGCTAGCGCCAGCTAAATTTACCCAAAATTACTTATTTTGTTACGTTCAGTGCTTATTTTTCATGACTGGAAAATTATCTCAAAAACCTGTTTTATTCTATCTTTAATTGTTGGTAAAACTATTGTTTTGCATGTACTACTGATGAGTTTTCCCAGAGAGTTTGAAGCTTTGTTTCTATAAATCAAACTATCAAATCACATTGTTTTAAAATCTGCTATGTTATTTGTCGATTGACCCTTCAAAGGGCAATGAGGGTAAAATAATTTATGTTTGAACACATAAAGCTTAAATTTAAAATTTTTTCTTCGATTTATCTCTCATTGGTAGCCAATTTATATTTGCTCTCCATGAGATAAGTATACTTTACTTTGTACAACACGATATTTTCAGCAAGCAGATAAATAAGAAACATTATGTGCCAAATTATCTGCACGACTAAAAATAATTTATTTATCACCGAAAGAAAGAGTACAATCTATGCTAAGTCCATTTCAGATGAATGTACCATCATTCTTATCATCAAATCAATTCGAATGGCTAATATGAGCAAAAAGAAAAGTTTAAGCACTGAACATTTATAGCTGTACATATTATCACCCAAAATATTACTTATAACAAAAATCGGAAACTCGAGGAACTGCTGTGACCGAAATGTAGATTATGTATCAAATCCTGAGCCAGAAATAAAGTTCTACTCTCAAGGATTTTGTTAAATTTTTCACAGAAGCTAAATTAAAGTTTTAGTTGCTTTTTTATTCATCTTTCTTGCTAGTCATAAAAAGCGTAGGAAATCATTGGTAAATCATGTAAAAGGTATCAGATCAAAGAAATGTTCAAACTTAAATAATAAAAAAAACATAGATCCATTTATAACAAATCATTTTAGAAGGAACGATAATTCCTTTCTCGTATGATTAATGCACCTCTGACAAAACTGTGTGTTTTTGAAAATTGATCGTACTTGCGGAATACAGGATCATTTTGAAAATAATTATGAAGCTTTTAAAAATTCAATCGATGTTTTTATTTTATGGATCGTTCTTGATCAAAAAAAATTTTTTTAGTACATCCTCGATGCAAAAAAAAATTTGTTTAGTACATCCTCGATCTAAAAAAAATTTTTTAGTACATCCTCGATCTAAAAAATTTTTTTAGTACATCCTTGATCTAAAAAAAAATTTTTTAGTACATCCTCGATCTAAAAAAATTTTTTTAGTACATCTTTGATCTAAAAAAAATTTTTTAGTACATCCTCGATCTAAAAAAAATTTTGTTAGTACATCCTTGATATGAAAAAAATTTTTTTAGTACATCCTCGATCTAAAAAAAATTTTTTTAGTACATCCTCGATCTAAAAAAATTTTTTTAGTACATCCTTGATATGAAAAAAATTTTTTTTGGTACATCCTCGATCTAAAAAAATTTTTTTAGTACATCCTCGATCTAAAAAAAGTATTTTTAGAACATCCTCGATCAAAAAAAATTTTTTTAGTACATCCTCGATCAAAAAAAATTTTTTTAGTACATCCTTGATATGAAAAAAATTTTTTTAGTACATCCTCGATCTAAAAAAAATTTTTTTAGTACATCCTGGATCTAAAAAAATTTTTTTTGGTACATCCTCGATCTAAAAAAATTTTTTTAGTACATCCTCGATCTAAAAAAAGTATTTTTAGAACATCCTCGATCAAAAAAAATTTTTTTAGTACATCCTCGATCAAAAAAAATTTTTTTAGTACATCCTCGATCTAAAAAAAATTTTTTTAGTACATGCTTGATATGAAAAAATTTTTTTTAGTACATCCTCGATCTAAAAAAAATTTTTTTAGTACATCCTCGATCAAAAAAAATTTTTTAGTGCATCCTCGATCTAAAAAAAATTTTTTAGTACATCCTCGATCAAAAAAAAATTTTTTTAGTACATCCTCGATCTAAAAAAAATTTTTTTAGTACATCCTTGATATGAAAAAAATTTTTTTAGTACATCCTCGATCTAAAAAAATTTTTTTAGTACATCCTCGATCTAAAAAAATTTTTTTAGTACATCTTTGATCTAAAAAAAATTTTTTAGTACATCCTCGATCTAAAAAAAATTTTTTTAGTACATCCTGGATCTAAAAAAATTTTTTTTGGTACATCCTCGATCTAAAAAAATTTTTTTAGTACATCCTCGATCTAAAAAAAGTATTTTTAGAACATCCTCGATCAAAAAAAATTTTTTTAGTACATCCTCGATCAAAAAAAATTTTTTTAGTACATCCTCGATCTAAAAAAAATTTTTTAGTACATGCTTGATATGAAAAAATTTTTTTTAGTACATCCTCGATCTAAAAAAAATTTTTTTAGTACATCCTCGATCAAAAAAAAATTTTTTTAGTACATCCTCGATCTAAAAAAAAATTTTTTAGTACATCCTCGATCAAAAAAAAATTTTTTTAGTACATCCTCGATCTAAAAAAAATTTTTTTAGTACATCCTTGATATGAAAAAAATTTTTTTAGTACATCCTCGATCTAAAAAAATTTTTTAAGTACATCCTCGATCTAAAAAAAATTTTTTTAGTACATCCTCGATCTAAAAAAAATTTTTTTAGTACATCCTCGATCAAAAAAAAATTTTTTAGTACATCCTCGATCTAAAAAAAATTTTTTTAGTACATCCTCGATCTAAAAAAAATTTTTTTAGTACATCCTCGATCTAAAAAAAATTTTTTTAGTACATCCTTGATATGAAAAAATTTTTTTTAGTACATCCTCGATCTAAAAATATTTTTTTAGTTCATCCTCGATCTAAAAAAAATTTTTTTAGTACATCCTTGATATGAAAAAATTTTTTTCAGTACATCCTCGATCTAAAAAAATTTTTTAGTACATCCTCGATCTAAAAAAAATTTTTTTAATACATCCTTGATATGAAAAAATTTTTTTAGTACATCCTTGATATGAAATAATTTTTTTAGTACATCCTCGATCAAAAAAAATTTTTTTAGTACATCCTTGATATGAAAAAATTTTTTTCAGTACATCCTCGATCTAAAAAAATTTTTTAGTACAGCCTGGATCTAAAAAAAAATTTTTTAAGTACATCCTTGATATGAAATAATTTTTTTAGTACATCCTCGATCAAAAAAAATTTTTTTAGTACATCTTTGATATGAAAAAAATTTTTTTAGTACATCCTTGATATGAAATAATTTTTTTGGTACATCCTCGATCTAAAAAAATTTTTTTAGTACATTCTCGATCTAAAAAAAATTTTTTTAGTACATCCTAGATCAAAAAAAATTTTTTTAGTACATCCTCGATCTAAAAAAAATTTTTTTAGTACATCCTTGATATGAAAAAAATTTTTTTAGTACATCCTCGATCTAAAAAAAATTTTTTTAGCACATCCTCGATCAAAAAAAATTTTTTTAGCACATCCTCGATCTAAAAAAAATTTTTTAGTACATCCTTGATATGAAAAAATTTTTTTTAGTACATCCTCGATCTAAAAAATTTTTTTAGTACATCCTTGATATGAAAAAATTTTTTTAGTACATCCTCGATATAAACAAAATTTTTTTAGTACATCCTTGATATGAAAAAAATTTTTTTAGTACATCCTCGATCTAAAAAAAATTTTTTTAGTACATCCTCGATCTAAAAATATTTTTTTAGTACATCCTCGATCTAAAAAAATTTTTTTAGTACATCCTCGATCTAAAAAAAATTTTTTTAGTACATCCTCGATCTAAAAAAATTTTTTTAGTACCTCCTCGATCTAAAAAAAATTTTTTTAATGCATCCTTGATAAAAAAAATTTTTTTAGTAGATCCTCGATCTAAAAAAAATTTTTTTAGTACATCCTTGATATGAAAACAATTTTTTTAGTACATCCTTGATCTAAAAAAATTTTTTTAGTACATCCTCGATCTAAAAAAATTTTTTTAGTACATCCTCGATCAAAAAAAAATTTTTTAGTACATCCTCGATCTAAAAAAAATTTTTTAATACATCCTCGATCAAAAAAAAACTTTTTAGTACATCCTTGATATGAAAAAAAAGTTTTTTAGTACATCCTCGATCTAAAAAAAATTTTTTTAGTACATCCTCGATATGAAAAAAATTTTTTTAGTACATCCTCGATCAAAAAAAAATTTTTTTAGTACATCCTCGATTTAAAAAATTTTTTTTAGTACATCCTCCATCTAAAAAAAATTTTTTTAGTACATCCTCGATCAAAAAAAAATTTTTTAGTACATCCTTGATCTAAAAAAATTTTTTTAAGTACATCCTCGATCAAAAAAAATTTTTTTAGTACATCCTCGATCTAAGAAAAATTTTTTCAATACATCCTCGATCTAAAACAAATTTTTTTAGTACATCCTTGATCAAAAAAAAATTTCCTTGAAATCCTTGAACAAAAAAATCCTTCTCATCATCATTTGCTGATACATTTCTGTAATATCAGCGGCTATTGCCGTCCTAAACTCTCTAAACCTCGAGAGAACGGCCGTTACTGGCGTGAGCAGATCTGGGCCGATAAGGAGTTTTTTTTGCTCAAACTTACTCCGCTTCAGCACTTCAGCAGCGGCGTCCATTCGGATTGATGACGGGCAAAAATTGGTAAGTACCATTTTTGCGCGGGTAGTCCGTTTGCAGCTCTGACGCACGTATCCTTTTGTCCACATACCCTTTAATTGAGGGCATTTATTTTAGCCGCCGTGTCGCCAGCTCGCTTCATCTTACGCTCCCAGCACTGCAGCCTGGCAAGAGGCAAGATTTTGCGATTTTGCAAGGCAGAACTGGTTGACTGATTTCGCCCAAAGCAGGCCGGTTGGGCGCGTCGTCCATCAATCATCTGGTGGGTGTTCTCCTTTCAAAATAGCTAAGGCAAGTGGACCGCGGTGGACCCAAAACTTTCAACATCAAAATATTGCTCGACGACGCTTGGCATTTCGCATCGATGATAGCTGTACTCGGGCGAGCCTTTTTTGGACGGCTTTGTGCCAACTCCACCTTCATGCAGTTCGACTCTCGGTCAAGCGCCGAAAATGGGAGATTCCAGCCAGAGGATATTATTCTCCACTCGGGCACCATTCATCCGGCGTAACGAATCGACACTGGAAAGCAGCTGGCAGTCCGGCAAATGGTGCCACGTTACCGCATCCGTTCGGGACAAAAAAAAAGGGACAAAAAACCTCAGCTGAAAACTTTTCCCGTCGACCGTTAGCAGCGGTGGTGGGTGAAAGTGTTGCATGGAATGAAAGTAATGTTTAATAAGCAATTTTATTTATCAACTTTTCGGTCGACCGATCGGTTTAGTGGCCGTTTTGGGGGGGCTGATACGGTTGTGTATTGGGCCGCCGCGTGGGTTTCTGATGCCCTTTCGACCGTCGGTGGCATCCGGGAATGGTTTTGCTTAGTGGTTGGCCGTTGGTTGGCCGTTTGCGAAAGTTTTCTTTTCCACCTTCGGGAGCACAAGGGCTTGCAAAAGGGCACACGCTCGCGGACGGTTTAACTCGCCATCGCCGTGGATGCCGGAGCTGATGATATTTAATGAAGGAACGGGGTGGTCGCCTTCTCACATTTAATTCAAACGAAAATCATTCAGCCCGATGGCCGATGAATTTGCCGGCAGCTTTCGCACACTTGCTAAAGGCACCAAAAGCCCGTTTTATTTGTGCCCAATTAATTGCGCCAGCCCCACTCACCAGCGGGAAAACAAGTTCTGCTGGACGTGGGATGATTTCTTCAAATTAAATTCCAAACTTGGCGATAGTTTCCTCTTGCGGCAGGATGGTTTTTTTTCCAGGAAAGAACATTACTCCGTTCGCATCGGTGCCGGTGGAAACGGATTGTGGCTCTCGGCTGGACTCGAGAGGTCCTGGACTTTTCCGTCTCGCTCGCTCACTCTCGAAACTAACGCGCACGAAAAGCAATGCAATGATGTACTCTAGAGATCACCCACCCACTTGGGTACATTTCATTCAGAAATAGTTTTCCTTTCTTCCTGCCACGTGCCGCTGGAAAAGCTCCCCATTTCCAGCTGGAAGGGAATTAAACGTGCGTGCCGTGGTTCAGCTTTCCACGGGTAGACGTTCGAGGAAAAATTGAGCCATAGCTAAAATTAGCGCAACTCCTTTCGCACCCCATTTACATTATGGAAACGGCGGGAGCGTGTTCCTGGGGCTCAGTAAGCCGTTTCCGGTTGTCGGGGTGCATCCACAAAAATAATACCCACGTCTCTGTTTGTTTAGGAATAGTTCAATGTGCTCTGAAAGTTTCCATTGCAAGACTTATGCGGTATTTTTTCATAAGCAGTGAGTATATATAAATTTACCAACGAGATGGGGATTGTTATCCCTATTTAGCTTACAAAATTTGAATAAAAAAGGACTTTACCAGGTCCTCTTATTTATAAACACGAAGTCAATATTGCTCAATGTTACAATTGTTAAACAATTAAGGTGATAACTTAAGGATAATTAAGGTGAGTTGATAACTTCTTAGTGGGTGCCAAATATTAAAACTTTGAGCACGTTTTGTCAAACAAATATATATATCATTAAGGTGTATTTTAAATTCTAAAAAAAATTCGCTTTGAATGTTCCTTATACAGTCTTTGATGATGTAAGTCTCGTTCATAATAAATTTTATCATATATTACCAAATTCAACAATTAAACTAAAAACGTTATACAACGTATTACATTTAGTTAAACATGCCCTTTTTTCTTATTTCAAACACATGGCTCAGTGGCATCAAAATTGATTAAATTAATTTTGTATCTTCCCACACATGGAAAAATATCGAAAAGTCATAGTCTCTAATTTTGTTAAAATTGTGATTTCATTTTCGGCAATCTCAGTCCATCTGTAAACAAATGGTTCAAAACCGGAACGTATGTATATTTGATAGTAGCCCTTAAATGGTTAGAAAGCTTCTTAACTAGAATACCCTACTAACTCATTCGCCCCATTACGAACGCTCCCGAACAAATACCTCGTTTATTCCACGCCCAACGACGAACCTCCCAAAAATGGGCCCAAAACCTCCTCAATTCCCAATTCGATCATCCCATCACAAATCGGACCCACGGGCGGCAGATAATGGAGGATAAAAAAAAAGAAAAAGGCAAGACCCCATTAAGCCTGGGAAAACCAAGCGACATAAACGGTCACTGGTCTTATCACACTCGACCGCTTGAAAGCCATTAGTTTGAAACACGCGGAAAGCCGCACGAGATGAAGCGATGAAGATACGCGATGATGGTCTCGCGACAACTTCTCATCAGCCGGGAACCGTAGGCAGTTCCCACCAGGTTGTCGTGGATCGGTCGATCACACGAGATCAGATCGACGGAAAGAACCGGCCGTTGGGCGAGAACCACTCCATCATTGTGGTTTGTGAAATGCAATCTTGACGCGCTTGATGGACGTGGAAGTTCCCGCTTTTCTACGGGCGCGTTTTCTGCTTTTTTTTTCCCCCCGAGCGTGAAGATCCCGAGCGAAGGTGTTTGGGAAGAAAGAATTGTCACCAGCTGTTGTTTCCGTTGGGCGCTTTAATGCTCGTGTTAATGCGTGTTGAGGCGCTTGGTGGCATAATTGGCGAGGTTCCTTTGCGGCGAGGTTGTGTAAACCCGGCTACTGTGCATTCTGAAGCATATGCAAAATAGTCCAAGATGGCGTTCGAAAGCTACCACAATCAATCTCTGTCTCGTGGGTCATTTCCAAGAGCTCAAGCGGTAGCAAACGGTGCTTCTGAAAGTGTCGTCTTGAAGACCCACAGATTCTTTAGAAGGTGGGGTTTTTCTTTATCATTTCTTCCATGTTCAGTTGGTCGATTGCGAACAGTTTCCAGCAGCTGCGAGTTTCCACGATGAGAAGGAGGATAATCCACCATTAACCTTCCCATCGACACCTCGCTAGAACGTCGCCTAAAACCCGCACAAGGACGGGCACGTTCTAAGCGCTCGCTCGCTCCCACGCGAACCGTCACCGAGAGGGCTGGCGTGGAGCGAGATTTATGATCGCGCCTGCTGCTTGCAAGGATCGCAAGGTCCGTGAAGGCCCACGCCCGTAGGGAAAGGTTAGAGATTACCTGCCTGAAGCCACCGGCGAGAGATCTTGGCTTGGCTGCAACCTCGTGGCAGCCCGGTTTAGTTGGTCTCCGATTTTTCCCGGCCCTTTTCAGGGGGGGGGGGGGTGGGTGGGTTTTTAAACGGGCGGAAGGTCAACTCACCTGGCCGGAGGGAGCGTGGGGTGTGGCGTTCCGTGACGTGGCTCGAATGGAACACCACCGGATCAGAGGAGTGAACGGCGAGTAGTAGCGCAGTTATAGGTTAGTCACGATTTGGTGCTCGAACCCCGGAAGCAAAAACGGGGACCCTTAGAGGGGAGAGCTTTGGAACTCGCTCACTCGATGGTTGGTGGTCAGGGAAGAGAGTGAGAGAGAGAGAGAGAGGTACCGTAGGAGAGAAGAGAAAGAAGTAAAGCTGGAGCTAACCTGGTAGAGATACAGTGGGCTGGCTTTGCAGTGAAATAGTTCATGCGATATTAAAATTCGTTTGATACTCAAGTGGAGGATTAGAGGGAAGTGATAAGGGATGGAAAATAAAGGCTCCTATGCTTCTTTATCCTTTTCTAATATTTGCCTCTGTTAACACCTTGAGTACCGCGTCACCCAAAAAGGTGGGTGACGGAATATTTTCTAAGAGGTCGTGTTTTTGAATATTTAGAACAGCTTTTATTCTTAAATATCAAAATTATGGCCAAAAAGGCATCCAAACGAACGTAAAGAAAGCCTAAAATTCATCACAAACGTAAAGCGGGAAGAATTAGAGCCAGTTCAACCGTAGCTATGACATATGACCAAGAAACGCTTGAATCGTGACAGTCTGTGAAATTTCCTAAAAACGAATGCCACGCAAGGTGTTTAAAGTAATCAAACATAAACTTTGTCCTTTATAACGAATCCTAAACATGATTAAATGCTCTCCCTTCACTCAATCCGGATCGCTCGAGGCGTGCCATCCTGGCCGTCTGTGCCACATCGCCAACCCCTATCAAAGAAAAGCTTAGAAGCAGAACCATTCCGTCCCGCCACGGCCTAACCGCAACGCCAACGCGAGATGAGAGTGTTGACGGTTTTCTCACGAAAAGGGAGTGGATTTGAGGCCCCACCGGAGTGAACCGTCGTCCGTGAGGCGCCCTGTTTGCCAAACTCCCTTGAGTCATTCCGTCCCATTAGCGTCGGCAAACGAGGACAAACATACGGGGTACGTGTCGGTACGGTGCCTACGCACCTTTTTAAGGCACGTCTCTCGAACGCCGTAATCCCGTTTGGTGGTGTTGGTTTTTTTTTTTGCCGGTTTCTTCCATTTGCCTGCTCGATAATGCATTAACCGGAGCTCGTGTTCGGGAGAAAACAGTGCCAGGCATCTGATAGGCAAATGACTAGATTGAATGCTTAATTAATGTGTCTTTGATATTGGCTTGCGCAAAGTCGCGATCGGCCAAATGCATCAGTTAATCGATCTTTTCTGTGCGATGCGGCTACATTATAGTACGACGATTGACGGGCGGGCAGCAGTAAGTCGGTTCAATTAACATCCATCCGCATTTACAGAGCAAGGCTGCAGGCTGCATAAAGCTAAGCTGGCTCTTTTCGTGCGGCAATATTCTTCAGTCACGTTGCGATCCACCCGCGACGGGTCTGCGTGACAATCGGTTGTTGACCTATGCCACCTGCTATCGTTTGCAGTGGTCGAGACAAGCGGTACTAGATCTCGATGATCGATAAGCAGCTTTGGTGCCGTTGCCAAGAACGGCTCTGGACAGTAGCTCTGGCCGACGTACGTACGTCAACCTTCATCCACGCAGGCTCGTCTCGACGTCTCGACGTTCTCCTGCGCTATACGCGGATACGCACAGGATCTTCCCGAGGAGGTCCCGTTATACCGAGCTGCTTATGCGTCAACTCGTGGTCCATCAACGTCACAGCCTCCCTAAAAAACCCTTCCCACACTTCCCTCCCACCCCTTCGCCACTTAAAAAAATCCAGAACAAAAAAAGAAAAAACCACTTCCACATACACATACTCACACCATCAAAGTCAGTTCCCTTCACCACGCTTGCCTCAGCACAACCAAATAAAAACCCCAAACATCCTCTTCACGCCGAAAACAAATATCTCCCTGGCCCCAACAAACGCATGCTCTGATTTGTGTCTGTGCTGGAACATCCGAAGTTTAAGCAAAAAAAAAAAAACTTGGATGAACTAAAAATCCTTATCACAATTCAATATCCATAACAGATAGAGTGGCACATGTGGCAGTGATCACCACCCCAGAGGGAAATGTGGAGAGGCTGGGTTGGGTTGGAACGCCAACACCTCTCGTTGGCCTTTTCGTTATCTCCGAATCCCCCCTTCACCAAACCCTCGCACTCCTTTCCAACCTCATCCTGGAATCAGGCGAAAATTACCAAATACCAAAATACGAACGGCAATAAAGGCAACGGGATGGGTTTCCCTCTGGTGGAACGAATCAGGTGCCAAAGTAAAAAAAAAAGGAAAGCTCTCTGGCGTCTCGGAAGAGCCAGCAAAATCCCCAATAACCTGTTCCTCCCAACAATACCAAGAAGCCAAGTTGCCATTGCTAGAAAAGCGATTAAAACTGAAAAAGGGAAACCTCCTGGGCTGGGTTTGTGGAAAGAATATCTCCGGCAGCCTCAAGCAACGACATCTGGCGGAAGGTCTCGTTCCTTACCGGCAAAAAAAAAAACAAATCCTCTAACAATGCAATCCTACTAAAAAGCACCAAATGACTCCATTTCGCGAAGGTCTCTGCTGCTAGCAGCTTCCCTGCCCGATTCTAAAAACCACAAAGACACAGCATCGAACCAAAAATGCAACGAATTGTTCTCCATCGAAGAGCTGACCTGGCAAAAAATCTCCCCCCCCCCCCCCCCAGAAGGCAAAAAAAAGCGCTCCTACATTCCTAGAACGAAATATGGTCTTCCGGAAGCTTTCCGGAAAACTGGAAACTCAGCCTAACAAACCCAATGACTCCCCAAAACGACGTTGACAGCTACAGACCTGTGTAGGAAAAGTCATGGAGAGAACCGGTCAACCGGCGGTCCAGTTCAGGAGCTAGAAAACAAGAACCTACTGAGCCCTCCGGGCCAATCATGGCTCGAGGCGAGCAACCAGCACGTGGACTGTGGACATCCAAGACCTGTCTAAAGCGTTCGATAGAACGTGGAGCCAGGCTGTTCTGGAGCCGCTCTGCAGATGGGGCTTCGCGGGGTCGGACATGATGTCCTTCATCAGAGGCATGAAAATTCAGGGTCACCACCTGTGGACAAACACCTCAAAAGACCACAAACTACAACAACAATGGTCACGTTGGACCGGGTGCGACATCTCCCACGCCAAATCAAGCACCCTGCACGTATGCAACAGATCAAAACACAAACACAAACAAACTCCACTTCAACTCTTCAATAAATCCCTTCATCGCAAGCGTCAAGAAAGCCGACATCCTTGACGCCCGTCTTTCCTTTTTCGCCACACATTCCAAACGAGTCAAAAAAAAGAGGCCGATATCCCGACTCAAGCTCATTCCGAATGCTCGGTGCAGGAAAACATAGAGCGTACAGATGCAAAATTAATACAAAAAATAATCGATGCTTGGCTGCTACCAAAACTTCTCTCTGGGATAGAAATAGACTCCAGGCAAAGGGAGACCTTTGAAGAAACAATAAGCCCGATCTATCACGACCTATAACAACAAACAAATATAAGCCCAACAAATCTATATTATGTGAGAGTGTGGACTCCTGCCGATTCAACATCTGGTTACACCAAAGACTAGTGGCCGCCGCGGCCTGCCGGATAAGAGAAAAAAGGCGAAGCTGGAAACACCATAGTAGGCAGAGCCAACGTAGGTCTTGAAAAACTTACCCCAAAAACAACTTCCGTCCATGGGACCTACCGCCGATCGCAGTAAGCTGGCATTTCAGAGACAGTTTCAACAAACAGCAACGAAAGATTGAAACCAAACACTCTTTCCTCTGAAATGCGCCAAACATTCTAAAAAACACCAGCACCACATTTACACAGATGGCTCTCGGCCACAACAACAACACAGCGGGCTGTGGAATTTATTTCCAAATACGACAAAATCGCCCCACAAACTGCCAGAACACACACACATAGCATCCTTTTTTCTGCCGCAAGCAATAATGCCATCATCATTGCAGCAGAAGACTGCCTACGTTCCGTTAGACAAACCATCCGTCCAGATTCACAGCTAGTGCCAGCGTACTCTCTCTCTGCGTGCTTTAGAGTACACGGCAACACGGCCAGGGTCGCTAGCATCCAGCAAGCTCGAACAACTTGCACAGGAATCCACAACATCTTTCTGTTGGATTCCCAGGACCTCTTAGCCACCAGAGGCGGAAATAAAACCCATGCAAACCACGACCCAACAACAACCAGGAAAGATGTACAGAACTCAGCCAAAAGCTGGGAATACACCGAAGCGAAATTACTCGAATTCCTACGACTCACCAATCGAAAGCAGCAAATATAGCCACCTCACAGCTGCAAAGCCAAACGACATCGGAATATGCGGAACTTTAGAGGCGAAAGTCTCTATAAAAATACACAAACAAAAAAGAGTCAAGTCGATCTGCACCTGTTGCAGTAAGGTATTTTTTAAGCACGTCTCGGTCGGCCGAACTTTCCATCTAAATGTGCTCATGATTTCGTCTAGGTTTTCCGCGTGGCGGCGAACGGCGGCACTACTACGGGTTTTTGAGTGCTCTGCCTTTTCAACGCCTTTTTGCAGACGCAGAACGGTTTCGTCGTCCGTGCGTCCGTGGATCGTTCGAAGCTCGACTGAAACGGTGGCCGGAAGTCTTCCGGATCTCCGGAAAGCGTCGGGAGGTCTTCGCTCGAAAGCATCGAACGCTGATTGCCTGTGTGCCGTTGAGCTTAGCGGGAGGATAGACTTTTGTAGACTCCTTTTCGAAAAACAAAAACCGTCACTTTTCGGCTACGAGCTTGCGGTTATTCTCCTCGGTGCCTCCTCCACGATCGAGCAGCGTATCCAGGGATGGTAGGGAAGTCGGAGGAAGAATGCCTTGCCGAATTTGCACACAACTTTTCCGTTAGCGCGAAGTTTCGACGTACGTCGATGTTTTTTTATAAGCAGAAAGTTGCTTTTACTTCGCGCTAATGAGAGCAAGCTTTTTCTTAGCATGTTGAATATTAAACTCAGCCCCTCGGGCATTTGCACGTTTTTAGCAATCTGCTTTTTTTAATTTGGTGGTTTAGCGAGAGCGCTAAAAACGGCCTGTTACTCCTCCGAGTGCTGATTTGAAAAGAGCCCGGTAACGATCTCTCTCTCGGCCAGTCGCTTCGGCAGTCTGCTCTCACCTAAGCCGAGTCCTTAACAGCGCCCCCTAGCGTCTAGTCCTACTGCGAGGCGCCGCAGTATTTACCTTGGCCTGGGTGTCGAGCCGTCGCTCAAGTGACGCCGAGTATCGAGCAGTTACTTAGGTGACAACATCTTTGAACAAAAAAAATTTATTTCGGATCGTCCTCGATCTAAAAAAATTTTTTTAGTACATCCTCGATCAAAAAAAATTTTTTTAGTACATCCTCGATCTAAAAAAAAATTTTTTTGTACATCCTCGATCAAAAAAAATTTTTTTAGTGCATCCTCGATCTAAAAAAAATTTTTTTAGTACATCCTTGATATGAAAAAAATTTTTTTAGTACATCCTCGATCTAAAAAAATTTTTTTAGTACATCCTTGATATGAAAAAAATTTTTTTAGTACATCCTCGATCTAAAAAAATTTTTTTAGTACATCCTTGATATGAAAAAAATTTTTTTAGTACATCCTCGATTAAAAAAAATTTTTTTAGTACATCCTCGATCTAAAAAAAATTTTTTTAGTACATCCTAGATCAAAAAAAATTTTTTTAGTACATCCTCGATATAAAAAAAATTTTTTTGGTACATCCTCGATATAAAAAAAATTTTTTTTTACATCCTTGATATGAAAAATTTTTTTTAGTACATCCTCGATCTAAAAAAATTTTTTTAGTACATCCTTGATATGAAAAAAATTTTTTTAGTACATCCTCGATCTAAAAAAATTTTTTTAGTACATCCTTGATATGAAAAAAATTTTTTTAGTACATCCTCGATCAAAAAAAATTTTTTTAGTACATCCTCGATCTAAAAAAAATTTTTTTAGTACATCCTAGATCAAAAAAAATTTTTTTAGTACATCCTCGATCTAAAAAAAAATTTTTTAGTACATCCTTGATATGAAAAAATTTTTTTTAGTACATCCTCGATCTAAAAAAATTTTTTTAGTACATCCTCGATCAAAAAAAATTTTTTTAGTACATACTCGATCTAAAAAAATTTTTTTAGTACATCCTCGATCAAAAAAAATTTTTTTAGTACATACTCGATCTAAAAAAAATTTTTTTAGTACATCCTAGATCAAAAAAAATTTTTTTAGTACATCCTCGATCTAAAAAAAAATTTTTTAGTACATCCTTGATATGAATAAATTTTTTTTAGTACATCCTCGATCTAAAAAAATTTTTTTAGTACATCCTCGATCAAAAAAAATTGTTTTAGTACATCCTTGATATGAAAAAATTTTTTTAGTACATCCTCGATCAAACAAAATTTTTTTAGTACATCCTCGATCTAAAAAAAATTTTTTAGTACATCCTCGATCTAAAAAAATTTTTTTAGTACATCCTCGATCAAAAAAAAATTTTTTTAGTACATCTTCGATTTAAAAAAAAATTTTCTAGTACATCCTCGATCTAAAAAAATTTTTTTAGTACATCCTCGATCAAAAAAAAATTTTTTTAGTACATCTTCGATTTAAAAAAAAATTTTCTAGTACATCCTCGATCTAAAAAAAATTTTTTAGTACATCCTCGATCTAAAAAAATTTTTTTAGTACATCCTCGATCAAAAAAAAATTTTTTTAGTACATCTTCGATTTAAAAAAAAAAATTTTCTAGTACATCCTCGATCAAAAAAAATTTTTTTAGTACATCCCCGATATAAAAAAAATTTTTTTTAGTACATCCTCGATCAAAAAAAATTTTTTTAGTACATCCTCGATCTAAAAAAAAATTTTTTAGTACATCCTAGATATGATAAAATTTTTTTTAGTACATTCTCGATCTAAAAAAATTTTTTTAGTACATCCTCGATCAAAAAAAAATTTTTTTAGTACATCTTCGATTTAAAAAAAAATTTTCTAGTACATCCTCGATCTAAAAAAATTTTTTTAGTACATCCTCGATCAAAAAAAAATTTTTTTAGTACATCTTCGATTTAAAAAAAAATTTTCTAGTACATCCTCGATCTAAAAAAATTTTTTTAGTACATCCTCGATCAAAAAAAAATTTTTTTAGTACATCTTCGATTTAAAAAAAAATTTTCTAGTACATCCTCGATCTAAAAAAAATTTTTTAGTACATCCTCGATCTAAAAAAATTTTTTTAGTACATCCTCGATCAAAAAAAAATTTTTTTAGTACATCTTCGATTTAAAAAAAAAAATTTTCTAGTACATCCTCGATCTAAAAAAATTTTTTTAGTACATCCCCGATCTAAAAAAATTTTTTTAGTACATCCTCGATCTAAAAAAAATTTTTTAGTACATTCTCGATCCAAAAAAATTTTTTAGTACATCCTCGATCTAAAAAAATATTTTTTAGTACATCCTCGATCAAAAAAAAATTTTTAGTACATCCTCGATCTAAAAAAAATTTTTTTAGTACATCCTTGATATGAAAAAATTTTTTTTAGTACATCCTCGATTTAAAAAAAATTTTTTTAGTACATCCTCGATCTAAAAAAATTTTTTAGTACATCCTCGATCTAAAAAAATTTTTTTAGTACATCCTCGATATAAAAAAAATTTTTTTTAGTACATCCTCGATCTAAAAAAATTTTTCTAGTACATCCTCGATCTAAAAAAAAATTTTTAGTACATCCTCGATCAAAAAAAAATTTTTTTAGTACATCCTCGATCAAAAAAAAATTTTTTTAGTACATCCTTGATATGAAAAAATTTTTTTTAGTACATCCTCGATCTAAAATAAATTTTTTTAGTACCTCCTTGATCAAAAAAAAATTCCTTGAAATCCTTGAACAAAAAAATCCTTCTCATCATTATTTGCTGATACATTTCTGTAATATCAGCGGCTATTGCCGTCCTAAACTCGCTAAACCTCGAGAGAACGGCCGATAAGGAGTTTTTTTGCTCAAACTTACTCCGCTTCAGCACTTCAGCTGCGGCGTCCATTCGGATTGATGACGGGCAAAAATTGGTAAGTACCATTTTTGCGCGGGTAGTCCGTTTGCAGCTCTGACGCCGTTACTCTTCGCAACGTATCCTTTTGTCCACATACCCTTTAATTGAGGGCATTTATTTTACCCGCCAAGTTGCCAGCTCGCTTCATCTTTCGCTCCCAGCACTGCAGCCTGGCAAGAGGCAAGATTTTACGATTTTGCAAGGCAGAACTGGTTGACTGATTTCGCCCAAAGCAGGCCGGTTGGGCGCGTCGTCCATCAATCATCTGGTGGGTGTTCTCCTTTCAAAATAGCTAAGGCAAGTGGACCGCGGTGGACCCAAAACGTTCTGCTCGACGACGCTTGGCATTTCGCATCGATGATAGCTGTACTCGGGCGAGCCTTTTTTGGACGGCTTTGTGCCAACTCCACCTTCATGCAGTTCGACTCTCGATCAAGCGCCGGAAATGGGAGATTCCAGCCAGAGGATATTATTCTCCACTCGGGCACCATTCATCCGGCGTAACGAATCGACACTGGAAAGCAGCTGGCAATCCGGCAAATGGTGCCACGTTACCGCATCCGTTCGGGACAAAAAAAAAAGGGACAAAAAACCTCAGCTGAAAACTTTTCCCGTCGACCGTTAGCAGCGGTGGTGGGTGAAAGTGTTGCATGGAATGAAAGTAATGTTTAATAAGCAATTTTATTTATCAACGTTTCGGTCGACCGATCGGTGAGGTGGCCGTTTTTGGGGGGCTGTTACGGTTGTGTATTGGGCCGCCGCGTGGGTTTCTGATGCCTTTCGACCGTCGGTGGCATCCGGGAATGGTTTTGCTTAGTGGTTGGCCGTTGGTTGGCCGTTTGCGAAAGTTTTCTCTTCCACCTTCGGGAGCACAAGGGCTTGCAAAAGGGCACACGCTCGCGGACGGTTTAACTCGCCATCGCCGTGGATGCCGGAGCTGATGATATTTAATTAAGGAACGGGGTGGTCGCCTTCTCACATTTAATTCAAACGAAAATCATTCAGCCCGATGGCCGATGAATTTGCCGGCAGCTTTCGCACACTTGCTAAAGGCACCAAAAGCCCGTTTTATTTGTGCCTAATTAATTGCGCCAGCCCCACTCACCAGCGGGAAAACAAGTTCTGCTGGACGTGGGATGTTTTCCTCAAATTAAATTCCAAACTTGGCGATAGTTTCCTCTTGCGGCAGGATGGTTTTTTTCCAGGAAAAAACATTACTCCGTTCGCATCGGTGCCGGTGGAAACGGATTGTGGCTCTCGGCTGGACTCGAGAGGTCCTGGACTTTTCCGTCTCGCTCGCTCACTCTCGAAACTAACGCGCACGAAAAGCAATGCAATGATGTACTCCAGAGATCTGCAACTAATCCCTTCACTCAATCCGGTTCGCTCGAGGCGTGCCATCCTGGCCGTCTGTGCCACATCGCCAACCCCTATCAAAGAAAAAGTTAGAAGCAGAACCATTCCGTCCCGCCACGGCCTAACCGCAACGCCAACGCGAGATGAGAGTGTTGGCGATTTTCTCACGAAAAGGGAGTGGATTTGAAGCCCCACCGGAGTGAACCGTCGTCCGTGAGGCGCCCGATCTGGCCATTAATTATGCCACGGGCGATGGTGGACATCCGGGCCCGGGTTGTTTTTTCCTCCCTTGCCGTCATGCCGTCCCATTAGCGTCGGCAAACGAGGACAAACATACGGGGGTACGTGTCGGTACGGTGCCTACGCACCTTTTTAAGGCACGTCACTCGAACGCCGTAATCCCGTTTGGTGGTGTTGGTTTTTTTTTTTGCTGGTTTCTTCTATTTGCCTGCTCGATAATGCATTAACCGGAGCTCGTGTTCGGGAGAAAACAGTGCCAGGCATCTGATAGGCAAATGACTAGATTGAATGCTTAATTAATGTGTCTTTGATATTGGCTTGCGCAAAGTCGCGATCGGCCAAATGCATCAGTTAATCGATCTTTTCTGTGCGATGCGGCTACATTATAGTACGACGATTGACGGGCGGGCAGCAGTAAGTCGGTTCAATTAACATCCATCCGCATTTACAGAGCAAGGCTGCAGGCTGCATAAAGCTAAGCTGGCTCTTTTCGTGCGGCAATATTCTTCAGTCACGTTGCGATCCACCCGCGACGGGTCTGCGTGACAATCGGTTGTTGACCTATGCCACCTGCTATCGTTTGCAGTGGTCGAGACAAGCGGTACTAGATCTCGATGATCGATAAGCAGCTTTGGTGCCGTTGCCAAGAACGGCTCTGGACAGTAGCTCTGGCCGACGTACGTACGTCAACCTTCATCCACGCAGGCTCGTCTCGACGTCTCGACGTTCTCCTGCGCTATACGCGGATACGCACAGGATCTTCCCGAGGAGGTCCCGTTATACCGAGCTGCTTATGCGTCAACTCGTGGTCCATCAACGTCACAGCCTCCCTAAAAAACCCTTCCCACACTTCCCTCCCACCCCTTCGCCACTTAAAAAAATCCAGAACAAAAAAAGAAAAAACCACTTCCACATACACATACTCACACCATCAAAGTCAGTTCCCTTCACCACGCTTGCCTCAGCACAACCAAATAAAAACCCCAAACATCCTCTTCACGCCGAAAACAAATATCTCCCTGGCCCCAACAAACGCATGCTCTGATTTGTGTCTGTGCTGGAACATCCGAAGTTTAAGCAAAAAAAAAAAAACTTGGATGAACTAAAAATCCTTATCACAATTCAATATCCATAACAGATAGAGTGGCACATGTGGCAGTGATCACCACCCCAGAGGGAAATGTGGAGAGGCTGGGTTGGGTTGGAACGCCAACACCTCTCGTTGGCCTTTTCGTTATCTCCGAATCCCCCCTTCACCAAACCCTCGCACTCCTTTCCAACCTCATCCTGGAATCAGGCGAAAATTACCAAATACCAAAATACGAACGGCAATAAAGGCAACGGGATGGGTTTCCCTCTGGTGGAACGAATCAGGTGCCAAAGTAAAAAAAAAAGGAAAGCTCTCTGGCGTCTCGGAAGAGCCAGCAAAATCCCCAATAACCTGTTCCTCCCAACAATACCAAGAAGCCAAGTTGCCATTGCTAGAAAAGCGATTAAAACTGAAAAAGGGAAACCTCCTGGGCTGGGTTTGTGGAAAGAATATCTCCGGCAGCCTCAAGCAACGACATCTGGCGGAAGGTCTCGTTCCTTACCGGCAAAAAAAAAAACAAATCCTCTAACAATGCAATCCTACTAAAAAGCACCAAATGACTCCATTTCGCGAAGGTCTCGGCTACTAGCAGCTTCCCTGCCCGATTCCAAAAACCACAAAGACACAGCATCGAACCAAAACTGCAACGAATTGTTCTCCATCGAAGAGCTGACCTGGCAAAAAATCTCCCCCCCCCCCCCCCCAGAAGGCAAAAAAAAGCGCTCCTACATTCCTAGAACGAAATATGGGCTTCCGGAAGCTTTCCGGAAAACTGGAAACTCAGCCTAACAAACCCAATGACTCCCCAAACGACGTTGACAGCTACGACGACCCATATCGCTACTAAGCTGTGTAGGAAAAGTCATGGAGAGAATGGTCAACCGGTGGTCTAGTTCAGGAGCTAGAAAACAAGAACCTACTGAGCCCTCCGGGCCAATCATGGCTCGAGGCGGCCAACCAGCACGTGGACTGTGGACATCCAAGACCTGTCTAAAGCGTTCGATAGAACGTGGAGCCAGGCTGTTCTGGAGCCGCTCTGCAGATGGGGCTTCGCGGGGTCAGGACATGATGTCCTTCATCAGAGGCATGAATATTCAGGGTCACCACCTGTGGACAAACACCTCCAAAGACCACAAACTACAACAACAATGGTCACGTTGGACCAGGTGCGACATCTCCCACGCCAAATCAAGCACCCTGCACGTATGCAACAGATCAAAACACAGACACAAACAAACTCCACTTCAACATCCTCAATAAATCCCTTCATCGCAAGCGTCAAGAAAGCCGACATCCTTGACGCCCGTCTTTCCTTTTTCGCCACACATTCCAAACGAGTCAAAAAAAAAGAGGCCAATATCCCGAATCAAGCTATTCCGAATGCTCGGTGCAGGAAAACATAGAGCGTACAGATGCTCATTAACACAAAAAATAATCGATGCTTGGCTGCTACCAAAACTTCTCGCTGGGATAGAAATAGACTCCAGGCAAAGGGAGACCTTTGAAGAAAAAAAAACAATAAGCCCGATCTATCACGACCTATAACAACAAACAAATATAAGCCCAACAAATCTAGATTATGTGAGAGACACATGGACTCCTGCCGATTCAACTTCTGGGTACACAAAAGACTAGTGGCCGCCGCGGCCTGTCGGATAAGAGAAAAAAGGCGAAGCCAACGTAGGTCTTGAAAAACTTACCCCAAAAACAACTTCCGTCCATGGGACCTACCGCCGATCGCAGTAAGCTGGCATTTCAGAGACAGTTTCAACAAACAGCAACGAAAGATTGAAACCAAACACTCTTTCCTCTGAAATGCGCCAAACATTCTAAAAAACACCAGCACCACATTTACACAGATGGCTCTCGGCCACAACAGCAACACAGCGGGCTGTGGAATTTATTTCCAAATACGACAAAATCGCCCCACAAACTGCCAGAACACACACACATAGCATCCCTTTTCTGCCGCAGCAATAATGCCATCATGATTGCAGTAGAAGACTGCCTACGTTCCGTTAGACAAACCGACATCCGTCCAGATTCACAGCTAGTGCCAGCGTACTCTCTCTCTGCGTGCTTTAGAGTACACGGCAACACGGCCAGGGTCGCTAACATCCAGCAAGCTCGAACAACTTGCACAGGAATCCACAACATCTTTCTGTTGGATTCCCAGGACCTCTTAGCCACCAGAGGCGGAAATAAAACCCATACAAACCACGACCATACAACAACCAGGAAAGATGTACAGAACTCAGCCAAAAGCTGAGAATACACCGAAGCGAAATTACTCGAATTCCTACGGCTCACCAATCGAAAGCAGCAAAAATAACCACCGCACAGCTGCAAAGCCAAACGACATCGGAATATGCGGAACTTTAGAGGCGAAAGTCTCTATAAAAATACACAAAAAAAAAACAAAGAGTCAAGTCGATCTGCACCTGTTGCAGTAACGTGTTTTTATAAGCACGTCTCGGTCGGCGGAACATTTTATCTAAATGTGCTCATGATTTCGTCTAGGTTTTCCGCGTGGCGGCGAACGGCGGCACTACTACGGGTTTTTGAGTGCTCTGCCTTTTCAACGCCTTTTTGCAGACGCAGAATGTTTTCGTGGATCGTTCGAAGCTCGACTGAAACGGCGGCCGGAAGTCTTCCGGATCTCCGGAAAAAATGTCGGGAGGTCTTTGCCTCGCTCAGCTCGAAAGCATCGAACGCTGATTGCCTGTGTGCCGTTGAGCTTAGCCGGAGGATAGACTTTTGTAGACTCCTTTTCGAAAAACAAAAACCGTCACTTTTCGGCTACGAGCTTGCGGTTATTCTCCTCGGTGCCTCCTCCACGATCGAGCAGCGTATCCAGGGATGGTAGGGAAGTCGGAGGAAGAATGCCTTGCCGAATTTGCACACAACTTTTCCGTTAGCGCGAAGTTTCGACGTACGTCGATGTTTTTTTATAAGCAGAAAGTTGCTTTTACTTCGCGCTAATGAGAGCAAGCTTTTTCTTAGCATGTTGAATATTAAACTCAGCCCCTCGGGCATTTGCACGTTTTTAGCAATCTGTTTTTTTTTTATTTGGTCGTTTAAGAGAGCGCTAAAAACGGCCTGTTACTCCTCCGAGTGCTGATTTGAAAAGAGCCCGGTAACGATCTCTCTCTCGGCCAGTCGCTTCGGCAGTCTGCTCTCACCTAAGCCGAGTCCTTAACAGCGCCCCCTAGCGTCTAGTCCTACTGCGAGGCGCCGCAGTATTTACCTTGGCCTGGGTGTCGAGCCGTCGCTTAAGTGACGCCGGGTATCGAGCAGATACTTAGGTGACAACATCCTCGATCTAAAAAAAATTTTTTTAGTACATCCTTGATATGAAAAAATTTTTTTAGTACATCCTCGATCTAAAAAAAATTTTTTTAGTACATCCTCGATCTAAAAATATTTTTTTAGTACATCCTCGATATAAAAAAAATTTTTTAGTACATCCTTGGTATGAAAAAATTTTTTTAGTACATCCTCGATCTAAAAAAAATTTTTT
This sequence comes from Anopheles nili, assembly GCF_943737925.1. Lineage (NCBI taxonomy): Eukaryota > Metazoa > Arthropoda > Insecta > Diptera > Culicidae > Anopheles > Anopheles nili. The sequence goes on from NW_026525544.1 coordinate 198,869, forward strand.
AATACATCCTCGATCTAAAAAAAATTTTTTAGTACATCCTTGATATGAAAAAAATTTTTTTAGTAGATCCTCGATCAAAAAAAATTTTTTCAATACATCCTCGATCTAAAAAAATTTTTTTTAGTACATCCTCGATCTAAAAAAAATTTTTTAGTACATCCTCGATCTAAAAAAAATTTTTTAGTACATCCTTGATCTAAAAAAAATTTTTTTAGTACATCCTCGATCTAAAGAAATTTTTTTAGTACATCCTCGATCTAAAAAAATTTTTTTAGTACATCCTCGATCTAAAAAAATTTTTATAGTACATCCTTGATATGAAAAAAATTATTTTAGTACATCCTCGATATGAAAAAAATTTTTTTAGTACATCATCGATCTAAAAAATTTTTTTTAGTACATCCTCGATCTAAAAAAAATTTTTTTAGTACATCCTCGATCAAAAAAAATTTTTTTAGTACATCCTCGATCTAAAAAAAATTTTTTTAGTACATCCTCTATCTAAAAAAAATTTTTTTAGTACATCCTAGATATGAAAAAAATTTTTTTAGTACATCCTCGATCTAAAAAAAATTTTTTAGTACATCCTCGATCTAAAAAAAATTTTTTTAGTACATCCTCGATCAAAAAAAATTTTTTTAGTACATCCTCGATCTAAAAAAAATTTTTTTAGTACATGCTCGATCAAAAAAAATTTTTTTAGTACATCCTCGATCTAAAAAAAATTTTTTTAGTACATCCTCGATCTAAAAAAATTTTTTTAGTACATCTTCGATCTAAAAAAAATTTTTTTAGTACATCCTCGATCTAAAAAAATTTTTTTAGTACATCCTCGATCAAAAAAAATTTTTTAGAACATTCTCGATCTAAAAAAAATTTTTTTAGTACATCCTTGATCTAAAAAAAATTTTTTTAGTACATCCTCGATCTAAGAAAAATTTTTTTAGTACATCCTCGTTCTAAAAAAAATTTTTTTAGTACATCCTTGATATGAAAAATTTTTTTTTAGTACATCCTCGATCTAAAAAAATTTTTTAAGTACATCCTCGATCAAAAAAAAATTTTTTTAGTACATCCTCGATCAAAAAATTTTTTTAGTACATCTTCGATCTAAAAAAAATTTTTTTAGTACATCCTCGATCTAAAAAAATTTTTTTAGTACATCCTCGATCAAAAAAAATTTTTTAGAACATTCTCGATCTAAAAAAAATTTTTTTAGTACATCCTTGATCTAAAAAAAAGTTTTTTTAGTACATCCTCGATCTAAAAAAATTTTTTTAGTACATCCTCGATCTAAAAAAATTTGTTTAGTACATCCTCGATCAAAAAAAATTTTTTTAGTACATCCTCGATTTAAAAAAAATTTTTCTAGTACATCCTCGATCTAAAAAAATTTTTTTAGTACATCCTCGATTTAAAAAAAATTTTTTAGTACATCCTCGATCTAAAAAAAATTTTTTTAGTACATCCTCGATTTAAAAAAAATTTTTCTAGTACATCCTCGATCTAAAAAAATTTTTTTAGTACATCCTTGATCTAAAAAAAATTTTTTTAGTACATCCTCGATCTAAAGAAATTTTTTTAGTACATCCTCGATCTAAAAAAATTTTTTTAGTACATCCTCGATCTACAAAAAAATTTTTTAGTACATCCTCGATCTAGAAAAAATTTTTTAAGTACATCCTCGATTTAAAAAAAATTTTTTTTAGTACATCCTTGATCTAAAAAAAATTTTTTTAGTACATCCTCGATCAAAAAAAATTTTTTTAGTACATCCTCGATCTAAAAAAATTTTTTTAGTACATCCTCGATCACAAAAAATTTTTTTAGTACATCCTCGATCTAAAAAAAATTTTAGTACATCCTCGATCTAAAAAAAAATTTTTTTAGTACATCCTCGATCAAAAAAAACTTTTTTAGTACATCCTCGATGTAAAAAAAATTTTTTTAGTACATCCTCGATCTAAAAAAAAATTTTTTAGTACATCCTTGATATGAAAAAATTTTTTTTAGTACATCCTCGATCTAAAAGAATTTTTTTAATACATCCTCGATCAAAAAAAATTTTTTTAGTACATCCTCGATCTAAAAAAAATTTTTTTAGTACATCCTCGATCTAAAAAAATTTTTTTAGTACATCCTCGATTTAAAAAAAATTTTTTTAGTACATCCTCGATTTAAAAAAAATTTTTTTAGTACATCCTCGATCTAAAAAAATTTTTTTAGTACATCCTCGATCTAAAAAAAATTTTTTTAGTACATCCTTGATATGAAAAAATTTTTTTTAGTACATCCTCGATTTAAAAATAATTTTTTAGTACATCCTCGATCTAAAAAAAATTTTTTTAGCACATCCTCGATCTAAAAAAATTTTTTTAGTACATCCTCGATCTAAAAAAATTTTTTTAGTACATCCTCGATCTAAAAAAATTTTTTTAGTACATCCTCGATTTAAAAAAAATTTTTTTAGTACATCCTCGATCTAAAAAAATTTTTTTAGTACATCCTCGATCTAAAAAAAATTTTTTAGTACATCCTCGACCTAAAAAAAATTTTTTTAGTACATCCTCGATCTAAAAAAATTTTTTTAGTACATCCTCGATTTAAAAAAAATTTTTTTAGTACATCCTCGATCTAAAAAAATTTTTTTAGTACATCCTCGATCTAAAAAAAATTTTTTTAGTACATCCTTGATATGAAAAAATTTTTTTTAGTACATCCTCGATTTAAAAAAAATTTTTTAGTACATCCTCGATCTAAAAAAATTTTTTTAGTACATCCTCGATCTAAAAAAAATTTTTTTAGTACATCCTTGATATGAAAAAATTTTTTTTAGTACATCCTCGATTTAAAAAAAATTTTTTAGTACATCCTCGATCTAAAAAAAATTTTTTTAGCACATCCTCGATCTAAAAAAATTTTTTTAGTACATCCTCGATTTAAAAAAATTTTTTTAGTACATCCTCGATCTAAAAAAATTTTTTTAGTACATCCTCGATTTAAAAAAAATTTTTTTAGTACATCCTCGATCTAAAAAAATTTTTTTAGTACATCCTCGATCTAAAAAAATTTTTTTAGTACATCCTCGACCTAAAAAAAATTTTTTTAGTACATCCTCGATCTAAAAAAATTTTTTTAGTACATCCTCGATTTAAAAAAAATTTTTTTAGTACATCCTCGATCTAAAAAAATTTTTTTAGTACATCCTCGATCTAAAAAAAATTTTTTTAGTACATCCTTGATATGAAAAAAAATTTTTTAGTACATCCTCGATTTAAAAAAAATTTTTTAGTACATCCTCGATCTAAAAAAATTTTTTTAGTACATCCTCGATCTAAAAAAATTTTTTTAGTACATCCTCGACCTAAAAAAAATTTTTTTAGTACATCCTCGATCTAAAAAAATTTTTTTAGTACATCCTCGATTTAAAAAAAATTTTTTTAGTACATCCTCGATCTAAAAAAATTTTTTTAGTACATCCTCGATCTAAAAAAAATTTTTTTAGTACATCCTTGATATGAAAAAAAATTTTTTAGTACATCCTCGATTTAAAAAAAATTTTTTAGTACATCCTCGATCTAAAAAAATTTTTTTAGTACATCCTCGATCTAAAAAAAATTTTTTTAGTACATCCTTGATATGAAAAAATTTTTTTTAGTACATCCTCGATTTAAAAAAAATTTTTTAGTACATCCTCGATCTAAAAAAAATTTTTTTAGTACATCCTCGATCTAAAAAAATTTTTTTAGTACATCCTCGATCTAAAAAAATTTTTTTAGTACATCCTCGATCTAAAAAAATTTTTTTAGTACATCCTCGACCTAAAAAAAATTTTTTTAGTACATCCTCGATCTAAAAAAATTTTTTTAGTACATCCTTGATATGAAAAAATTTTTTTTAGTACATCCTCGATCTAAAAAAAATTTTTTAGTACATCCTCGATTTAAAAAAAAATTTTTTAGTACATCCTCGATCTAAAAAAATTTTTTTAGTACATCCTCGATTTAAAAAAAATTTTTTTAGTACATCCTCGATCTAAAAAAATTTTTTTAGTACATCCTCGACCTAAAAAAAATTTTTTTAGTACATCCTCGATCTAAAAAAATTTTTTTAGTACATCCTCGATTTAAAAAAAATTTTTTTAGTACATCCTCGATCTAAAAAAATTTTTTTAGTACATCCTCGATCTAAAAAAATTTTTTTAGTACATCCTTGATATGAAAAAATTTTTTTTAGTACATCCTCGATTTAAAAAAAATTTTTTAGTACATCCTCGATCTAAAAAAAAATTTTTTTAGTACATCCTCGATCTAAAAAAATTTTTTTAGTACATCCTCGACCTAAAAAAAATTTTTTTAGTACATCCTCGATCTAAAAAAATTTTTTTAGTACATCCTCGACCTAAAAAAAATTTTTTTAGTACATCCTCGATCTAAAAAAATTTTTTTAGTACATCCTTGATATGAAAAAATTTTTTTTAGTACATCCTCGATCTAAAAAAAATTTTTTAGTACATCCTCGATTTAAAAAAAAAATTTTTTAGTACATCCTCGATCTAAAAAAATTTTTTTAGTACATCCTCGATTTAAAAAAAATTTTTTTAGTACATCCTCGATCTAAAAAAATTTTTTTAGTACATCCTCGACCTAAAAAAAATTTTTTTAGTACATCCTCGATCTAAAAAAATTTTTTTAGTACATCCTCGATTTAAAAAAAATTTTTTTAGTACATCCTCGATTTAAAAAAATTTTTTTAGTACATCCTCGATCTAAAAAAATTTTTTTAGTACATCCTCGATTTAAAAAAAATTTTTTTAGTACACCCTCGATTTAAAAAAATTTTTTTAGTACATCCTCGATCTAAAAAAAATTTTTTTAGTACATCCTCGATCTAAAAAAATTTTTTTAGTACATCCTCGACCTAAAAAAAATTTTTTTAGTACATCCTCGATCTAAAAAAATATTTTTAGTACATCCTCGACCTAAAAAAAATTTTTTTAGTACATCCTCGATCTAAAAAAATTTTTTTAGTACATCCTCGATTTAAAAAAAATTTTTTTAGTACATCCTCGATTTAAAAAAATTTTTTTAGTACATCCTCGATTTAAAAAAATTTTTTTAGTACATCCTCGATCTAAAAAAATTTTTTTTAGTACATCCTCGATCTAAAAAAATTTTTTTAGTACATCCTCGAACTAAAAAAAATTTTTTTAGTACATCCTCGATCTAAAAAAATTTTTTTAGTACATCCTCGATTTAAAAAAAATTTTTTTAGTACATCCTCGATCTAAAAAAATTTTTTTAGTACATCCTCGATTTAAAAAAAATTTTTTTAGTACATCCTCGATCTAAAAAAATTTTTTTAGTACATCCTCGATTTAAAAAAAATTTTTTTAGTACATCCTCGATTTAAAAAAATTTTTTTAGTACATCCTCGATCTAAAAAAAATTTTTTTAGTACATCCTTGATATGAAAAAATTTTTTTTAGTACATCCTCGATTTAAAAAAAATTTTTTAGTACATCCTCGATCTAAAAAAAATTTTTTTAGCACATCCTCGATCTAAAAAATTTTTTTAGTACATCCTCGATTAAAAAAAAATTTTTTTAGTACATCCTCGATCTAAAAAAATTTTTTTAGTACATCCTCGATTTAAAAAAAATTTTTTTAGTACATCCTCGATTTAAAAAAAATTTTTTTAGTACATCCTCGATTTAAAAAAATTTTTTTAGTACATCCTCGATCTAAAAAAAATTTTTTTAGTACATCCTCGATCTAAAAAAATTTTTTTAGTACATCCTCGATCTAAAAAAAATTTTTTTAGTACATCCTTGATATGAAAAAATTTTTTTTAGTACATCCTCGATTTAAAAAAAATTTTTTAGTACATCCTCGATCTAAAAAAAATTTTTTTAGTACATCCTCGATCTAAAAAAATTTTTTTAGTACATCCTCGATTTAAAAAAAAATTTTTTTAGTACATCCTCGATCTAAAAAAATTTTTTTAGTACATCCTCGACCTAAAAAAAATTTTTTTAGTACATCCTCGATTTAAAAAAAATTTTTTTAGTACATCCTTGATATGAAAAAATTTTTTTTAGTACATCCTCGATTTAAAAAAAATTTTTTAGTACATCCTCGATCTAAAAAAAATTTTTTTAGTACATCCTCGATCTAAAAAAATTTTTTTAGTACATCCTCGATCTAAAAAAAAATTTTTTAGTACATCCTCGATCTAAAAAAATTTTTTAGTACATCCTCGATTTAAAAAAAAATTTTTTAGTACATCCTCGATCTAAAAAAATTTTTTTAGTACATCCTCGATTTAAAAAAAAATTTTTTAGTACATCCTCGATCTAAAAAAATTTTTTTAGTACATCCTCGATCTAAAAAAATTTTTTTAGTACATCCTCGACCTAAAAAAAATTTTTTTAGTACATCCTCGATCTAAAAAAATTTTTTTAGTACATCCTCGACCTAAAAAAATTTTTTTTGTACATCCTCGATCTAAAAAAATTTTTTTAGTACATTCTCGATTTAAAAAAAATTTTTTTAGTACATCCTCGATCTAAAAAAATTTTTTTAGTACATCCTCGATTTAAAAAAAATTTTTTTAGTACATCCTCGATCTAAAAAAATTTTTTTAGTACATCCTCGATCTAAAAAAAATTTTTTTAGTACATCCTTGATATGAAAAAATTTTTTTTAGTACATCCTCGATTTAAAAAAAATTTTTTAGTACATCCTCGACCTAAAAAAAATTTTTTTAGTACATCCTCGATCTAAAAAAATTTTTTTAGTACATCCTCGACCTAAAAAAAATTTTTTTAGTACATCCTCCATTTAAGAAAATTTTTTTAGTACATCCTCGATTTAAAAAAAATTTTTTTAGTACATCCTCGATCTAAAAAAATTTTTTTAGTACATCCTCGACCTAAAAAAAATTTTTTTAGTACATCCTCGACCTAAAAAAATTTTTTTTGTACATCCTCGATCTAAAAAAATTTTTTTAGTACATCCTCGATTTAAAAAAATTTTTTTTAGTACATCCTCGATCTAAAAAAATTTTTTTAGTACATCCTCGATTTAAAAAAAATTTTTTTAGTACATCCTCGATCAAAAAAAATTTTTTTAGTACATCCTTGATATGAAAAAAATTTTTTTAGTACATCCTCGAACTAAAAAAAAATTTTTTTAGTACATCATCGATCAAAAAAAATTTTTTTAGTACATCCTTGATATGAAAAAAATTTTTTTAGTACATCCTCGATCAAAAAAAATTGTTTTAGTACATCCTCGATCTAAAAAAAATTTTTTTAGTACATCCTCGATCAAAAAAAATTTTTTTAGTACATCCTCGATCTAAAAAAAAATTTTTTAGTACATCCTTGATATGAAAAAAATTTTTTTAGTACATCCTTGATCTAAAAAAAATTTTTTTAGTACATCGTCGATTTAAAAAAAAAATTTCTAGTACATCCTCGATCTAAAAAAATTTTTTTAGTACATCCTCGATCAAAACAAATTTTTTTAGTACATCCTCGATCTAAAAAATTTTTTTTAGTACATCCTCGATCTAAAAAAAATTTTTTTAGTACATCCTCGATAAAAAAAAATTTTTTTAGTACATCCTTGATATGAAAAAAATTTTTTAAGTACATCCTTTTTTTTTTTTATTCATTAATGACGGCCAGGCCGTATTGCTTATAACTATTATCTTAAGTCTAAACTTAAAGTAAACCGCAATTCACATTGGTTGGAAGACATTTCCTTCTCCGAACCGTGAAAGGGGCACCTTATCCCGGGTGTACGCGGTTGTGCAGCTGCTAATCATTCCGTCATCCAAATGTGTGTGTTCCTTTTCGAGCGGGGGGGTCTGAGCCGGGGGTTGACAACGACGATACGTTTGGATGGCCATTGATCGGTCATATATATATATATACATTCATATATTAACATATACACATATACACATGTACATATATATATGAATTATCCTTTTCTGCCGATTCTCTCTTGCGCCTCATGTATGTAGGGATGATGTTCCTCCTGGTCGTTCCGGTCTGCAGCGGCTGACCATGCCACATCGTATCCACAACAACCACGCATCGTACTCATTCATTCTACCATTCATTCATACATTCATACATCCTCATACGTACAAGCGAGATACAACATATATGCCGTAAATACCAACATAGCAGGGGAAAGGAAAATTCAAAAATTACCCTGAGGTAGGCTACATCTGAGCCTCCCAGGAGATCTCGAATCGGGGTATCAGCAAGTCTTCCTATGCTTCGAACTGCGTCCAACAAGGAGGGTCTTGCAGCGTCGTATTCCACGCAGGACCATAGAAGCCCCAGCCACAGCCACATACCCTCGAGTCGAGACCTGTCCTATACGCTGGAGATGTGTGCCCAATGCGAAATGGTTGGACCCCAGTCTAGACATCATTCGAATGAACGCACGATCTCCAGGAACGCCAGAGAACCAGGGCTTCAAGGAAACTTGAGGAGTGATCGAACGTACAGAAACCTCCCAAGCTCGTCAGCGTCCCACATACTCTGCCAACGTGCCATGCAGAGCGAAAGTGGGGCACTTTTTGGCCCATTTGGTCTGCCTTTTCATTCCCTAGGATACCGCAATGAGAAGGCACCCAGACAAGAGATATGCGGAATGATTTTTCGAACAATGAGCCTAGGACCTTAGATATTTCTCTTACAAAATAGTCTGGGCTCTTTTTTTTATTTATTTATTTATTATTATAAACCTTCTGGCTCGGCTGGCCTACAAGACAGCACTATCACTCAATCAATCAAACAAAACAAAGCCTGACAAGAAAACGCATATATCAGACATGACGCAAAGTGTACAGACGCAAAAAAAAATAGCTTAGCACAAAAAATCCCATAAATCACAAGCCGTAAAGCGCACGTAGACACATTTTACGCACTGAACGTCGAATGGTTAAAGTCGATCACATGACACATCTCGTCGAATTCCCTAGCCATTTGAACCATCGGGTCAAAAGGGTGCCGTACTCGCTACGCCGGAAGTCAACCGCCAGCAACTGTCCGGGTCGCAACGACCTGCCGTGAGGCTGCTCTTACTTACGATGGCGGGAGCCTCGATGTTTGCCGTTCAATAGTTTTGAAAGACAAACAAAACATTTGGCCCATTTTTGCTTCTGTGCTCGAGCGACTCCAAGCCAAAAACAGAAGGCACCTCGTTTTATAATTGGCCTCGTTGACCCAGGTCAATCGGTTAAAGATAACTTTCGTCCAGCGTCTTTGAATAAGCTCGTGTCTGTTGGTGAATGGGAGACCAAACAACGCGAGCAAATTCTAAAACAGGTCTCACGAGAGAGGCTTTTGATCGTAAATCGGTTATTTGAGAGCTCTTTGGAGACTCTCAATGCGAAGCCTAGAGAACGAAGAGCTTTCGAGACGATACAGTCAAAAGTGGTTCGTTAGCTGCTAGCTTCTGGCTCGAGTAAAAACACCGAGAGCCCTAACATCCGGACAGCACGAGGGCCCTGCACAGTGAGTTAGTTAAACGAGACGTGAGCCTTTTGCCTTGAGACAAGACACAACACATGAACACTTGATTGTTGCCATTCATTGATAAAAGAGTTAGTCGCACACCACGAGCTAAGTCCGGTCAAGACACAGTTGTCAACCGCTGGCAGTCGTTGCACATGGTAGAACATTTTCAGCTCGTCAGCCTACAGCAGCTTCGATGCGCCAGGCAAATCCATAAACGTAAACAGGCAATCAGGTCCCGGGTATGCTGCCCAGCTGCGTTCGAGAACGGAGACGAGAAGGCATCACCAATGCTTGACTCGAATGCGCCGATCGGTCAGAAAGCTCCAGCTCAACGTTAACTCCGTATTTTTAGTCATCTTCGCTAGATGAGTAGAGCGAAAAAAAGGTTGAATGTACTTCACCAAGTGTCATCAGTTCTTCATTTAGAGTAGGGTCACTACAAGCAAATTTTGGGATCTTTCGTTCGTCTCGACGTTTCATGAGCACCGTCACCTCTTCGATCGATACAACATTTCCAATCCGTAGCGTTGTGCATGGGTGTGTTTGCCTTCGTCGTGAGCTTCAAACCCGTACTGAGCGGGCCGCAAACGTAGCTCAATCACGCAATGTTATTATCAGAACGGAATGCGCGTGGAACAACGGCTAGAAGTTTTTTTTAGCGATCGCTTATATTTAGCGAATTTCAATTAGGGGTTTCCTATTCTCATTGCATTAATAATTTCAATATAAGTTTAACCCTTTCCGATGCCGCAACCAAATGGTTCAACCATTTAAGCAAATCACACAGTAGAAGAAACCCGGAGGGAAAACCGTATGGGACAATTTTTTTTATCGTCGCGAAATTGTCTAAATTACGTTGACGATAGGTTTTTCCTATAGGAGAGATGCCATGCACATGCGAACTTCTATTCATTGACTTCAATTTAAAGCATAGACCGGCAATCGTTTCTACGATTGGTTTGCAAAGCACATTTTCATAACGATTCAGGTGCTTGTTTACATTAACAAATTATGGTACGGAATTTACTCATCACCGAGGGTTGGGTTTTCTGGCAAAAAGGTACAGCAATTCAGGTACATTTAGCCAATCGCTTCGATCCGAAAGCTTGGTCTGATTGGTTTTACCCTTAGCGAAGGAATTCTGTTTTAAGATAAACCTGTACAATTGAAAGTATTGCGGAATGGATAAGGAATGAATGATTGGTTGGTTGACGATGGGAATCACGATATCGGGCGATCGATGGATATTACCAACGTATTTTGTTACCGATCGATGGATATTACCTACCGAGCTCCATCACCTAACCATGGGAAACGGAAGTCCTTCCCTGCAAACCAGCCAGATATGGATAACGCTTTCGTGCGGTTGAGTTAAAGTCCGTTCTTATGTTCAATGTTTTTTTTTCTACTTTCATAACAATAATATCGACTGTTGAAAGATTAGTTTTTTTTATATTGTCAAAGACGTATGATTTTAACTGAAATATACACGCTCTCATCTCTTGATGGTTCCTACTCATTTGCTCAAAAAAGAAATAATTTAGTCTGTAGAGAAGTTTCATCCAAGCACACTTAGCGCCCCTAATACCCTTATCATTTTTTTTCAAAATCCACTAAAAATATCTGTCTTTTTGATTGTGATTTGTCGACCATGAACGTGAACTAATGGTGCAGAACTTGCGAGACGGGCTTTTGCTAGGCAAATTCAAGTCAGTTTCACGTTATGGGGTTCTCAGCGATCACAAAACGTATTTTAATCGGCGTCATGCTTTGGCCTTAAAAGAAAGCAAGTCAACCGTTAGCAACGGGGCACATAGTATGAGACTCGACGGCTGAATCGGTAGACTTTCGACGCTCAATCATTGCAAGACAAAACTTCCATATCTCATCAATTTTAACTTCTTCTCCCCTCTCTAATTCGACCCGAAATAATTCAAATTTGCAAAGCAAAGGAAGGAAGAGAGGCAGAAAAAGCAAAGGCAGCCAAGCACAACAAAGACCCTAATCAGAACGAATACACAGAGCATAGGTGGGGTGGGAATCGTTTCGACACTTTAGAACACTCAGAAGAGCTAATGTTCCACTCCGACATGCACTCGCGCGGCCACTCAATTTTACTCAATTTTCACTCAATTTCACTCAATTTCACTCAATTTTACGTGAGCGCCCATTGATGTGTTGCAACACACGCTAGGCAACATCCTCATGAAACGTCGACTTTTGACTGCATCTCGACGGTCGAGGCGACGATACGAAAGAATGCTCGTCGTGGTGTTTTTTGCAGGCATGGCTACATGGCTCGTCTTCTACCTTCCGGCTAATGTGCCGCTCGATTCTGCAGGACTCCACCTAATTCCGCTCCGTTCAGATGTCCGTTCGAGTAGCACTTCCACCTCTCGCTCGAGATTCCCGTAAGAATGTTGCCATGAAGCCGCCTTGTGTCTTCTTCTTCAACCTGTTATAGAACTGGCGAGATTTCCCCTCGACTGAGAGAGAGCTGTTCCATGTCCAGTTGTTCGTCGGTTCTCCTCGAAAGCGACGCTTCTTGTCGTCTGGAAGAGTCGGCGAAGATGCTGCCTTCTCAGTCGTCTATACGTTTTCTCACTCGTCTATAGTCTTCTCGGATAGTGCTCGTCTCTTCACTCGCCATCAAACCACTCCTTCTTCTGGCCTCGTGGCTTATCGTTCCTAGTGTCTCGGTCTTTCGCCACATCAGGCAGCCTTCAGTCGATCTGTATTGAGCCTTGGGCCTACGTCGCTACGCTGAGCTTCTGCCGTAGCTTAACCATGCCCAGGAAGTGGTCCGAGTCGACGAGAGTCGCTCCTCTCGATAATGTCGTCCGAGAAGTGCCTTCCATCTCAATGAAGAACGTGGTCAATATGTCAGTTCGTCAGCTGGTGGACACTAAAGCTTCCAATCGTTGGTTTGAAATGCTTCCTCCCGTCCCGTCCGACCTGAGCGTTTGAAGTCCCAGCGATGCCAATCTTGACGTCGTGTTGTGGGCAGCGATTCGTACTCCCTTCTAAAAGCTGTGTATTAAAAGAGTCATTCGTTCCAAGTTTCCCATTGTTAGTTCCTTTGTCGTAGCGTAGGACGTTTGCCGTAGTTCCGAATCGAATTACCTTCTTGGTTTCTGCGCGTTTGCTTTTGTATTGGTGGGCCAAGGCTTGCAAGGCCACGGTGGACGGCCTACGCTTCCCAGCTGTTCTAAAGTCCCGTGTGAAGCCAGGACAAAAGAGAGAGAGAGAGAGAGAACCAGCCGCCCCTGACATGGAGACCAGACGTATACCCAAGCTCAGATATTCGGAGAGACGAATGTTACCGCTCTGTACGTCGTGGACGTATTGGGTAGGTGTAGGTGTAGGCAAAACAATTTTTTCCGGCTCGTCCTTGATCAAAAAATAATTTTTTTAGTACATCCTCGATCTAAAAAAATTTTTTTTAGTACATCCTCGATCTAAAACAAATTTTTTAGTACATCCTCGATCTAAAAAAAATTTTTTTAGTACATCCTCGATCAAAAAAAATTTTTTTAGTACATCCTCGATCAAAAAAAATTTTTCTAGTACATCCTCGATCTAAAAAAAATTTTTTTAGTACATCCTCCATTTAAAAAAAATTTTTTTGGTACATCCTTGATCTAAAAAAAGTTTTTTTAGTATATCCTTGATATGAAAAAAAATTTTTTAGTACATCCTCGATCAAAAAAAATTTTTTTAGTACATCCTCGACCTAAAAAAAATTTTTTTAGTACATCCTCGATCTAAAAAAATTTTTTTAGTACATCCTCGACCTAAAAAAAATTTTTTTAGTACATCCTCGATCTAAAAAAATTTTTTTAGTACATCCTCGACCTAAAAAAAATATTTTTAGTACATCCTCGATTTAAAAAAAATTTTTTTAGTACATCCTCGACCTAAAAAAATTTTTTTAGTACATCCTCGATCTAAAAAAAATTTTTTTAGTACATCCTCGATCTAAAAAAATTTTTTTAGTACATCCTCGACCTAAAAAAAAATTTTTTAGTACATCCTCGATCTAAAAAAATTTTTTTAGTACATCCTCGATCTAAAAAAAATTTTTTTAGTACATCCTTGATATGAAAAAATTTTTTTTAGTACATCCTCGATTTAAAAAAAAATTTTTAGTACATCCTCGATCTAAAAAAAATTTTTTTAGTACATCCTCGATCTAAAAAAATTTTTTTAGTACATCCTCGATTTAAAAAAAATTTTTTTAGTACATCCTCGATTTAAAAAAAATTTTTTTAGTACATCCTCGATCTAAAAAAATTTTTTTAGTACATCCTCGACCTAAAAAAAATTTTTTTAGTACATCCTCGACCTAAAAAAATTTTTTTAGTACATCCTCGATCTAAAAAAAATTTTTTTAGTACATCCTCGATCTAAAAAAATTTTTTTAGTACATCCTCGATTTAAAAAAAATTTTTTTAGTACATCCTCGATCTAAAAAAATTTTTTTAGTACATCCTCGACCTAAAAAAAATTTTTTTAGTACATCCTCGACCTAAAAAAATTTTTTTAGTACATCCTCGATCTAAAAAAAATTTTTTTAGTACATCCTCGATTTAAAAAAATTTTTTTAGTACATCTTCGATCTAAAAAAATTTTTTTAGTACATCCTCGATTTAAAAAAAAATTTTTTAGTACATCCTCGATTTAAAAAAATTTTTTTAGTACATCCTCGATCTAAAAAAATTTTTTTAGTACATCCTCGACCTAAAAAAAATTTTTTTAGTACATCCTCGATCTAAAAAAATTTTTTTAGTACATCCTCGACCTAAAAAAAATATTTTTAGTACATCCTCGATTTAAAAAAAATTTTTTTAAGTAAATCCTCGATCTAAAAAAATTTTTTTAGTACATCCTCGACCTAAAAAAAATTTTTTTAGTACATCCTCGACCTAAAAAAATTTTTTTAGTACATCCTCGATTTAAAAAAATTTTTTTAGTAAGTCCTCGATCTAAAAAAATTTTTTTAGTACATCCTCGACCTAAAAAAAATTTTTTTAGTACATCCTCGACCTAAAAAAATTTTTTTAGTACATCCTCGATCTAAAAAAAATTTTTTAGTACATCCTCGATTTAAAAAAAATTTTTTTAGTACATCCTCGATTTAAAAAAATTTTTTTAGTACATCCTCGATCTAAAAAAAATTTTTTTAGTACATCCTCGATCTAAAAAAATTTTTTTAGTACATCCTCGACCTAAAAAAAATTTTTTTAGTACATCCTCGATCTAAAAAAATTTTTTTAGTACATCCTCGACCTAAAAAAAAATTTTTTAGTACATCCTCGATCTAAAAAAATTTTTTTAGTACATCCTCGATTTAAAAAAAAATTTTTTAGTACATCCTCGATCTAAAAAAATTTTTTTAGTACATCCTCGATCTAAAAAAAATTTTTTAGTACATCCTCGATCTAAAAAAAATTTTTTTAGTACATCCTCGATCTAAAAAAATTTTTTTAGTACATCCTCGACCTAAAAAAAATTTTTTTAGTACATCCTCGATCTAAAAAAATTTTTTTAGTACATCCTCGACCTAAAAAAAAATTTTTTAGTACATCCTCGATCTAAAAAAATTTTTTTAGTACATCCTCGATTAAAAAAAATTTTTTTAGTACATCCTCGATCTAAAAAAATTTTTTTAGTACATCCTCGATCTAAAAAAAATTTTTTTAGTACATCCTTGATATGAAAAAAATTTTTTTAGTACATCCTCGATTTAAAAAAAAATTTTTAGTACATCCTCGATCTAAAAAAAATTTTTTTAGTACATCCTCGATCTAAAAAAATTTTTTTAGTACATCCTCGATTTAAAAAAAATTTTTTTAGTACATCCTCGATTTAAAAAAAATTTTTTTAGTACATCCTCGATCTAAAAAAAATTTTTTAGTACATCCTCGACCTAAAAAAAATTTTTTTAGTACATCCTCGACCTAAAAAAATTTTTTTAGTACATCCTCGATCTAAAAAAAATTTTTTTAGTACATCCTCGATCTAAAAAAATTTTTTTAGTACATCCTCGATTTAAAAAAAATTTTTTTAGTACATCCTCGATCTAAAAAAATTTTTTTAGTACATCCTCGACCTAAAAAAAATTTTTTTAGTACATCCTGGACCTTTAAAAATTTTTTTAGTACATCCTCGATCTAAAAAAAATTTTTTTAGTACATCCTCGATTTAAAAAAATTTTTTTAGTACATCTTCGATCTAAAAAAATTTTTTTAGTACATCCTCGACCTAAAAAAAAATTTTTTTAGTACATCCTCGACCTAAAAAAAATTTTTTAGTACATCCTCGATCTAAAAAAAAATTTTTTAGTACATCATCGATTTTAAAAAAATTTTTATAGTACATCCTCGATCTAAAAAAATGTTTTTAGTACATCCTCGATCTAAAAAAAATTTTGTAGTACATCCTCGATCAAAAAAAAATTTTTTTAGTACATCCTCGATCTAAAAAAATTTTTTTAGTACATCCTCGATCTAAAAAAAATTTTTTTAGTACATCCTCGATCTAAAAAAATTTTTCTAGTACATCCTCGATCTAAAAAAAATTTTTTTAGTACATCCTCGATCTAAAAAAATTTTTTTAGTACATCCTCGATCTAAAAAAATTTTTTTAGTACATCCTCGATTTAAAAAAAATTTTTTTAGTACATCCTCGATCTAAATAATTTTTTTTAGTACATCCTCGATTTAAAAAAAATTTTTTTAGTACATCCTCGATCTAAAAAAATTTTTTTAGTACATCCTCGATCTAAAAAAAATTTTTTTAGTACATCCTCGATCTAAAACAAATTTGTTTAGTACATCCTCGATCTAAAAAAATTTTTTTAGTACATCCTCGATCTAAAAAAATTTTTTAGTACATCCTCGATCTAAAATAAATTTTTTTAGTACATCTTCGATTTAAAAAAAATTTTTCTAGTACATCCTCGATCTAAAAAAATTTTTTTAGTACATCCTCGATCTAAAAAAAATTTTTTAGTACATCCTCGATCAAAAAAAAATTTTTTTAGTACATCCTCGATCTAAAAAATTCTTTTTAGTACATCCTAGATTTAAAAAAAATTTTTTTAGTACATCCTCGATCTAAAAAAAATTTTTTTAGTACATCCTCGATCTAAAAAAATTTTTTTAGTACATCCTCGATTTAAAAAAAATTTTTTTAGTACATCCTCGATCTAAAAAAATTTTTTTAGTACATCCTCGATCTAAAAAAAATTTTTTTAGTACATCCTTGATATGAAAAAATTTTTTTTAGTACATCCTCGATTTAAAAAAAATTTTTTAGTACATCCTCGATCTAAAAAAATTTTTTTTAGTACATCCTCGATCTAAAAAAATTTTTTTAGTACATCCTCGACCTAAAAAAAATTTTTTTAGTACATCCTCGATCTAAAAAAATTTTTTTAGTACATCCTCGATTTAAAAAAATTTTTTTAGTACATCCTCGATTTAAAAAAATTTTTTTAGTACATCCTCGATCTAAAAAAAATTTTTTTAGTACATCCTCGATCTAAAAAAATTTTTTTAGTACATCCTCGACCTAAAAAAATTTTTTAGTACATCCTCGATCTAAAAAAATTTTTTTAGTACATCCTCGACCTAAAAAAAATTTTTTTAGTACATCCTCGATCTAAAAAAATTTTTTTAGTACATCCTCGATCTAAAAAAAATTTTTTTAGTACATCCTTGATATGAAAAAATTTTTTTTAGTACATCCTCGATTTAAAAAAAATTTTTTAGTACATCCTCGATCTAAAAAAAATTTTTTTAGTACATCCTCGATCTAAAAAAATTTTTTTAGTACATCCTCGACCTAAAAAAAATTTTTTTAGTACATCCTCGATCTAAAAAAATTTTTTTAGTACATCCTCGATTTAAAAAAAAATTTTTTAGTACATCCTCGATCTAAAAAAATTTTTTTAGTACATCCTCGATCTAAAAAAAATTTTTTTAGTACATCCTTGATATGAAAAAATTTTTTTTAGTACATCCTCGATTTAAAAAAAAATTTTTAGTACATCCTCGATCTAAAAAAAATTTTTTTAGTACATCCTCGATCTAAAAAATTTTTTTTAGTACATCCTCGATTTAAAAAAAATTTTTTAGTACATCCTCGATCTAAAAAAAATTTTTTTAGTACATCCTCGATCTAAAAAAATTTTTTTAGTACATCCTCGACCTAAAAAAAATTTTTTTAGTACATCCTCGATCTAAAAAAATTTTTTTAGTACATCCTCGACCTAAAATAAAATTTTTTAGTACATCCTCGATCTAAAAAAATTTTTTTAGTACATCCTCGACCTAAAAAAAATTTTTTTAGTACATCCTCGATCTAAAAAAATTTTTTTAGTACATCCTCGATCTAAAAAAAATTTTTTTAGTACATCCTTGATATGAAAAAATTTTTTTTAGTACATCCTCGATTTAAAAAAAAATTTTTAGTACATCCTCGATCCAAAAAAAATTTTTTTAGTACATCCTCGATCTAAAAAAATTTTTTTAGTACATCCTCGATTTAAAAAAAATTTTTTTAGTACATCCTCGATTAAAAAAAAATTTTTTTAGTACATCCTCGATCTAAAAAAATTTTTTTAGTACATCCTCGACCTAAAAAAAATTTTTTTAGTACATCCTCGACCTAAAAAAATTTTTTTAGTACATCCTCGATCTAAAAAAAATTTTTTTAGTACATCCTCGATCTAAAAAAATTTTTTTAGTACATCCTCGATTTAAAAAAAATTTTTTTAGTACATCCTCGATCTAAAAAAATTTTTTTAGTACATCCTCGACCTAAAAAAAATTTTTTTAGTACATCCTCGACCTAAAAAAATTTTTTTAGTACATCCTCGATCTAAAAAAAATTTTTTTAGTACATCCTCGATTTAAAAAAATTTTTTTAGTACATCTTCGATCTAAAAAAATTTTTTTAGTACATCCTCGATTTAAAAAAAAATTTTTTAGTACATCCTCGATTTAAAAAAATTTTTTTAGTACATCCTCGATCTAAAAAAATTTTTTTAGTACATCCTCGACCTAAAAAAAATTTTTTTAGTACATCCTCGATCTAAAAAAATTTTTTTAGTACATCCTCGACCTAAAAAAAATATTTTTTGTACATCCTCGATTTAAAAAAAATTTTTTTAGTAAATCCTCGATCTAAAAAAATTTTTTTAGTACATCCTCGACCTAAAAAAAATTTTTTTAGTACATCCTCGATCTAAAAAAATTTTTTTAGTACATCCTCGATTTAAAAAAAATTTTTTTAGTAAATCCTCGATCTAAAAAAATTTTTTTAGTACATCCTCGACCTAAAAAAAATTTTTTTAGTACATCCTCGACCTAAAAAAATTTTTTTAGTACATCCTCGATCTAAAAAAAATTTTTTAGTACATCCTCGATTTAAAAAAAATTTTTTTAGTACATCCTCGATTTAAAAAAATTTTTTTAGTACATCCTCGATCTAAAAAAAATTTTTTTAGTACATCCTCGATCTAAAAAAATTTTTTTAGTACATCCTCGACCTAAAAAAAATTTTTTTAGTACATCCTCGATCTAAAAAAATTTTTTTAGTACATCCTCGACCTAAAAAAAATTTTTTTAGTACATCCTCGATCTAAAAAAATTTTTTTAGTACATCCTCGATTTAAAAAAAAAATTTTTAGTACATCCTCGATCTAAAAAAATTTTTTTAGTACATCCTCGATCTAAAAAAATTTTTTAGTACATCCTCGATCTAAAAAAAATTTTTTTAGTACATCCTCGATCTAAAAAAATTTTTTTAGTACATCCTCGACCTAAAAAAAATTTTTTTAGTACATCCTCGATCTAAAAAAATTTTTTTAGTACATCCTCGACCTAAAAAAAAATTTTTTAGTACATCCTCGATCTAAAAAAAATTTTTTAGTACATCCTCGATTTAAAAAAAAATTTTTTAGTACATCCTCGATCTAAAAAAATTTTTTTAGTACATCCTCGATCTAAAAAAAATTTTTTTAGTACATCCTTGATATGAAAAAATTTTTTTTAGTACATCCTCGATTTAAAAAAAAATTTTTAGTACATCCTCGATCTAAAAAAAATTTTTTTAGTACATCCTCGATCTAAAAAAATTTTTTTAGTACATCCTCGATTTAAAAAAAATTTTTTTAGTACATCCTCGATTTAAAAAAAATTTTTTTAGTACATCCTCGATCTAAAAAAAATTTTTTAGTACATCCTCGACCTAAAAAAAATTTTTTTAGTACATCCTCGACCTAAAAAAATTTTTTTAGTACATCCTCGATCTAAAAAAAATTTTTTTAGTACATCCTCGATCTAAAAAAATTTTTTTAGTACATCCTCGATTTAAAAAAAATTTTTTTAGTACATCCTCGATCTAAAAAAATTTTTTTAGTACATCCTCGACCTAAAAAAAATTTTTTTAGTACATCCTCGACCTAAAAAAATTTTTTTAGTACATCCTCGATCTAAAAAAAATTTTTTTAGTACATCCTCGATTTAAAAAAATTTTTTTAGTACATCCTCGATCTAAAA
Source organism: Anopheles nili (assembly GCF_943737925.1). NCBI lineage: Eukaryota > Metazoa > Arthropoda > Insecta > Diptera > Culicidae > Anopheles > Anopheles nili. The sequence continues at coordinate 218,981 of NW_026525544.1, forward strand.
AAAATTTTTTTAGTACATCCTTGATATGAAAAAAATTTTTTTAGTACATCCTCGATCAAAAAAAATTTTTTTAGTACATCCTTGATATGAAAAAATTTTTTTAGTACATCCTCGATCTAAAAAAATTTTTTTAGTACATCCTCGATCAAAAAAAATTTTTTTGTACATCCTCGATCTAAAAAAATTTTTTTAGTACATCCTTGATATGAAAAAATTTTTTTAGTACATCCTTGATATGAAAAAAATTTTTTTAGTACATCCTCGATCTAAAAAAATTTTTTTAGTACATCCTCGATCTAAAAAAATTTTTTTAGTACATCCTCGATCTAAAAAAAATTTTTTTAGTACATCCTCGATCTAAAAAAAATTTTTTTAGTACATCCTCGATCAAAAAAAAAATTTTTTTAGTACATCCTTGATATGAAAAAATTTTTTTAGTACATCCTCGACCTAAAAAAAATTTTTTTAGTACATCCTCGATCTAAAAAAATTTTTTTAGTACATCCTCGATTTAAAAAAAATTTTTTTAGTACATCCTCGATCTGAAAAAATTTTTTTAGTACATCCTCGATCTAAAAAAAATTTTTTTAGTACATCCTTGATATGAAAAAATTTTTTTTAGTACATCCTCGATTTAAAAAAAATTTTTTAGTACATCCTCGATCTAAAAAAAATTTTTTTAGCACATCCTCGATCTAAAAAATTTTTTTTAGTACATCCTCGATTTAAAAAAAATTTTTTTAGTACATCCTCGATCTAAAAAATTTTTTTTAAGTACATCCTCGATCTAAAAAAAATTTTTTTAGTACATCCTCGATCTAAAAAAAATTTTTTAGTGCATCCTCGATCGAAAAAAAATTTTTTTAGTACATCCTCGATCTAAAAAAAATTTTTTAGTACATCCTCGATCTAAAAAAAATTTTTTTAGTACATGCTTGATATGAAAAAATTTTTTTAGTACATCCTCGATTTAAAAAAATTTTTTTAGTACATCCTCGATCTAAAAAAATTTTTTTAGTACATCCTCGATCAAAAAAAATTTTTTTAGTACATCCTCGATCTAAAAAAAATTTTTTTAGTACATCCTCGATCAAAAAAAATTTTTTTAGTACATCCTCGATCTAAAAAAATTTTTTTAGTACATCCTCGATTTAAAAAAAAATTTTTTAGTACATCCTCGATCTAAAAAAATTTTTTTAGTACATCCTCGACCTAAAAAAAATTTTTTTAGTACATCCTCGATTTAAAAAAATTTTTTTAGTACATCCTCGATCTAAAAAAAATTTTTTTAGTACATCCTTGATCTAAAAAAATTTTTTTAGTACATCCTCGATCAAAAAAAATTTTTTTAGTACATCCTTGATATGAAAAAATTTTTTTTAGTACATCCTCGATCAAAAAAAATTTTTTAGTACATCCTCGATCTAAAAATAATTTTTTTAGTACATCCTTGATATGAAAAAATTTTTTTTAGTACATCCTAGATCAAAAAAAATTTTTTTAGTACATCCTCGATCAAAAAAAAATTTTTAGTACATCCTTGATATGAAAAAATTTTTTTTAGTACATCCTCGATCTAAAAAAATTTTTTTAGTACATCCTCGATCTAAAAAAATTTTTTTAGTACATCCTCGATCAAAAAAAAATTTTTTTAGTACATCCTCGATCTAAAAAATTTTTTTTAGTACATCCTCGATCTAAAAAAAATTTTTAAGTACATCCTAGATCAAAAAAAATTTTTTTAGTACATCCTTGATATGAAAAAAATTTTGTTAGTACATCCTCGATCAAAAAAAATTTTTTTAGTACATCCTCGATCTAAAAAAAATTTTTCTAGTACATCCTCGATCAAAAATAATTTTTTAGTACATCCTCGATCGAAAAAAAATTTTTTTAGTACATCCTCGATCTAAAAAAATTTTTTTAGTACATCCTCGATCTAAAAAAATTTTTTTAGTACATCCTCGATCTAAAAAAAATTTTTTTAGTACATCCTTGATATGAAAAAAATTTTTTTAGTACATCCTCGATCTAAAAAAAATTTTTTTAGTACATCCTTGATATGAAAAAAATTTTTTTAGTACATCCTTGAACAAAATAAATTTGTTTTAGTACACCTGTTACAGACAATTCGGCGCGTGTTTGTTTGCTTACCTGACGTAACGGCACTGACAGGCAGGAGACAGGATAAGAGTGCCCATTACCGAAGGGACAGGGAAACATCGCAGAGATGACGCGGGAAAAAAAAACGGCCATCGCGAGGGGGCCATTGGAGTTAAACAAATTTCAACGGCGAAACCGAAGAGATAAGACGTGGATTTTTTTTGAACACCACCATCGCACCGCGCGCGCTTAAAAGAACGACCCAACCCAATCAATTGACTGGAATAAAGTGTTAGTGGAAGAGCGAGTTAAAAGAACACGTCAGAGTAGAGTTTATTAATACGAACTTTAAGTTGGAGCCGAACTCCAAGATTTTAGAAAAAATTCACTCGCTTTTCTGCTTGTGAATCGATGAACACCAGACTGAGAATGAATCCTCGAAAACGATGTACCAAACCCGACCGCGAATTCCACAGTGCGACAACTGTCCGCAGTTCAGCTGGTGGAAGAGACACTGTTTCGATACCAGGAGTTGGTACAGCAAGCCAGGGAAGCGAACGAACGAACCGCTTGATCCAATCCTTCGAAGCAACGGATCACCCGAGAACGACTCACGCGCCATCACGTGTGAGTATCGTTTCCGGATGGATCTTAGGCGAACGAGTTCTCAGCCTTTGATGTCTCGCCGACACAGTACATCGCCCATCGCAAGGGAGAAAGCGGGATCTGCCGACGTTCTCAGGCAATCCCGAAGAATGGCCAATGTTTCTATGCCTCCTGCGAGTACACCACGGAGGCGTGCGGCTAAAACTGGACCGACTGCAGAAGGCCCTAAAAAGGGGGAGCGCATTAGAGCTCAGATTTCCACGCTTAGAATGCTTTTCGGACGTCCTGAGATTATTGTTCACTCCCTGGTAAACAGGCCAACAGGCGAGCAATGCCAGCGCCCAAGCATGGCACGTCTCGAAACGCTCATCGACTTCGGTGTCGCGGTGTTCAGAACCTCTGCGCGACTATCACGGCATCAGGGCTGGATGAATACGTGTGTAATGTGGCGTTATTAAACGAGCTGACGGAACGCGCTTGCCATCGTCGATTGAACGTTCGCGGTAAGTTTCGGATCACTTTAGTAACAATTTCGCTGCTGTTGTGGTGTCGAAAGTCAAGAGATAGCAAAAAAAAAGGCCATTCCTTTAATTTTATTCCTTTTTTATACAAATTTTTGAGTACCACTCACGGGAGTGGCAACTCACCATGCACTCAAATCATCACTCGCTGGACAACTCCTCAAACAAACAACTCCTGGACGAAACCAATTGTTCGTTAAGGTTGAAACATCTTGGGCGAACAGTCGCTGAAGCTCAACTGGGGGATGGCATCGAATCAGCTTGGGGCACGTTACGCTTTCGACTTTCGCTTCAACGACTGGCTGAGTCATCTAGCAGCTGGAAGCAGCCAGCATTGGTGAGCATTGCGTCGGTGTACACTCCGCGGGGTTCAGCGAAAGCAGACAACATCGACACGTGAATGCGGCATCTGATGACCCGGAGCTTCACAACCAGCAGTGTGCCAGCATTCAATGCGCCAAAGTAGAAAGCTGCCCCCGATTTTCTGGCAACGGATATCGGGGACGCCCGCTGGCACAACAGTGCGTGAGATGCGTCTGTGTCGAAAATGGCTCGAACAACAGCAGCGTTTGCGTTCCTGGACGACGGTTCATTAGCCACCTTCACAGAACAAGCTTTGGTAGAAGAATTGGGAATTCTCTGGTCTGGTGGACCGGAAATCAGAAAAGAGAGAAGCAAAACATCAATTAGGGTGTCGTTGAGAATATTTGTACCGCCCAATGTACATTTGCCGTGGACAGGCCTGGCGCTACCAAAACAGAGCCTATGCGCACAGAAACTTCAGGGCACCTGTCCGGCCTCATAAACTGACCTCATACACGAATGTTACACCTAGCGTTTCTCATTGGTAAATGACAACTGCCCCACTAGGTCATCCGCTTACGTATCGAGCGGGCCATTCGAATGAATCAGGAAGGGCGGCCAAAACGTCTACGGTTCTTACAAAAAAAAAAAAAAACCCCGGTGATGGGAACGAAATTCTCAACCACCATTAGACCGCAGATGTGTCCGTGTGTGTATGGACAACAACGGCGATGCAATAATCGATATGCAGCTGAAGGAATTCATCCCGTAGGTTCGAAAGAAGATCAACAAGCGTTGGATGTTTTGACTGCGAGAAACCCCCGTTTGAAGGGCGAACGATATGAAACTATGAGCTTACGAGCTGGGGAAAATACAGCACAGTCCTGCTACCGGCAAGTAAAACGATGGAACGCTTCGAAGAAATGAAAAAAAAAGAACCGGTGTTGAGAGCTGCCATTGTTGAGAAAACAATGCATGAGTACGAGAGAAAAGGCTCACGTCGGAGAGAACTATCGGAAAAGTACGATACAGATTTGGTATTTACCCAATTTTCCCGGCCATGAATCCCAACAACGCTTTTTGACGCTGCTGCCGCCGCCAAAGGTAAACGGTGCTAGGTCCTAAACACGTTTCCGCTCAAGGGACTCTCAGATCAGCGGGTCTGAGCTTCGATAGCAGTCTTTGTACAAAATTCAGAGAATTCCGAGCAGGCGTAGTAGGAGACATCGAGCAAATGTTCTTCTTCCAGGTGGCCATGGTCAGACCGAGCTCCAGACGTGTATGTGTCATTGTGACCGTGATGACATTTGGTGCCGCGCACTACGTGAAGAACCTGAATGGTGAGCGATTTAAAGCCGAATTTTCTCCTGCCTTCGAATGCACAGTCGAAGAGCATTCTGTTGGATGAGCTACATATGCTGGCGAGTGTCGAAACTGCAGAAGAAGAAGAAGCCATAAGAAGGCTGGCAAACGATGTGCGAAGTATACATTCCCAACGCGGCTTCGAACTGGAAGGAACTGGCTGTCTAATTCATGAGGCGGTCATGAATTCATGACAAAAGCGAAAGATGTTAACGTTGGCACCTGACGCGAAAAACGGAAAAAATGTATTACAAATGTACGCAATCCGACACATTTACCTATAAAATCTCACCCAGAAACGATCTGCTCGTCGTGCTGATGGAAGTGAAGCAGCCGACAAAACACGCGAGGTGTTAGGCATCTCGCATGATCTACGAGGATCTACGACGCGTTGGGTCTGTTGGGTGATATTCCTGAAAGGTCTGCTTCAAGAGTTTTCTGGCGTGCTAACGTCACCATTTTACCCGACAGTCTGTAAAACTCAGACTACCAACGTGCTATCGTCAGATAATCGTCGACGACGACGCTGCCACGAAACATTCTGCAGCTGCGACGCGAGCGAAAATGGAATGGCACCAGTTGCCAAACTTCCGACCTTTCCGAAGAATGGTGGATCTATCGAATGCGCTTTTGTAGGGTAGCACCCCCCCTTGCGATTTCTTTCGCTCCCTCGTCTCCCTCGTGACGTCATCTGTTGGTTAAGGGTCGGATCGTCGCCGATATCTCGTCAGTCGGTAGCATTTCGAGTCGGAGAAATACTCGAGTCCACCCAACTTTCACGACGATTGGCAGTGGCTGCCAACGAAGGTGAATGTAGCCGATGATGGTACGAAGTGGTCCAGAATTCCCAGATCTGATCCCCGCCTCAAGCCGATGCACTCAAGGGGCAGCCAAGGCGGAACAGACCGCGGTCATAATTATTTTTTTTTCTCATAACTAAGCTACCATTTTGCTATACAAATAGATTTAAAAGTTCTTTTATAACAAAACTTCAGCATTTTTTTGATATTTTGCACATCCAGAGGGCGCCACTGTGCGCAGTTTTTCCTGCGTTTCAGGTGCATTTTGTCGCAATCCCTATGATAGGTGAGAGTGTTATTGATAACGATTTTTTGATTTGCATTTGAATCGCAAACATGTTGAATGCTTTAATCGAGTCAAAAATACAGTTAAAAAAACCTAAAAAAGATTCTAAAAAAAACAAATGCGTGAGGTCAAATCACATGATCTCTTTATATCTCTCTCTCGCTTTTTTGGTATTTAAATTGTATTTTCTGTAATTCATATACAAATTCTTACAAGTAAAGGTGTGCATAGGTTATAGAATTATCTACTTTTTCAATGCATTGTATCAAACTCAAGTTTAAGTATTAGATAAATGCACATCCACCATTAAAATTACAATTGTCGTTGAACTGCAAATATAAAACCAACAAATGTTGATCAAAATGTTAGTTTATAAAGGAAGAAATAACCAATCAGAAGTTATTGAAAGCTTCACTCTTCGTTGCTACATTGCAAAGTATTATGTTTCAACTCCGTGAGAAACAAATTTGATAGTACAATTAACATAATCTCATTTGCTGTTTTGCTAGAGGAAAAAATCATAAAGCGCTTCTGAAACGTTCACCTTTTGCCAATTTATATCTTCTTCCTTCTTGTGCAAATTTGGATCACTACTAGTCTGTAGTCCTGTTTTTTTGTCCTTTGATTTATCCTCTTCTTAATGCTTAATGATATCCCTGTGTCTGTAACAGGCAGAGTAAATCTATAATCATTTGCAACAAAAAAGGGTAGTATATGTTAGATCTGAGTTCCATCACCAGTTGGGTTACAAAACAGGCAAGGACATCACATCAAATCAATATCAATTTATATACGGTGGTGTGAGCCATGGAATATGCAAAAAGTTATGCTGCTGCTGATTGCACATAAAATTGTACATTTACATTTCGTTAAACATTTAAAGAAATATTATTTAAAAAAAAGCAAAGGAAAATCATACCTTTCCGTTCAAGTTAATATTCTCTTTAAGGTGAATTTTTGCTGCACCCTACGCTAAAGATCATTGCACATAACCGTGGCATAAATGTATTGTGTGTCAAAATTGCAAAAAATATTCAGCAGAAAGATTGAACAATACTTTTTGCGAATTAAATAATTTACATTTCAGGCATTGATGCTTATAAAAAACAGTTAACGTATGTTTTAGGCAAAAAATTGGAAATAAACAATTTTAAACCTTTTTTGTTCTTCATTACCAAAGACGAAAAACATGATTTTTTTTAGTTTTTTATTTAGTTATAGCCCAAAAACATTTATTTATATAAATTTTATAATTTTTGTTTTACTTTCACTCAAAAGAAGACTAGCTTATGTTGCTAATGATATATAATTTAGCTATTTTACACCTCTCAATGCGCTATTAAAATAGTAAGCTGAATTGTGGGTGACTGACTGAGCTGAAATTTTTTAGCTTTTTGGCAAGCCTTTTTTGATTTTTGGAGCTTTTTTTAGCTTCGAAGATATACAATGCCTAGAAGTTTACAATTCCGGAATTTTTTTTAGCTAACTATCTGACTTTCAATCGGCAATATCAGATTTAGCAAAAGCGAATAAAACAAAAAATTTTGGACTTATGATCGCCCTTGCCCCCTACGTGCCTTGGTGTCGTTCAAAAGTTCAGCCATTGGCCGGCAAACGGACTCCTTCTAAACCCCTTCCGAAAGTTCACGACACGTGGTTCAGCCACCACAAGCGACTCGAACGCGAGTTAACACTTCCACTTGGTGTAAGGGTTTTTTGAAAGGTTTCGGATTCCTCGGACAGAGTAACGCGTTGTAGAATTTTGAGCTAAATCTGAGGAATGTCTTTATTTTTACCTTTTTTTGTCTTTTTCTATGCTAAAATGGGATGGATGGCTGAGGCTGACATGTTGTTTCGTTGGCTGATTTATGGTGGTTTTGGAGTACCGGAAGTTTTGGCGGGTGCACATGTTTTATTCGGATTCCAGGGGGGAATTCCAGTACGGGTTTTGGCGGATGCATATGTTCATTCAGGCGCCAGGGTACAGGTGATTAGTTTTTAATGATGTCGCTGAGCATTGTAAGCGGTTGCTTATTCGTCTCAGGCCTTTCCATTGCTGTAGATATTGTAAAAAAATAGAGGGTACGTGACGATACGATGCTAACTCGCGCTTACAACGAACGCACACTGAAGAAGAAGCTCACCGAAAGCTCACTTTTGACTTTGGACGCATCGTGCAGGACTCCGTTCGATAACCGATGCGTTCGTTTTCGGCTACGGTTGGTGCACTGTTAGAAAAATATTTTTTTTTTCGGATAGTCCTTGATTAAAAACAATTTTCTTTAGTACATCCTCGATCTAAAAAAATTTTTTTAGTACATCCTCGATCTAAAAAAATTTTTTTAGTTCATCCTCGATCTAAAAAAATTTTTTTAGTACATCCTCGATCTAAAAAAATTTTTTTAGTACATCCTCGATTTAAAAAAAATTTTTTTAGTACATCCTCGATCTAAAAAAATTTTTTTAGTACATCCTCGATCTAAAAAAAATTTTTTTAGTACATCCTTGATATGAAAAAAATTTTTTTAGTACATCCTCGATCAAAAAAAAATTTTTTTAGTACATCCTCGATCTAAAAAAATTATTTTAGTACATCCTCGATCTAAAAAAAATTTTTTTAGTACATCCTTGATCTGAAAAAATTTTTTTAGTACATCCTCGATCTAAAAAAAATTTGTTAGTACATCCTCGATCTAAAAAAATTTTTTTATTACATCCTCGATTTAAAAAAAAATTTTTTAGTACATCCTTGATATGAAAAAAATTTTTTTAGTACATCCTCGATCAAAAAAAAATTTTTTTAGTACATCCTCGATCTAAAAAAATTATTTTAGTACATCCTCGATCTAAAAAAAATTTTTTTAGTACATCCTCGACCTAAAAAATTTTTTTTAGTACATCCTCGATCTAAAAAAAATTTTTATAGTACATCCTCGATCTAAAAAAAATTTTTTTAGTACATCCTAGATCAAAAAAAAATTTTTTAGTACATCCTCGAACTAAAAAAAATTTTTTAGTACATCCTTGATATGAAAAATTTTTTTTTGTACATCCTCGATCTACAAAAAATTTTTTTAAGTACATCCTTGATATGAAAAAAATTTTTTTAGTACATCCTCGATCTAAAAAAATTTTTTTAGTACATCCTCGATCAAAAAAAATTTTTTTAGTACATCCTCGATATGAAAAAATTTTTTTTAGTACATCCTCGATCTAGAAAAAAATTTTTTTAGTACATCCTCGATCTAAAAAAAATTTTTTTAGTACATCCTAGATCAAAAAAAATTTTTTAGTACATCCTCGATCAACAAAAATTTTTTTAGTACATCCTCGATCTAAAAAAAATTTAGTTAGTCCATCCTTGATATGAAAATTTTTTTTTAGTACATCCTCGATCTAAAAAAATTTTTTTATTACATCCTCGATCTAAAAAAAATTTTTTAGTACATCCTCGATCTAAAAAAAATTTTTCTAGTACATCCTAGATCAAAAAAATTTTTCTAGTACATCCTCGATCTAAAAAAAATTTTTTTAGTACATCCTTGATATGAAAAATTTTTTTTTAGTACATCCTCGATCTAAAAAAATTTTTTTAGTACATCCTCGATCAAAAAAAATTTTTTTAGTACATCCTCGATCTAAAAAAAATTTTTTTAGTACATCCTTGATATGAAAAAATTTTTTTTAGTACATCCTCGATCTAAACAAAATTTTTTTAGTACATCCTTGATATGAAAAAATTTTTTTTAGTACATCCTCGATCTAAAAAAATTTTTTAAGTACATCCTCGATCTAAAAAAATTTTTTTAGTACATCCTCGATCTAAAAAAATTTTTTTAGTACATCCTCGATCTAAAAAAAAATTTTTTTGTACATCCTCGATCAAAAAAAATTTTTTTAGTACATCCTCGATCTAAAAAAAATTTTTTAGTACATCCTCGATCTAAAAAAATTTTTTTAGTACATCCTCGATCTTAAAAAAATTTTTTTAGTACATCCTCGATCAACAAAAATTTTTTTAGTACATCCTTGATATGAAAAAAATTTTTTTAGTACAACCTCGATCTAAAAAAAAATTTTTTAGTACATCCTTGATATGAAAAAAATTTTTTTAGTACATCCTCGATCTAAAAAAATTTTTTTAGTACATCCTCGATCAAAAAAAATTTTTTTAGTACATCCTCGATCTAAAAAAATTTTTTTAGTACATCCTCGATCAAAAAAAATTTTTTTAGTACATCCTCGATCTAAAAAAATTTTTGTTAGTACATCCTCGATCAAAAAAAATTTTTTTAGTACATCCTCGATCTAAAAAAATTTTTTTAGTACATCCTCGATCAAAAAAAATTTTTTTAGTACATCCTCGATCTATAAAAAAAATTTTTTAGTACATCCTTGATATGAAAAAATTTTTTAGTACATCCTCGATCTAAAAAAATTTTTTTTAGTACATCCTCGATCAAAAAAAATTTTTTTAGTACATCCTCGATCTAGAAAAAAATTTTTTAGTACATCCTTGATATGAAAAAAATTTTTTTAGTACATCCTCGATCTAAAAAAATTTTTTTAGTACATCCTCGATCAAAAAAAATTTTTTTAGTACATCTTCGATCAAAAAAAATTTTTTAGTATATCCTCGATCTAAAAAAAAATTTTTTAGTACATCCTTGATATGAAAAAATTTTTTTTAGTACATTCTCGATCTAAAAAAATTTTTTTAGTACATCCTCGATCTAAAAAAATTTTTTTAGTACATCCTCGATCAAAAAAAATTTTTTTAGTACATCCTTGATCTAAAAAAAATATTTTTAGTACATCCTCGATCTAAAAAAATTTTTTTAGTACATCCTCGATCTAAAAAAATTTTTTTAGTACATCCTCGATCAAAAAAAATTTTTTTAGTACATCCTCGATCAAAAAAAATTTTTTTAGTACATCCTCGATCAAAAAAAATTTTTTTAGTACATCCTTGATCTAAAAAAAATATTTTTAGTACATCCTCGATCAAAAAAAATTTTTTTAGTACATCCTCGATCTAAAAAAAATTTTTTTAGTACATCCTTGATATGAAAAAATTTTTTAGTACATCCTCGATCTAAAAAAATTTTTTTAGTACATCCTCGATCAAAAAAAATTTTTTTAGTACATCCTCGATCTAAAAAAAAATTTTTTAGTACATCCTTGATATGAAAAAATTTTTTTAGTACATCCTCGATCAAAAAAAATTTTTTTAGTACATCCTCGATCTAAAAAAAATTTTTTAGTACATCCTCGATCTAAAAAAAAATTTTTTAGTACATCCTTGATATGAAAAAAATTTTTTTAGTACATCCTCGATCTAAAAAAATTTTTTTAGTACATCCTCGATCTAAAAAAAATTTTTTTAGTACATCCTAGATCAAAAAAAAATTTTTTAGTACATCCTCGATCTAAAAAAAATTTTTTTAGTACATCCTCGGTCTAAAAAAAATTTATTTAGTACATCCTTGATGTTGCGTATGCAACGGTTTGTATTAAGATTGTAACTTATGGTCTGGTTTCGTTTTTTCGGTGTCCTAAATAAATGTAGAGAACGGAAATGGAAAAGTAACCCGAAGAACGAAACCCGAGATAAGCAAAAGCGTAAAGAGCAACGGACAAACACGGAGCGAATGTTAGACAACTATAAAAATATATATTTGAACCAGGATAAGTTGAACCAAAACCATATACGATCGGTCTCACACGTTCATAATAAGATCTTCCACGAAAATAGGAAAACCATACGGCCCAGAACCCTAAGCAAACGAAGAATAGATAAAGGTTTTCTGTCTCCATCATACGCCTATGGTAATAATTCTGACACAACAAGGATATATCGTATCCGATAAAAAATCAAACACCATCAAAGATTTTAGTATTTAAGCAGCGAAAATCTTATAAATAAAGCAGATTCATATGCAGAAACTCAACGGAGAACTCTCGTCTCGACTTTCTATGGAATTTCCTTGGCCTCTTGGCCCTTAGCATTTGTTGTTGTTGTTGAATCTCAACCGGGTCCTCTGCCCTTACCGATAATTGCATCAGCTGTTCCAACTTTCGCTGCATTAGGTTCCCAATATACCGAGAACACTAGCGGAAAGTTTAATGAACATTCATGGGTGCAATAATCAAAATTAGGCCAGACTTTTCCCACACTTTTTTAAACAAACAACTTTCGGCGGCTGGACTTAACGTTTAGAAGGCCAATTCCTTGGGCGTGGCCGAACCTAAGTTCCGCGCGTCAACAGAATGTGAGCACTTGATTTTGAGAATGGTTCCATACCAAATACGTAGTGATTGTATATCGGATGTATAGATTCATATGATAGATTGCATGCATCGTTTGCATATATCCGGTGATAGGAAACAAAGGGTGTTTATTTTGTTTACTTTCGTTGCATTGATACAAACCGAGGGAATTAGATTGCGAATCCCAATGACGATATGGTTTGCGGTTTGCATTTCATACGTGTTTTGGTCTATTCCGCTGGTCAAAATATCACACCTCGTACCGTAATCATGCGTCCACATCGTGCGATCGCTGATCAAAATAAAACATTACCTCATGAAGCGCGGAATAGCAGCCCTATTGCCAGGAATCACTCAAAAGAAACTCACGACGGAGGCTCTCAAAAAGGCTTGAAATTTTGCGGGGTTTTGCTCGTCAAAATTGCAACCGCGGCCTGGAAACGCTGCGTGCGTGCTTGGCTTCGCTTCCAATTTCTCATTTCTGTAGCTCAGTTTTTCTTTCAAAGGTAAAGAGAACGCAAGCCCGTGAGCGCAAGCTTCGAGCCGCAATTACGCTCGGCGCTCTCCTTTCCGAAACAAACGCGCCGACGAAAGAACCTACGGAAGAAGAGGGAAGTACAGTACATTTTTGATTGCGTTTTTTCATATATTTCATTATATTTTGTTTTGATAAACGCCCTTCATCGTCCAATTTTCACGCAGTTCACGGTTTATCAGCAGGTATTTCCAGTGGTGCGACATAATTTCCACGTAAAAACAGTCAGCAAACATGCAACAGGATAAAAGAAAGTATTAGCAAAACAAATGCAAACGCTAATCGGGATGATTTTCTAACACCTTTCCCTAAACGGTCCGGCTTCCTCTGCAATGAAGCGGACCTTTTTGTCCAAAAAAAAACAGCGCACTTTCAGAGTTTTGCTCTTGCACTTGAACCCGTACTCTTCGCCAGTTTTGCTTCTGCTTCAATCCACAAATGCGCGAAGGTGCAAAGCCCGAGAAACTCTAGCCCACTTTCGTTCGCTTCGTTAGAAAATCATCTTTTTGTCTCTTTCCCTTTCTCTACCACAGAGCTTTCGGCGCTCGCCAGTTGGGCCGTCAACGTGGGCGAAAAATCGTAAGGGGGGGCAACCCAAAACGCAGCCGAATCAAACTGAGTGCAACAACGCAAATGGCTTGCGAGAGAGCCAAAACGATGGACTTTATTCTCTGGTGTTCTGGTGCTGGGCTGTTTTTTCACGCTCAGGTAAAATGCAATCGTCGAATGGATGGGCGGGAATTTGAACTGCCTTTTTGACGGATTGGAATTCTCCGGCGTTTAGTATAATTTTAAACTTCGGCACTCGATACACCGTCAATAAGTGCATTAACTCCAGCTTTAGTAGTACCATTTGATTTGCCACGTCAACTGGTATTGATTTTTCCACGCACAAATTAGCTAATTTCTGCGAAAGTGTTTCCAGGTTCCCCGCTTATTTTTGATGGCTCTAAGTTTTGCACAAGATTGAGCCTGGATTTTCCACACTTTTGCATGCTAATTTTACGGCATTGGTGATGTCTTGGAATGCTTCTTCATTAGGTGGTACGGCGGAACGGGTTTTACCACTCAATCTGCTAACCCGTCAGGTTAGAACCCATCATAATTTTGTCTAACTGCTGTCGCTGTTTTAACATCAAAAAGGTGCTTGAGGAGCGGCTTGACTGATTGAACAGGCGCCAATGGTTACAATATTCTGCTTATTTTCACTTAGTTTCAATTCGAAAACTTCACTTCACGTGAAGAGTTAATGAAAAACCCTACTTTTTGAATAGGAATATTCGATTCGTGTTCAACGAAAAAAGGATTCAACTTCACGATAAAAGGTTCGCTTGCATACTGATATGTAGCTTGATAAGGTTTTTTGTTTTGAATGTTTTTGTTTATTGGATTGTTTTTTTAACTTAGCTTGCAATTTCAACAATTCCTCGACAGCTGCTTCTAAAATCTTCTAACGTTTGACTAATCATTAACCTTACTTTTTACTTATTTTTTTACACCCTATTTAGTCATTATATGGGTTAATGTACTTTATAGCATTTGTCGTACCTCATCCGGTCACTGAGTCACCCTTTTCACTGAGAGCTCGTTTTTTGATTTAATGTTCTTCTTTTGCTTTTTCTTTTTTCACTGTTTCCGTACTGTTTATTACCCCCGGAGTTCAAATTCGTTTACTCATCACTTCACTTCAATAAATTCTCTTTACAAAGTTCGTCTTCCGGTTCATTTACAAAAACATTCAAAGTTTGCCATAGATTTGGGCCGCCTTGAAAGCTTCCTTACGGTTGCTATTTTTTTTTTTTGCACATAGTGTACACAGTTCATACCTCGGTGAATGATTAGCAGTTTCCGTTCATGACTTTCACGCATCTCAGCACGAGATTCTAGCTGATTCGCTATTTGTACTTGCGGATCACCGCGTTTTTTTTATAATTTTTGAATTCGTTTTCCCCATTTTGTTTTTTTTTTTGCGTTTGGCGGTGGATTTAGTAATTATTTTCCTTGAGTTGCTTGCATCACATTTTCACTGTATTTATTAGGTTTTTCACTCGGGATGTTTGAAACCAAAAATACCACATCACAAAATCACACAGCGTCCTGTGGCAGGTCACCACGTAGAAAGTTCGGATAATTGAAACACTGTCCAAAAATATAATGTTCACAGGTGACTGCTGACTGCTGACTCAAGACGGACGCTTTATGCTGACGATAACTTGCTTTATGGGTGGTTTTCCAAAAAAGCCACATGAGAGTGGAGAACGTTTTTCGCTCGAAGGTCCGGCATATCGTAAGACGATCGGTAGCCATATTGTATTGCTGCTGCTGCATAATCGAGCAAATGTTCGCAAAACGCTTCCGTGGTCAATGTAAGGAATGTTGGAATTTAGCTTACAACGGCGGTGCTAACACAACAAAAAAAAAACGGCATGCTATAAAATCTTGTGCCGCGGGGTCTCGCGCTCGTGTTTTGAACTGTGAATGGGACGCATGTGTTTCTGTTTTGCAATGAGCCAGAACGATCGGCATCATGCGCTTGAACCTCTTTTCTCTCTCTCTCTCTCAGTCGAAGAAATACAAAACCCCCGTGTGATTGTAGTGACAAAGGACGTGTAGGAAAACTCCAATGTATCATCAGAAGAGTTAAACAAGCGCTCGAATCGCGAACATCGCTAACGTTAAAGCAAAAAAGGCGTCTTGAGTCCTCACCGGTGGGACCTCCTCAAGCAGCGGTGGAACTCACGAAATGTATGGGAAATTCCGACTCGTCGAACAGCCTTGTCGAACGTCTCATCGGAAATATAACATTTCCGATTCTTGCTTCATAAGTCACTCGAAAATTCTCTCACGTCAGTAGCCGGCCGGGTGTCGACGCGGGTAGACCTAGGCTAATGCGCAGCAAAAACAAATGAACACGTGCGCAGCTGCGGTTGGCTTTTATGACGGTACATGAACGCGACATGCGGTACGAGGTAAAAAAGGGTAGGGTCATGGTCATAAACACATATTTATTGGGGTGTCAGACCTTTTTTGACCCTTTCTCATTAGACGACCATTTTTTTCCTTTTTCCCATCTTCACTCATTCGCAGGCGGTACCTGCCCTGCATATCGGCTTGCTCCATCTGACCTGTTCCCCCCCGCTTCATATTTAGACATATTTTGTTTCCCTTATTTTATCATTACTGTTGTTGGTGACGGCTTTGGCTTGTGATTTTGAATTGTCGTCAATCATTTTAGAAGCATTCGAACGCTCGAGGGTGACGACTGACGGTATATGTGTTTGTTTCAAACGTTTTCGCTCCAGCTGTTGTGCCTGTTAAGATAAGAGAGTGAGAGAAATTCAGAATTTATTAAGAGTAAGTTTTATTCGTACCATTCCATTCCCGTGGGGGTTTGAACCGAGTTGATGTGCAAATGTTACGCGTCCGTGGTGTTGATGTTTGCACGTTGATCTATCCGGCCTTGTCAGTTGACTAATGTACATTCTCGTTTTTGTTTTTATTCTGGGACAACGTGCAGAACGATGGATAGCAACAAAGAAAACGTTGTATACGTGATAAATGCTGCGGGTGTTTCTGCTGAGCGTGTAAGCCCGCAATGCTCGTATCGCACCGCAACTGTAGCGATTGATCCACAGCCTCTTTCCACACAGGCAACGGAGATAAGTTCCCAACCAATTAGCAGACCAAAACAGAAAGTACCATTTAAACAACCTCGAGATATTACTTCAAACAATAGTATTGAGACATTAATGCGTATTTTGAGCGAAAATACGAAAGCGCTGATTCAAAACACCTCTGTTTTAGAAAAAAACACACAAATAATTGGAGAACTCAAAAACGAGCAGCTAAATTAAATAGAAGGTTGTCCGTTGTGGAAGCTAACATGGTCCTTATTAGAGATACCGTTAGCAATAACAATAATAATGATAATAGTAGCCCACCCTTTACTTTTAATAAGGTGTGTAATATAGATGATTTGACTGCATTTGAAACAAATCTGGGCAATATAGATTTCTTTGATAACGTTGTGCAATATTTGGAAAGTAAAATAACAACAAACGACGTGCAAAACAAAATGCACATCGCAATGGATTTAGTTTTTTCTCGCAATTTCTTGCCGCAATGTACGTGGTTTTAAAACAAATTTAATTTAAAAATAAGTTTTAGTAGTTTTGACAACGTTATTTCCTTATTTGCAAAGATAGGTAGTAATGATTTTGAAGAAGGTGGTAAGAACACTGTATCAAAATTTTTTTAGTACATCCTCGATCTAAAAAAATTTTTTTAGTACATCCTCGATCAAAAAAAAATTTTTTAGTACATCCTCGATCTAAAAAAAATTTTTTCAGTACATCCTTGATCTAAAAAAAATTTTTTTAGTACATCCTCGATCTAAAAAAAATTTTTTTAGTACATCCTCGATCAAAAAAATTTTTTTTAGTACATCTTCGATCTAACAAAATTTTTTTAGTACATCTTCGATCTAACAAAATTTTTTTAGTACATCCTCGATCTAAAAAAAATTTTTTTAGTACATCCTCGAACTAAAAAAAAATTTTTTAGTACATCCTCGAGCAAAAAAAAATTTTTTAGTACATCCTCGATAAAAAATAATTTTTTTAGTACATCCTCGATCATAAAAAAAATTTTTTCAGTACATCCTTGAACTAAAAAAAATTTTTTTAGTACATCCTCGATCTAAAAAAAATTTTTTTAGTACATCCTCGATCAAAAAAATTTTTTTTAGTACATCTTCGATCTAACAAAATTTTTTTAGTACATCTTCGATCTAACAAAATTTTTTTAGTACATCCTCGATCTAAAAAAAATTTTTTTAGTACATCCTCGAACTAAAAAAAAATTTTTTAGTACATCCTCGATCAAAAAAAATTTTTTTAGTACATCCTCGATCAAAAAAAATTTTTTTAGTACATCCTTGATCTAAAAAAAATTTTTTTTAAACATCCTTGATATGAAAAAAATTTTTTTAGTACATCCTCGATCTAAAAAAAATTTATTTAGTACATCCTTGATCAAAAAAAATTTTTTTAGTACATCCTCAATCTAAAAAAAATTTTTTTAGTGCATTCTTGATATGAAGAAAATTTTTTTAGTACATCCTCGATCTAAAAAAATTTTTTTAGTACATCCTCGATCTAAAAAAATTTTTTTAGTACATCCTCGATTTAAAAAAAATTTTTTTAGTACATCCTCGATCTAAAAAAATTTTTTTAGTACATCCTCGATCTAAAAAAAATTTTTTTAGTACATCCTTGATATGAAAAAATTTTTTTTAGTACATCCTCGATCTAAAAAAATTTTTTTAGTATTTCCTCGATCTAAAAAAATTGTTTTAGTACATCCTCGATCTAAAAAAAATTTTTTTAGTACATCCTCGATCAAAAAAAATTTTTTTACTACATCCTCAATCAAAAAAACCTTTTTTTTAGTTCATACAAAGCGTGTGCATTGGCACATTTTTATTCGAACAAACACACGAAAACATGAACAGTGATAAAATGAAAACACATTAAAAAAAAAAAATACACATAACATTCAAAAAAACAACATTCGTACGAAAGCAAAGTACGGCAAAACCGAAACCTCCCCTGGCTAATGATCGCCTGGCAACGACGTGCACGGAACGGGGGTGGGGTTATGTTCGCTCGGGTGCCCCTAAACACATTCTGCGCTACCGAAAAAGCCCCCGTGGCTGGTCGACAGGGGCACAGATGACCGCAGATGATGCAAAAGTCACCCGGTTCAGCCCATGGTTCTCGGTGAACGGAAGTAACTCCCCAAGTAGCGCTCGAGCAGTCGATTTGTATGGAAAAAAGTGACATTTTCGAGCGGCTTGCGACGGCCATATTTTCGTACGTCCCCCCGACGTAGATCCGAATCTGTTCGACTGACTGCCTCTCCGTGAGTCGCAGACCGGCGCTGTCGAGACGATCAGACCTGCGTAAATGCGCGAGACGACACGTACGTACACGCGCCATGTGGCACTGACCTTCGTTTTTTCTCATTTTTTCCCCATTATCGCCTATTTCGCGCTGGCCGCTTTACACATGCGTGACGGCTGAAGTTCTTTTCTTTCTCTTCGTTACACTACATATTTTGACATGTTTTTTGTTTTCCGTTCGATTTTTCATCATTATTGGTGTTTGGTGGACATAGCGCTTTGGTGGATTTGGATTGCCTATTTAGAAGCATCTCCAACAGCTTCGAACCGGTTTATTTTCGTGCGTTTTCGTTCCAGCTGTGCTGAGTTGAGCGAAGAGCGTGAGAGAACGGACATTCTGAAATGTTTTATTAAGAGTTAAGTTTTAATTCGAATCACCTCTGCCAGCCAGCCAGCAAGCAAATTTCCGTGGCGAGTTGAACCGAGTGTTGCACGTTTGACACGTTGATCTATCCGGCCTGCTTAGTTGACTGACGTACGCTCTCGCTTTTGTTTTTTATTTGGGTGGACAAACAGAACGAATTCACGTCGGCGGTACCTCTGGAGATCGCGCCGCAACTTTAACCTTTCAACGACAGCCTCTTTCAAGACGAATGCCCCCCCCCCCAAAAAGGCCGGCCGGTTCATCCACAACGACCTGGCATACCGAGCAACAGTTTCGAGAGGCGTTAATACATAATAATAGCCGAAAACACACAAACGTAATGCAGCGCAACACTGCTGTGTTTTAGGACAGTTGAGAGCCGAACAAACACAAAATTTGCCTTCGCTGATTTGTCAGTGCCTTGCTGGTTTAAGAGAGAGTGTTAACCGTAGCAATAACAATAGTAGTTCTAACACATCCTTTCCTTTTACCTAAAATTAACAACTGCTGATGAGCTAAATGCATTCGAATTAAATCTTGCGAATGAAGTCTTTTTTTTGTCCAAAACGCATTTGATCTTTTTCGAGAGTAAAATGTCCACAAATGATGTGCAAAAGAAAGCGCACACTGCCTAGGGATGTTAGTTTAGATCGCATTTTTTCCTAGCACAATGTGCTCGTGGCTTCAACGTGGTGTTAGCATAAAAATAGGTTTAACTTCATTCGACAATACTCTTACATTATTTGCTGCGATCGGTTCTAATAATTTTGAAACGGGAAGCAGAAACACTGTTAGTCAATTTTTTAGAAGGAAAATTGAGATATGCAGCTACACGAGTTCATTTAAAGGATGAGAACGTAAAAGACGTTTGTCATCGTCGGCAAATAGTTTTTATAGTTTAGAAGTAAATAGTTTTATGATATTTTTTTTCGCACTTTCTTGCTTAATTTTCTTTAAAATGTTGTTAAAAACGCAGGTGTGTTGTGATTAATATGTTAATGATGTTATTTATATTAAGTTATAGTTTGTGGGCATGGCCAGGCTTTAATAAAAAAGTGCATTAATGTTTTTTTATGCATAGCTTGTTACATTTATCGACACGTTTTGTAAACATTATATGTAGATCTTTACAAAGATAGAGAAAAAAAACAGTAATGTACCTTAGCTGATGTACTTTATCATCGCATTTATATACCTCATTTATAGTGCTTGAACTTAAACTTCCCGTGTACAAAAATATTTTTGTTACATGCGCAGAGAGGGGTTTGAAATAGTTTACCCCCTTAACCCGAACAAATATGTCTCTTTTGGTAAAAAAATCAAGAAAACCCGCATAAACAGGATTCCGTTCTTATTCGGGGTGCCTAAAAAATATACGAGCAAAAGAGACCGAGGTAAGCGAAGCGAGTCATCAAAGCGAAAATGCCATTTATGAAACACAATACAGCCCTTGTTATTTAAAACGGTGAAAAAAAAAAGGTACATCAGAAAAAAAAACCGTTCATCAGATCCGATCGTTCATTAGCATTTAGATATTATTTGCGAAATAACTGTTTCACATTTCCACACACATTTATACCTAGGTATCAGGTTTAGAAATTCAAATTTTTTAGAGAAAATAACAAGAGAGTCTAACAAGAAAATAAATCTTATAATTAATCTTAAATTACAATTAGTGTCGAATGCCATAGTAATCTTCAAAGCTTATAACATTGCCTATTAACTTAGGGCGCTGACCATGTGTCAAAATATATTTTCTTGCAATCGATAGCTGTACAAATCTTTATGAAAGCAATACATTCGCAGAGGTTGAATTTTATCAGACAGGTTTAACAAAATGAGAGAAAATCGTTGAAATCGGCAAAACATCAGATATCAGTGATGGTAAACAAGAATGTTTTTTTTTGTTTATTATCGATTGATTAACACACACTCCAAAGGTGATAACATTGAGGATTTCTATGATTTCACAAAGCTAAGAAAATGGTAGGCGGCTGCATTTGATAGGTATTTTGTTCTATGCCTTTGGTAAAATATCACACTTCGTACCGTAATCATGCGTCCACATGCGATCGCTGATCAATAAAACATTAGCTCACAAACAAAATATAGGTAGAAATTGTACAGGTACCTTCAACATGGGCGAAAAATGTAAGGGCAAGTCAAACGCAGGTAAAGTGGCCTGCGCGGGAAGAAAACCTACCCCAACAAAGGCACTGCTGCGGACGACCGAATTCTCTCGGGTGGGCTTTTTCTCTCAGAGTGCTGCTACGATCACGTAAAATGCTCGTCGAATGGAGCATTTTTCTCTCTCAGTCGAAGAAATACAAAACCCCCGTGTGATTGTAGTGACAAAGGACGTGTAGGAAAACTCCAATGTATCATCGGAAGAGTTAAACAAGCGCTTGAATCGCGAACATCGCTATCGTTAAAGCCAAAAAAGGCGTCTTGAGTCCTCACCGGTGTCGACCTCACTACTACTCCTTAACCGGCCTGCTGAGCATCGAACTCGAATCATCGTCGTCGATGCGAGAGTGCGTGATCCTCTGTTCAACTGCCTTTCCGTAGCTTTGGGCTGACACAGGCTCTATCGGCAGACAGACAGACAGACAGACAGGGCGAAGTGTGCTTTTGATCGCCACCGTAACACGTCCTTCGCAATTGATCGCGCTGGTGGAGCAGCAGCACTGAATCTCTGACCACAAAACCCATCCGAAGCACTAGCACTACTAGCGCGGGGAAATATCGTGTGACAGAAAACTGCCTGAACTCTGCATCAGGTCAAGCAGGTTGAATCGAGGCCACCGAAATAGCCCGATCCGATGCGATCCGAATCCGATGACCCTCACAGGCGAACAGCTCGTCCGTCAGTTCCGGTGGTCAAGTTCACCCATTGGCCGGCAAACGGACTCCTTCTAAACCCCTTCGGAAGTTCACGACACGTGGTTCAGCACACCACAAGCGACTCGAACGCGAGTTAACACTTCCACTTGGTGTAAGGGTTTTTGGAAAGGTTTCGGATTCCTCGGACAGAGTAACGCGTTGTAGAATTTTGAGCTAAATCTGAGGAATGTCTTTATTTTTACCTTTTTTTGTCTTTTTATATGCTAAAATGTGATGGATGGCTGAGGCTGACATGTTGTTTTGTTGGCTGATTTATGGTGGTTTTGGAGTACCGGAAGTTTTGGCGGGTGCACATGTTTTATTCGGATTCCAGGGGGAATTCCAGTACGGGTTTTGGCGGATGCATATGTTCATTCGGGTGCCAGGGTACAGGTGATTAGTTTTTAATGATGTCGCTTTAGCAGATAAGCGGTTGCTTATTCGTCTCAGGCCATTCCATTGTTGTAGATATTGTAAAAAAAATAGAGGGTACGTGACGATACGATGCTAACTCGCCCCTCCTTAAATTTTAAGGCTCCGTCCGAAAAACTGCCATCATCGTCGGCGGTTTAATGGTATCGGTCTGGATTTCTTGTTGGGGTTGAGCTGATGTAGTTTTAGAAGTAGGCTGTCCTCGGATGTTTATGACTGTTCGTTTTTGCTTGCTGATGATTAGGTATACACAAATAACTGGTTTAGACCAACCGTTCCAAGTGAAGCTCTTCGATTCTAATCGAATTTGATGCATCTCTTTCCTAAGTTCCACATGTATTGAATAAAGATGTTCGAGATTGGGGTTTAGCACGTTGGTTACTGATGTAACGTTTAAGCCATAGATAGGGAGATTCAGCGGTGATCCATGTAGTTCTGTTTTGTTATGTGAAATCTCTTCCTCATTCAGGAATATTTCACAAGATTTGTATGACAGGAGAAACGAGCCTGTCAGATTTCTCTTCTTTAGACCGCATGTGGTTTTTATTGTAAATTCAACGGCTGAGTTGATAAGAATGTGCATCATGTCTAGATGGATAATTTCGAATTTTGTTGGGTTCGCTACAAAATCACATGCTGCTTGCTGTCCTCGCAGAAGGGCTGGGACACATTCGCCGTTATCTTCTTGCAATTCTTTTAAATCATAGATATACTCGTTGCCGTTTGGTATGATGAAGAGTTGGGAGTTTAGGGATAGGTAAAATTGTTTGGGTACATGAATTTTCTTATTCCTATTTGTTATTGTTGTTTTTAGGCTTGGGCCCACATGGACAGAGGAGGCGTGGTAGGCCCAAACTGAGATGGAGTGATGGCGTGGATGCGTCCGCCAAAAAGGCCGGGATCAACGATTGGCAGGTGACGGCGCTCGACCGCGAGCGGTTCCGGTTTCTGCTGGAGCAGGCCAAGACCGCCAAGCGTTTGTAGCGCCTGATAACTAACTAACTTGATATAAAAAAAATTTTTTTAGTACATCCTCGATCTAAAAAAAATTTTTTTAGTACATCCTCGATCAAAAATAATTTTTTTAGTACATCCTCGATCTAAAAAAAATTTTGTTAGTACATCCTTGATATGAAAAAAATTTTTTTAGTACATCCTCGATCAAAAAAAACTTTTTTAGTACATCCTTGATATGAAAAAAATTTTTTTAGTACATCCTTGATATGAAAAAATTTTTTTAGTACATCCTCGATCAAAAAAAATTTTTTTAGTACATCCTCGATCTAAAAAAAATTTTTTTAGTACATCCTTGATATGAAAAAAATTTTTTTAGTACATCCTTGACCAAAAAAATTTTTTTTAGTACATCCTCGATCTAAAAAAAATTTTTTAGTACATCCTTGATATGAAAAAATTTTTTTAGTACATCCTCGATCTAAAAAAATTTTTTTTAGTACATCCTCGATCAAAAAAAATTTTTTTAGTACATCCTCGATCAAAAAAAATTTTTTTAGTACATCCTCGATCTAAAAAAAATTTTTTAGTACATCCTTGATATGAAAAAAATTTTTTTAGTACATCCTCGATCAAAAAAAACTTTTTTAGTACATCCTTGATATGAAAAAAATTTTTTTAGTACATCCTTGATATGAAAAAATTTTTTTAGTACATCCTCGATCAAAAAAAATTTTTTTAGTACATCCTCGATCTAAAAAAAATTTTTTTAGTACATCCTTGATATGAAAAAAATTTTTTTAGTACATCCTTGACCAAAAAAATTTTTTTTAGTACATCCTCGATCTAAAAAAAATTTTTTAGTACCTCCTTGATATGAAAAAATTTTTTTTAGTACATCCTCGATCTAAAAAAATTTTTTTAGTACATCTTCGATCAAAAAAAATTTTTTTAGTACTTCCTCGATCTAAAAAAAATTTGTTTAGTACATCCTTGATATGAAAAAATTTTTTTTCGTACATCCTCGATCTGAAAAAATTTTTTTAGTACATCCTCGATCTAAAAAAATTTTTTTAGTACATCCTCGATCTAAAAAAAATTTTTTTAGCACATCCTCGATCAAAAAAAAATTTTTTAATACATCCTCGATCTAAAAAAAAAATTTTTTAGTACATCCTTGATATGAAAAAATTTTTTTTAGTACATCCTCGATCTAAAAAAATTTTTTTAGTACATCCTCGATCAAAAAAAATTTTTTTACTACATCCTCGATCTAAAAAAAATTTTTTTAGTACATCCTTGATATGAAAAAAATTTTTTTAGTACATCCTCGATCTAAAAAAAATTTTTTTAGTACATCCTCGATCAAAAAAAATTTTTAGTACATCCTCGATCTAAAAAAAATTTTTTTAGTACATCCTTGATATGAAAAAATTTTTTTTAGTACATCCTCGATCTAAAAAAATTTTTTTAGTACATCCTTGATATGAAAAAAATTTAATTTAGTACATCCTCGATCTAAAAAAAATTTTTTAGTACATCCTCGATCTAAAAAAAATTTTTTTAGTACATCCTCGATCAAAAAAAATTTTTTTAGTACATCCTCGATCTAAAAAAATTTTTTTAGTACATCCTCGATCTAAAAAAATTTTTTTAGTACATCCTCGATCTAAAAAAATTTTTTTAGTACATCCTCGATCTAAAAAAATTTTTTTAGTACATCCTAGATCAAAAAAAATTTTTTTAGTACATCCTCGATCTAAAAAAAAATTTTTTAGTACATCCTTGATATGAAAAAATTTTTTTTAGTACATCCTCGATCTAAAAAAATTTTTTTAGTACATCCTCGATCTAAAAAAAATTTTTTTAGTACATCCTCGATCTAAAAAAATTTTTTTAGTACATCCTCGATCTAAAAAATTTTTTTAATACATCCTCGATATAAAAAAATTTTAGTTAGCAACACCGAGATCGAGAAGTGATCTATATCGAAACCGGTACAAGACACTTCAGACTAGACAGTTTCGCTACAGCAATATTGAATTCAAGAGAGTCAAGATCGAGTTCTCCCCCAACGGAAGCCATGAGAGAGTCAATATCATGTGCACCCCAACGGAAGACGACGAGACTGTCCCATCAGCAACGTACGCACCACCCCAACGGATGTTAGGGCTATTGCGAGCGGAAATTCTAAAGAACAGACAGGATCGAACGCGATCAAAACCTTATCAAGACTTCCATACATAAACGAAGACAAGCAGAGACAGGCCGAGAGGAGTTCGATAGTGAGGTTCAGCCGTGTGAGGACGTGTTGTCCAAACTGAGAAGAAATAAATAAAATTATCTTTTTATCTCAATCGAGCTATCGTTTTCCATAACTCATCCCAATGACGGCATGGTTTGCGGTGTTTGGTGTGATTTCATGCGTGTTTTGGTCTATTCCGCTGGTCAAAATATCACACCTCGTACCGTAATCATGCGTCCACATCGTGCGATCGCTGAGCAAAATAAAACATTACCTCACAAGCGCGGAATAGCAGCCCTACTGCCAGGAATCACTCAAAAGAAACTCACGACGGAGGCTCTCAAAAAGGCTTGAATTTTTGCGGGTTTTTCTCGTCAAAAATTGCAACCGCGGCCTGGAAACGCTGCGTGCGTGCCGTTCGGCCCTTTTTTCTCCCCCCCTTCGCTTTCCATTTCTCATTTCTGTAGCTCAGTTTTTCTTTCAAGGTTCGAGCGCAGCTACGCTCGGCGCTCTCTTTTGGTGGGTGTAAAACCTATACCGCGGTTCCGGAACCAAATCGTGCTATCTTCAGCAGTAGCGTATGCGAGAAGGGTATAGTTCGTATACGAAGCATGAGTGGAGTGAAAGGAAAAGAAAATCCATAAGACATAATCGCACACCTCCGTAGAGGGATGAATCAAATTTTTCCTTCGATAAAAATTTATGATATTTAGAAAATGTTTCAGCCATAATTTTGCTTGATTCATAAAACGATATTTTAGGAAATGAATTTGTTGTTTTTGTGCTTCAATTTTACTTTTCGTAATATTTTTAGGTGATTTTTGCTAGTTATTTTTGCTTACATTTAATTACCTATGCGAAGGAGGAAAACATGATGGGAAATTGTGTGTAATGAAACGTAAAATTTAAATATCAAATGTTTACTTTCAGCTATGGTGTGTCATTTTGCAGTACAAAAATATACTGATTTATGCTAAATCTCAAACCTAAACTCATTCATTCATTGGTCTAGGGATGCATTCATTTCGGTTGACGAAATTTGATGTTGAATTTTGTCGCTTGTATCAAAGTTGGTGAAGTTGGTGCGATTTTGGTAATAATTTTTGCTTAAAGTTCCAACTAATCTGCTAGTTGATTCGCCGACATATCCAAGAACTACAACGCGTGTAATATTTTGAAATACGTAGTTAAGTTGTACAATAATTTTTGTTTGGATTCATGTACGAAAAAATTCAATTTCTCGCGTTGTCAATAACAGTAAGAACAGTGTCATAATTTACCAGTATCCTTAAAAAGGCCCTAACGTTTATAGATCATGCTGTCATCACTAATATTCCGCATTTAGTTAACAAAGATGATGGATGTGCATAGTTTTCATTTGTTCGGAGCTACATTAGAACTTATTAGAGCTGTTGAAATTGAAGAGCATCGAAAGAAAACACGGAAGCAAAATCATGTCGTAACGGAGGTTTCCATGGTGCGTGAGTTAGCAGAAGAAAATGTATGGGAGTTCAAAAATTATTTGCGAATGAGTGAAATAACTTTTAACCTCTTGCTGCGAAAAGTTCAAACACGAATTGCTAAACAAGACACGGTGATGAGGCTTGCGATTCCTCCACGTTCGCATGTTAATTTTGACGCTACGCTTTCTTGCAAACTGGACGAAGCTTCCGGGATTCATCATATGCATCAAGAATTTCTCCTAGCTGCATAGCTTCAACAATCATGGAATCATGTGCAGCAATTCAGGAAGGATTAAAAGAATACATTAAGGATTTATGATAGTATAAAAGAAAATACTAGTTTGTCGTTGCAGTCGGTGTCACAAGTCCTTTTTTTTCTGTTTGCAGCGACAATTTCCCAAACCAAGCGACAATTTCCCCATTGCTTAGGCGCAATAGACGGGAAACATGTGTTCCCGTGTGATCCGGCGCATTCTGGATCAACTTATTTTAACTACAAAAGGGAGCTTCAGTGTCGTATTAATGGCGTAGTTGTGAATGCTGAATATAACGTTTTATCCGTCGATGCGAGAGTGCGTGATCCTCTGTTCAACTGCCTTTCCGTAGCCTAACGTCCGGGCACTTACGCGTCTTACGAGCGAGCGCGAGTAAAAACACGGCATCATTTGGGCTGACACAGGCTCTATCGGCAGACAGACAGACAGACAGACAGGGCGAAGTGTGCTTTTGATCGCCACCGTAACACGTCCTTCGCAATTGATCGCGCTGGCAGCAGCAGCACTGAATCTCTGACCACAAAACCCATCCGAAGCACTAGCACTACTAGCGCGGGGAAATATCGTGTGACAGAAAACTGCCTGAACTCTGCATCAGGTCAAGCAGGTTGAATCGAGGATCGCGCTACGAACGAGTTCTTCGAACACGTCTTCCTGTTCCTGTGCTAGCCTCTGGTGCTGTGCGATCCTAGCGGAAGTGTGGGCCGTGGCCGTGAGAAATTTACGCACCAGCGACCATCTGTCAGTTTGCGCAGTTTGAAAATCCGTCCGTCAGCTCGTCCGTCAGTTCCGGTGCAGTAACGAACGCTTGGTGTCGTTCAAAAGTTCAGCCATTGGCCGGCAAACGGACTCCTTCTAAACCCCTTCGGAAGTTCACGACACGTGCGTGAACGTGCTCCTGATCGACACGTGGTTCAGCACACCACAAGCGACTCGAACGCGAGTTAACACTTCCACTTGGTGTAAGGGTTTTTGGAAAGGTTTCGGATTCCTCGGACAGACTAACGCGTTGTAGAATTTTGAGCTAAATCTGAGGAATGTCTTTATTTTTACCTTTTTTTGTCTTTTTATATGCTCAAATGGGATGGATGGCTGAGGCTGACATGTTGTTTTGTTGGTTGATTTATGGTGGTTTTGGAGTACCGGAAGTTTTGGCGGGTGCACATGTTTTATTCGGGTTCCCGGGGGGAAATTCCTGTAAGGGGTTTTGGCGGATGCATATGTTCATTCCGGTGCCAGGGTACAGGTGATTAGTTTTTATTGTGTCGCTGAGCATTGTAAGCGGTCGCTTATTCGTCTCAGGCCTTTCCATTATTGTGGATATTGTAAAAAAAAACAGAGGGTACGTGACGATACGATGCTAACTCGCGCTTACAACGAACTAACACTGAAGAAGAACCTCACCGAAAGCTCACTTTTGACTTTGGACGCATCGTGCAGGACTCGTTCGATAACCGATGCGTTCGGTTCGGCTACATTTTTTTCCGGATAGTCCTCGATCAAAAAAAATTTTTTTAGTACATCCTCGATCTAAAAAAAATTTTTTTAGTACATCCTTGATATGAAAAAAATTTTTTTAGTACATCCTCGATCTAAAAAAATTTTTTAGTACATCCTCGATCTAAAAAAAATTTTTTTAGTACATCCTCGATCTGAAAAAAAATTTTTAGTACATCCTCGATGTAAAAAAATTTTTTTTAGTACATCCTCGATCTAAAAAAATTTTTTTAGTACATCCTCGATCAAAAAAAATATTTTTAGTACATCCTCGATCTAAAAAAAAATTTTTTTAGTACATCCTCGATCTAAAAAAATTTTTTTAATACATCCTCGATCAAAAAAAATTTTTTTAGTACATCCTCGATCTAAAAAAATTTTTTTAGTACATCCTCGATCAAAAAAAAATTTTTTAGTACATCCTCGATCTAAAAAAATTTTTTTAGTACATCTTTGATATGAAAAAATTTTTTTTAGTACATCCTCGATCTAAAAAATTTTTTTAGTACATCCTCGATTTAAAAAATTTTTCTAGTACATCCTCGATCTAAAAAAATTTTTTTAGTACATCCTCGATCTAAAAAAAATTTTTTTAGTACATCTTTGATATGAAAAAATTTTTTTTAGTACATCCTCGATCTAAAAAATTTTTTTAGTACATCCTCGATCTAAAAAATTTTTTTAGTACATCCTCGATCTAAAAAAAAATTTTTTAGTACATCCTTGATATGAAAAAATTTTTTTTAGTACATCCTCGATCTAAAAAAATTTTTTTAGTACATCCTTGATCTAAAAAAATTTTTTTAATACATCCTCGATCTAAAAAAAATTTTTTTAGTACATCCTCGATCTAAAAAAAATTTTTTTAGTACATCCTTGATATGAAAAAATTTTTTTTAGTACATCCTCGATCTAAAAAAATTTTTTTAGTACATCCTTGATCTAAAAAAAATTTTTTTAGTACATCTTTGATATGAAAAAATTTTTTTTAGTACATCCTCGATCTAAAAAATTTTTTTAGTACATCCTCGATCTAAAAAATTTTTTTAGTACATCCTCGATCTAAAAAAAAATTTTTTAGTACATCCTTGATATGAAAAAATTTTTTTTAGTACATCCTCGATCTAAAAAAATTTTTTTAGTACATCCTTGATCTAAAAAAATTTTTTTAATACATCCTCGATCTAAAAAAATTTTTTTTAGTACATCCTCGATCTAAAAAAAATTTTTTTAGTACATCCTTGATATGAAAAAATTTTTTTTAGTACATCCTCGATCTAAAAAAATTTTTTTAGTACATCCTTGATCTAAAAAAAATTTTTTTAGTACATCCTCGATCTAAAAAAAATTTTTTTAGTACATCCTCGATCTAAAAAAAATTTTTTTAGTACATCCTCGATCTAAAAAAAATTTTTTTAGTACATCTTTGATATGAAAAAATTTTTTTTAGTACATCCTCGATCTAAAAAATTTTTTTAGTACATCCTCGATTTAAAAAATTTTTTTAGTACATCCTCGATCTAAAAAATTTTTTTAGTACATCCTTGATCTAAAAAAATTTTTTTAATACATCCTCGATCTAAAAATAATTTTTTTAGTACATCCTCGATCTAAAAAAAATTTTTTTAGTACATCCTTGATCTAAAAAAATTTTTTTAGTACATCCTCGATCTAAAAAAATTTTTTAAGTACATCCTGGATCTAAAAAAAATTTTTTTAGTTCATCCTCGATCTAAAAAAAATTTTTTTAGTACATCCTCGATCTAAAAAAAATTTTTTTAGTACATCCTCGATCTAAAAAAAATTTTTTTAGTACATCTTTGATATGAAAAAATTTTTTTTAGTACATCCTCGATCTAAAAAATTTTTTTAGTACATCCTCGATTTAAAAATTTTTTTTAGTACATCCTCGATCTAAAAAAATTTTTTTAGTACACCCTCGATCTAAAAAATTTTTTTAGTACGTCCTCGATCTAAACAAAATTTTTTTAGTACATCCTCGATCTAAAAAAATTTTTTTAGTACATCCTCGATCTAAAAAAATTTTTTTAGTACATCCTCGAACTAAAAAAAATTTTTTTAGTACATCCTTGATATGAAAAAATTTTTTTAGTACATCCTCGATCTAAAAAAATTTTTTTAGTACATCCTCGATCTAAAAAAATTTTTTTAGTACATCCTCGAACAAAAAAAATTTTTTTAGTACATCCTCGATCTAAAAAAATTTTTTTAGTACATCCTCGATCTAAAAAAATTTTTTTAGTACATCCTTGATCTAAAAAAAATTTTTTTAGTACATCCTTGATATGAAAATTTTTTTTAGTACATCCTCGATTTAAAAATTTTTTTTAGTACATCCTCGATCTAAAAAAATTTTTTTAGTACATCCTTGATCTAAAAAAAAATTTTTTAGTACATCCTTGATATGAAAAAATTTTTTTAGTACATCCTCGATCAAAAAAAATTTTTTTAGTACATCCTCGATGTAAAAAAAATTTTTTTAGTACATCCTCGATCTAAAAAAATTTTTTTAGTACATCCTCGATCTAAAAAAAAATTTTTTAGTACATCCTTGATATGAAAAAATTTTTTTAATACATCCTCGATCTAAAAAAAATTTTTTTAGTACATCCTCGATCTAAAAAAAATTTTTTTAGTACATCCTTGATATGAAAAAATTTTTTTTAGTACATCCTCGATCTAAAAAAATTTTTTTAGTACATCCTCGATCTAAAAAAATTTTTTTAGTACATCCTCGATCTAAAAAAATTTTTTTAGTACATCCTCGATCAAAAAAAAATTTTTTAGTACATCCTCGATCTAAAAAAATTTTTTTAGTACATCTTTGATATGAAAAAATTTTTTTTAGTACATCCTCGATCTAAAAAATTTTTTTAGTACATCCTCGATTTAAAAAATTTTTTTAGTACATCCTCGATCTAAAAAAATTTTTTTAGTACATCCTCGATCTAAAAAAAATTTTTTTAGTACATCTTTGATATGAAAAAATTTTTTTTAGTACATCCTCGATCTAAAAAATTTTTTTAGTACATCCTCGATCTAAAAAATTTTTTTAGTACATCCTCGATCTAAAAAAAAATTTTTTAGTACATCCTTGATATGAAAAAATTTTTTTTAGTACATCCTCGATCTAAAAAAATTTTTTTAGTACATCCTTGATCTAAAAAAATTTTTTTAATACATCCTCGATCTAAAAAAAATTTTTTTAGTACATCCTCGATCTAAAAAAAATTTTTTTAGTACATCCTTGATATGAAAAAATTTTTTTTTGTACATCCTCGATCTAAAAAAATTTTTTTAGTACATCCTTGATCTAAAAAAAATTTTTTTAGTACATCCTCGATCTAAAAAAAATTTTTTTAGTACATCCTCGATCTAAAAAAAATTTTTTTAGTACATCCTCGATCTAAAAAAAATTTTTTTAGTACATCTTTGATATGAAAAAATTTTTTTTAGTACATCCTCGATCTAAAAAATTTTTTTAGTACATCCTCGATTTAAAAAATTTTTTTAGTACATCCTCGATCTAAAAAATTTTTTTAGTACATCCTTGATCTAAAAAAATTTTTTTAATACATCCTCGATCTAAAAATAATTTTTTTAGTACATCCTCGATCTAAAAAAAATTTTTTTAGTACATCCTTGATCTAAAAAAATTTTTTTAGTACATCCTCGATCTAAAAAAATTTTTTAAGTACATCCTGGATCTAAAAAAAATTTTTTTAGTTCATCCTCGATCTAAAAAAAATTTTTTTAGTACATCCTCGATCTAAAAAAAATTTTTTTAGTACATCCTCGATCTAAAAAAAATTTTTTTAGTACATCTTTGATATGAAAAAATTTTTTTTAGTACATCCTCGATCTAAAAAATTTTTTTAGTACATCCTCGATTTAAAAATTTTTTTTAGTACATCCTCGATCTAAAAAAATTTTTTTAGTACACCCTCGATCTAAAAAATTTTTTTAGTACGTCCTCGATCTAAACAAAATTTTTTTAGTACATCCTCGATCTAAAAAAATTTTTTTAGTACATCCTCGATCTAAAAAAATTTTTTTAGTACATCCTCGAACTAAAAAAAATTTTTTTAGTACATCCTTGATATGAAAAAATTTTTTTAGTACATCCTCGATCTAAAAAAATTTTTTTAGTACATCCTCGATCTAAAAAAATTTTTTTAGTACATCCTCGAACAAAAAAAATTTTTTTAGTACATCCTCGATCTAAAAAAATTTTTTTAGTACATCCTCGATCTAAAAAAATTTTTTTAGTACATCCTTGATCTAAAAAAAATTTTTTTAGTACATCCTTGATATGAAAATTTTTTTTAGTACATCCTCGATTTAAAAATTTTTTTTAGTACATCCTCGATCTAAAAAAATTTTTTTAGTACATCCTTGATCTAAAAAAAAATTTTTTAGTACATCCTTGATATGAAAAAATTTTTTTAGTACATCCTCGATCAAAAAAAATTTTTTTAGTACATCCTCGATGTAAAAAAAATTTTTTTAGTACATCCTCGATCTAAAAAAATTTTTTTAGTACATCCTCGATCTAAAAAAAAATTTTTTAGTACATCCTTGATATGAAAAAATTTTTTTAAGCACATCCTCGATCTAAAAAAAATTTTTTAATACATCCTCGATCAAAAAAAATTTTTTTAGTACATCCTCGATCTAAACAAATTTTTTTAGTACATCCTTGATATGAAAAAAATTTTTTTAGTACATCCTCGAACTAAAAAAAATTTTTTTAGTACATCCTCGATCTAAAAAAATTTTTTAGTACATCCTCGATCTAAAAAAAATTTTTTTAGTACATCCTAGATCAAAACAAAATTTTTTAGTACATCCTCGATCTAAAAAAAATTTTTTTTGTACATCCTCGATCAAAAAAAATTTTTTTAGTACATCCTTGATATGAAAAAAATTTTTTTAGTACATCCTCGATCAAAAAAAATTTTTTTAGTACATCCTCGATCTAAAAAAAATTTTTTTAGTACATCCTCGATCAAAAAAAAATTTTTTAGTACATCCTCGATCTAAAAAAAATGTTTTTAGTACATCCTTGATATGAAAAAAATTTTTTTAGTACATCCTCGATTTAAAAAAAATTTTTTTAGTACATCTGTTGCGAATGCAATTACGCAAGAAAGAAAGAAAAACGGCGTTTTTTTAGTATTCTTCCAAGGTAGACAGGGAAGCAGAAAGAAAGCTTTAAAGAGGTCTTTTTTATTTGTCGCGAAGAAAAAAGAAGCCTCGCAGGACCTCGTTCCGCCCTTCAATACTAATCCCTCTCGGTTCTGAACCGGTTCCACTCAGTCAACCGGTTCCACTCAGTGGGCGCGAATGGGCGTTAGAAAACTGTCATTTGTAACATTTCTCCGCACCTCAGTGACACCTCAGTAGGCACCTTCTACTCTCTCGCGCGCTGTCACATCTGTCCGCCTCGTGATTTTGACCTGTCACATCTGCGGCCTTTGACTACCGCCGTCCTTTCCGGCCAGTGTGGTTCCTTGGGTAAATTCCCGTCCACGATCACTACTAGCTCTCCTTCCTGACGATTGGAACGAGTTGGGCGAAACCATTCAGCTCGACGAGCTTGTGTAGGCAAGCAGTCCGACACCCATCTGCGCGAGAATACATCTGCGTTCCGTTTTTTTTCGAGGCTGTCCATGCCGCCGTTAATTGCCGAAGGTGTTTTTTGTATTTCTCCGCCAGGGTTTGACTGTAGGACTTCCTCCGAACGGTAGCTCACAAAATTGGCCTAAAATTGGAGTCACAAAATCGTCACAATTAGCTTTGCCCTCGCTTACTTCCTTGACTTCGGTCGCCGCAGGATGCCGAAATTTAACGTACGTGCCAGTTCCACGTGGGAGGCACGTAAATAGAACTCGAAGTAAATAGAGTGGGCGCGAAATAGTGTCCCACTCCGGCATCCGTGGTTGGTTTCCCCTTTTTTGCGGGCTTTCCGGCTGTGAAACCTTCACATTTTTTTGGGGCCTGTGTTTTTTGCATGTACGCGCGAACTTTTCGGTTGCGAACTCCGCCAGGATACGAGGAATGTGTGAAACTTTAGCTTTCGTTTTCATTGAGTGCCGTAAGAGAGCGTTACAATGACGGTACTGGCGATGGACTGCACAGTCGGGAAGCCAGGAACAAATTGCGGTCATAAGTATTTTTTGTCAGAATTGCTTGGTTTTTTTCCTTACAAAAAGGTGTTGAATGTGTTGACCAATTACTCATTTAAGACGATTGTTGGAAGTGAACATCCAGAGCGTGCCACTTGCATCTGCATATGCTATGTTGATAACGCCATGATTCAAGCATTTCATGTACATATGTCATAGCCCCGGGTGCATCGGCACTAATTCCTCACGTGCTACGTTTATGTGTGAATTTTTCACGTTTATTCACGTTTAATCGTATTTCTTTTAGGACATAAATTTTAATATTGAAAAATATAATAGCTGTGCTTAATATTGAAAAATTGCATTTTAAAATCAAGCGTTATTTCGTCACCCAAAAACTTGGGTGACGCGGCACGCAAGGTCTTATAGATGCTTAACGTTTTAGCAAATAATTTGAATTTAGTATGTTTTATTTTTAAGAAAAAATCTTCTGTTCCTTCTGTTGTTCAAAAATTTAGCTTTTTATTACATCTTCTACTGTTCTTTGTTCATCTCCTTCATTTAAAGCCATGTCTACAGGATTTTCATCATCTGCTGTCCATAGCTCAGGGCCTGATTCATCGTCATTTAGAAAGAATTTTTTAACTACTTGAATGTGTTCTTCTAAAGCATACACTCGTGATGATTGTTCTTGCGCGAGTGGCTCTGTCCCGTCTGAAGCATTTGTGACGTGATTCTAATGCTGCTTCTCCTACACATCCTATGGGTACAGGAGAATGTAACATGATGTCTCGTGCATGAGTTGCTGGCATTTTATACCAATTATACAACTCCAAAAACTTTCTATAGCTAGCATTACAATATTTTTCAAATGCTGCAGCATCTACAGACTTCTCTAGGCAGCTGATGACTATAAGAATGTTTCCGAACCTATCGCTAAGATCTTCATCAACATCCATAGATGAGCTTGCTAAGCTTGGATTTGCAAAAAAAAAAAAACGTCGACAAACATTTCCCGCTGTACTGTTTCCCGAAGATCCTGGTCGTGGTTGATCCACTTTCACTCCAAAAGCATTATACAATTGCTGGCGAACAATTTTTTGTTCCAGTTTTCGACCTCCTTAGTAATCCTCCATTTTTTTCTTACAGTGATACGATAAGAAATGTTCAAAATACATTGGCAAAAAAAAACCGTAGCCAGCAATGAAAGGGGGGTAAATACCGCGGCTCAATGCACATGGAATTGGATTAAAGCCGTTTTCCAGCATCTACAGCTAGATCATTCATCTGTACAGGAGAAGCACTACAAACTGGACACAGCACATGGTTGGATTTCGAGTAATTATTGATCGATCACTTTTCCTATCTAACTATGGTTAGCAAAAAATTGGACCTTCAACTCTATACTTTTCCCTTCGCTTAAGCGCACTGTCCTTTTTTTTCAAGGATTTGTAAGTTCACTCTCTATTTCACTTTTCGTTTGAGGTACAAATTCCCTAGTCTCGTTTGCCAAAAACCATTGAAATTGGTCTACAAAAGCTGTTACTTTGCGCTTTGGTTCTGAACCAAAAGATTGTTTTCTCATCGGTAACCGTCAATAAGGAATAGCTGGACTTAACATGTTGGTGATACTGTGAATGTCCGGCAGAAACCGCCCATACCCCAATCGCACAACGATACCAAATTTGCCGAATTTAGCTTCTTTTGTTCCAAAATATTCTTCAAAAACCTCCCGTCGCATCTCTGCTGTTACATTTGCTAGAGATTGAACTCTCACTTTCACACTATTTTCGCTCACTTGTATACCTGAGGGAACCTTTATACGCTGGAAATCGTGAAGGATCTTTCGGTAAATTATAATCAAATAAAAAATCCAAACGGCTCCCTCTCCGTTCGTCAGCTGTGTTTGACTCGGATTTTGCACTTAAGGCGAGTTGGATCGATTCGAACTTATTTTCTTTACGAGCTATTTTGCTTGCAAATTCTAGCACTTCTTCCAAAATTATATATTTTCCACCCAAATCACTGATTCTGCGCCGTCTTTGTCGTTTGCCAATAATTTCGAAAGATTTACGAGAGCTCTTCCAACTCTGCTATCATTCTCCTTCTGTGTGTGTGTGCTTTCGCTTCGACATACAATATAAAAAATTTGAATTTAGCCACTTTTGATTATATTTTTCCAATCGCATGCGGTGTCGATTGGATCCATCGTACGATTGTTTTGCTTGCACTAAGAGCAATTTTATTCTCTGTCGAACAGACTTTACTAGCAAATTTCTTGCTTTAACCACTTGCAGAATATAATTGCAAATAATTTCCGTGTTTTCTTTTACTGAATTTGAAATCTTGATTTGCTTTAAAACATCTTTAATGATGAAATAAGCCATGTTGTCTGTATACGTTTTATGTTTGGAATGAACTTAAATGTGAACAAGTAGAGCTAATTATGTAAGCTATGGGTTCAGCTTAATGTCATCCTACATGCCGTTACGTTACGTGGGAATCCCATATATATTATTCAATAAAATTATGCTTTTAATAATCCTTCAATGAGGGGTAACCACTGTTATTGAGGTGGCTTTTTTTTGCCTTAGGTGGGGGGGGCTTTTCACATATTATGCTAGCATAAAAACTTACCAGCTACCTGTACTATAGACAGCACAGTTTTCACAAGGGTAGTGAGTATTCTTGAGCCGGTGATGTTTATAAGCTAACATATCTAGCGTCAGGTGCCTGGTGCGGCTCCATATGTAACAAAAAAGGTTTACCTACAAGATTTGATTTTACAAACGAGTGCGCAAGTGTGCGCAGCTGGAAAACTGACTTTAAAAGTTTTATTTAAATATTAAACTAACGTTACTGAACATTTGGCGGTGGTACTTTTTGATACTTTTTTTTTTTTTTGATTCATTACCAAAGTTGAAAAATATGTTTTTTTTCCTCTTTTTATTTTCAAAAAACAATACTTTTTTTTCTTTTTATTATAAATAAATTTATTTAAATCACTTTACAAACAAACAATGAAAACTTTATAATCTTTCGAACTGCATGCAATTTGCACATGATATTGTAGAAAAACAGAGCAAAACATCCCACGAAACAAGAACGCTCAATGTCCAGAAGAACCCTGTAATTTTGGCTTTTTCTTAGTCAACTATTTCTTAATTCATCACTATGTTCAAAAATACCCTACCATATATATGTAAAAAATTGGACATATGACCGCCTTTTCCCCAACGTGGCACCGTCATGACCGCTCGGTGTTGCTCAATGGTGGCCAGTTTGCGCAGTTTGTAAATCCGATGACCCTCACCGGCGAACAGCTCGTCCGTCAGTTTCCGGGTCGTAACGAACGCTTGGTGTCGTTCAAAAGTTCACCCATTGGCCGGCAAACGGACTCCTTCTAAACCCCTGCGGAAGTTCACGACACGTGGTTCAGCCACCACAAGCGACTCGAACGCGAGTTAACACTTCCACTTGGTGTAAGGGTTTTTTGAAAGGTTTCGGATTCCTCGCACAGAGTAACGCGTTGTAGAATTTTGAGCTAAATCTGAGGAATGTCTTTATTTTTACCTTTTTTTGTCTTTTTCTATGCTAAAATGGGATGGATGGCTGACGCTGACATGTTGTTTTGTTGGTTGATTTATGGTGGTCTGAAGTTTTGGCGGGTGCACATGTTTTATTCGGATTCCAGGGGGGAATTCCAGTACGGGTTTTGGCGGATGCATATGTTCATTCAGGCGCCAGGGTACAGGTGATTAGTTTTTAATGATGTCGCTGAGCATTGTAAGCGGTTGCTTATTCGTCTCAGGCCTTTCCATTGTTGTAGATATTGTAAAAAAAATAGAGGGTACGTGACGATACGATGCTAACTCGCGCTTACAACAAACGCACACTGAAAGAAGAACCTCACCGAAAGCTCACTTTTGACTTCGGACGCATCGTGCAGGACTCCGTTCGATAACCGATGCATTCGGTTCCGCTACGGTTGGTGCGCTGTTAGAAAAACATTTTTTTTTTCGGATAGTCCTTGATTAAAAACAATTTTCTTTAGTACATCCTCGATCTAAAAAAAATTTTTTTAGTACATCCTTGATATGAAAAAATTTTTTTTAGTAAATCTTCGATCTAAAAAAAATTTTTTAGTACATCCTCGATCTAAAAAAAATTTTTTTAGTACATCCTTGATGTGAAAAAATTTTTTTAGTACATCCTCGATCTAAAAAAAACTTTTTTAGTACATTCTCGGTTTAAAAAAAATTTTTCTAGTACATCCTCGATCTAAAAAAATTTTTTTAGTACATCCTTGATATGAAAAAATTTTTTTTAGTACATCCTCGATCTAAAAAAAATTTTTTTAGTACATCCTCGATCTAAAAAAAATTTTTTAGTACATCCTCGATCTAAAAAAATTTTTTAGTACATCCTCGATTTAAAAAAAATTTTTTTAGTACATCCTCGATCTAAAAAAATTTTTTTAGTACATCCTCGATTTAAAAAAATTTTTTTTAGTACATCCTCGATTTAAAAAAATTTTTTTAGTACATCCTCGATCTCAAAAAAATTTTTTTAGTAC
The DNA here is from genome assembly GCF_943737925.1 of Anopheles nili. Lineage (NCBI taxonomy): Eukaryota > Metazoa > Arthropoda > Insecta > Diptera > Culicidae > Anopheles > Anopheles nili. Next base: position 258,567 of record NW_026525544.1, read on the forward strand.
ATCCTCGATCTAAAAAAATTTTTTTAGTACACCCTCGACCTAAAAAAAATTTTTTTAGTACATCCTCGATCTAAAAAAATTTTTTTAGTACATCCTCGATCTAAAACAAATTTTTTAGTACATCCTTGATATGAAAAAAATTTTTTAGTACATTCTCGATCAAAAAAAATTTTTTTAGTACATCCTCGATCTAAAAAAATTTTTTTAGTACATCCTTGATATGAAAAAATTTTTTAGTACATCCTCGATCTAAAAAATTTTTTTAGTACATCCTCGATCTAAAAAAAATTTTTTTAGTACATCCTCGATCTAAAAAAATTTTTTTAGTACATCCTCGATCTAAAAAAATTTTTTTAGTACATCCTCGATCTAAAAAAATTTTTTTAGTACATCCTCGATCTAAAAAAAATTTTTTTAGTACATCCTTGATATGAAAAAAATTTTTTAGTACATCCTCGATCTAAAAAATTTTTTTAGTACATCCTCGATCTAAAAAAAATTTTTTTAGTACATCCTCGATCAAAAAAAATTTTTTTAGTACATCCTCGATCTAAAAAAAATTTTTTTAGTACATCCTTGATATGAAAAAAATTTTTTTAGTACATCCTAGATCAAAAAAAATTTTTTAGTACATCCTCGATCTAAAAAAAAATTTTTTTAGTACATCCTTGATATGAAAAAATTTTTTTTAGTACATCCTCGATCTAAAAAAATTTTTTTAGTACATCCTCGATCAAAAAAAATTTTTTTAGTACATCCTCGATCAAAAAAAATTTTTTTAGTACATCCTCGATCTACTATGCCTACCAAGCCCTATGTGGAAGCTTTGCAGACGTCGAAGGAAATCCCTATTCCCTCTACAACAGATGATCCCCAGTACGACAGAAAGACGCTGGTCGAGATCCACCGTCAGATAGTCGCTAGGCTTCGTACTTGCCGCAGCCTTTTCGACCAAATAGCAGTCATCACAAAGTTTGCTATCTTATATGGATAGTAAGCCTCTCGTAGTAGTAACATGGAACGCCCGATCGCTTCGAGGCAAATTGTCTGACTTCCTGCAGAGACTGCGGATTGATGTGGCCCTCATCACGGAGACACATCTCAAGCCAGCGGACAATCCGTTCATTGCCGGCTTCCAGTTACTGCGTCCTGACAGGATAGGCTCACGAGGTGGTGAAGTGGCCATTGCTATCCGGCGTGGCATTCGTTACACCCCCTTCTCAAGCTCCTGAAGACGACTGTCATCGAAGCTATCGGTGCAGAGGTGCACTCAGCTGCTGGCGAGCTGAAAATCTTCGCAGCCTATTGCGCAGCACAATGCCGTCGTTCCAACGACGCTAGATGATGCATTCAAGCGGGACCTAAACACCATCTCAAGGACCAATGCCCGGTTTCTGCTTGGGGGAGACCTCAATGCCAGACATCGGGCCTGGAATGGCCAGCTCCTGCTCGACCACTCCCAGAATGGTCACTACAACATCGAGTTTCCGGACACACCAACACTCATTTCGTGCCACGGCAGCTCAAGCACCCTGGACCTGTTCCTGACCAATGTTACCATAGCGAAGCCAGCTACAGTTGACGAGTTGGACTCTGACCACTTCCCGGTGATGACGGAGTTCAACTTCCAAGCTTCCAGAGGCCCGCCAGCGCTTAAGAGCGACTACCATAGTTAGCCACGCCGAGATCGAGAAGTGATCTATATCGCAACCGGTACAAGACACTTCAGACTAACACAGTTTCCCTTCAGCAATATTGAATTCAAGAGAGTCAACATCGAGTTCTCCCCCAACGGAAGCCATGAGAGAGTCAATATCATGTGCACCCCAACGTGATGTTAGGGCTATTGCGAGCGGAAATTCTAAAGACCAGACAGGATCGAACGCGATCAAAACCTTATCAAGACTTCCATATATAAACGAAGACAAGCAGAGACAGGCCGAGTGGAGTTCGATAGTGAGGTTCAGCCGTGTGAGGACGTGTTGTCCAAACCGAGAAAAAAAATAAATTAAATTATTTTTCATCTGAATCGAGCTATCGTTTTCCATAACTCATCCCAATGACGGCATGGTTTGCGGTGTTTGGTGTGATTTCATGCGTGTTTTGGTCTATTCCGCTGGTCAAAATATCATGCTCTGGTACCGTAATCATGCGTCCACATCGTGCGATCGCTGATCAAATATAAAACATAACCTCATGAAGCGCGGAATAGCAGCCCTACTGCCAGGAATCACTCAAAAGAAACTCACGACGGAGGCTCTCAAAAAGGCTTGAATTTTTGCGGGTTTTTCTCGTCAAAATTGCAACCGCGGCCGGGTAACGCTGCGTGCGTGCTTGGCTTCGCTTCCAATTTCTCATTTCTGTAGCTCAGTTTTTCTTTCAAAGGTAGAGAGAACGCAAGCCCGTGAGCGCGCTTACGCTCGGCGCTCTCCTTGGGTGGGTGTAAAACCTATACCGCGGTTCCGGAACCAAATCGTGCTATCTTCAGCAGTAGCGTATGCGAGAAGGGTATAGTTCGTATACGACGCATGAGTGGAGTGAAAGGAAAAGAAAATCCATAAGACATAATCGCACACCCACCTAGAGGGATGAATCAAATTTTTCCTTCGATAAAAATTTATGATATTTAGAAAATGTTACAGCCATCATTTTGCTTAATTCATAAAACGATACTTTATGAAATGAATATGTTGTTTTTGTGCTTCAATTTTACTTTTCGTAATATTTTAGTGATTTTTGCTAGTTATTTTTGCTTACATTTAATTACCTATGCGAAGGAGGAAAACATGATGGGAAATTGTGTGTAATGAAACGTAAAATTTAAATATCAAATGTTTACTTTCAGATATGGTGTGTTATTTTGCAGTACAAAAATATACTGATTTATGATAAATCTCAAACCTAAACTGACGAAATTTGATGTTGAATTTTGTCAGTTGTATAGCTGGTGGAGTTGGTGCGATTTTTGTAATAATTTTTGTTTAAAGTTTGAACTAATCTGCTAGTTGATTCGCCGACATATCCAAGAACTACAACGCGTGTAATATTTTGAAATACGTAGTTAAGTTGTACAATAATATTTGTTTGGATTCATGTACGAAAAAATTAATTTTCTCGCGTTGTCAATAACAGTAAGAACAGTGTCATAATTTACTAGTATCCTTAAAAAGGCCCTAACGTTTATAGATCATGCTGTCATTACTAATATTCCGCATTCGGTTAGTTACATTAGAACTTATTAGAGCTGTTGAAATTAAAGAACGTCGAAAGAAAACACGTGCAACAAATAAAAGGTGGCTCCGGAAGCGAATTCATGTCGTAACGGAGGTTTCCATGGTGCGTGAGTTAGCAGAAGAAAATGTATGGGACTTCAAACATTATTTGCGAATGAGTGAAATAACTTTTAACTTCTTGCTGCGAAAAGTTCAAACACGACTTGCTAAACAAGACACGGTGATGAGGCTTGCGATTCCTCCACGTTCGCGGTTAATTTTGACGCTACGCTTTCTCGCAAACTGGACGAAGCTTCCGGAAAATATCATATGCATCAAGAATTTCTCCTAGCTGCATAGATTCAATAATCATGGAATCATGTGCAGCAATTCAGGAAGGATTAAAAGAGTACATTAAGGATTTATGATAGTATAAAAGAAAATACTAGTTTGTCGTTGCAGTCGGTGTCACAAGTCCTTTTTTTTCTGTTTGCAGCGACAATTTCCCAAACCAAGCGACAATTTCCCCATTGCTTAGGCGCAATAGACGGGAAACATGTGTTCCCGTGTGATCCGGCGCATTCTGGATCAACTTATTTTAACTACAAAAGGGAGCTTCAGTGTCGTATTAATGGCGTAGTTGTGAATGCTGAATATAACGTTTTATCCGTCGATGCGAGAGTGCGTGATCCTCTGTTCAACTGCCTTTCCGTAGCCTAACGTCCGGGCACTTACCGGTCTTACGAGCGAGCGCGAGTAAAAAACGGCATCATTTGGGCTGACAGACAGGGCGAAGTGTGCTTTTGATCGCCACCGTAACACGTCCTTCGCAATGATCGCGCTGGCAGCAGCACTGAATCTCTTATCAAAGAACGTCCAGTCACGTTTGAATGCCCACACACACCATCCTCTGGTACGCTGGAGGAAGCAACCGCTCGGAAAGGATATCCTCGAAAGGAGCTGCGAGCCGTCACCGGGTGTGTTGCCAGGATTCATCGTTCATTTGCATCACACACTCGAGATCTCGGTGGAAGGCAGCGGTTTGCGTGTCGGTTTACACCCCCAAACTCAGCATCAGCGAAACGATCGCGCTACGAACGAGTTCTTCGAACACGTCTTCCTGTTCCTGTGCTAGCCTCTGGTGCTGTGCGATCCTAGCGGAAGTGTGGGCCGTGGCCGTGAGAAATTTACGCACCAGCGACCATCTGTCAGTTTGCGCAGTTTGTGAATCCGTCCGTCAGCTCGTCCGTCAGTTCCGGTGCAGTAACGAACGCTTGGTGTCGTTCAAAAGTTCACCCATTGGCCGGCAAACGGACTCCTTCTAAACCCCTGCGGAAGTTCACGACACGTGGTTCAGCCACCACAAGCGACTCGAACGCGAGTTAACACTTCCACTTGGTGTAAGGGTTTTTGGAAAGGTTTCGGATTCCTCGGACAGAGTAACGCGTTGTAGAATTTTGAGCTAAATCTGAGGAATGTCTTTATTTTTAACGTTTTTTGTCTTTTTATATGCTCAAATGGGATGGATGGCTGAGGCTGACATGTTGTTTTGTTGCTTGATTTATGGTGGTTTTGGAGTACCGGAAGTTTTTGGCTGGTGCACATGTTTTATTCGGATTCCAGGGGGAAATTCCGATACGGGTTTTGGCGGATGCATATGTTCATTCAGGCGCCAGGGTACAGGTGATTTGTTTTTAATGATGTCGCTGAGCATTGTAAGCGGTTGCTTATTCGTCTCAGGCCATTCCATTGTTGTAGATATTGTAAAAAAAAACAGAGGGTACGTGACGATACGATGCTAACTCGCGCTTACAACTAACTAACACTGAAGAAGAACCTCACCGAAAGCTCACTTTTGACTTTGGACGCATCGTGCAGGACTCGTTCGATAACCGATGCGTTCGGTTCGGCTACATTTTTTTTCCGGATAGTCCTTGATTAAAAACAATTTTCTTTAGTACATCCTCGATCTAAAAAAAATTTTTTAGTACATCCTCGATCTAAAAAAAATTTTTGTAGTACATCCTCGATCTAAAAAAAATTTTTTAGTACATCCTCGATCAAAAAAAATTTTTTTAGTACATCCTCGATCTAAAAACAATTTTTTAGTACATCCTCGATCTAAACAATTTTTTTTAGTACATCCTCGATCTAAAAAAATTGTTTTATTACATCCTCGATCTAAAAAAAATTTTTTAGTACATCCTCGATCAAAAAAAATTTTTTTAGTACATCCTCGATCTAAAAAAAAATTTTTTAGTACATCCTTGATATGAAAAAATTTTTTTTAGTACATCCTCGATCTAAAAAAAATTTTTTTAGTACATCCTCGATCTAAAAAAAAATTTTTAGTACATCCTTGATATGAAAAAAATTTTTTTAGTACATCCTCGATCAAAAAAAAATTTTCTAGTACATCCTCGATCTAAAAATTTTTTTTAGTACATCCTCGATCTAAAAAAATTTTTTTAGTCCATCCTCGATCTAAAAAAAAATTTTAAGTACATCCTTGATATGAAAAAAATTTTTTTAGTACATCCTCGATCAAAAAAAAATTTTCTAGTACATCCTCGATCTAAAAAAAAATTTTTTAGTACATCCTCGATCTAAAAAAAATTTTTTTAGTACATCCTCGATCTAAAAAAAAATTTTTAGTACATCCTTGATATGAAAAAAATTTTTTTAGTACATCCACGATCTAAAAAAAATTTTTTTAGTACATCCTCGATCTAAAAAAAATTTTTTTAGTACATCCTTGAAATGAAAAAATTTTTTTTAGTACATCATCGATCTAAAAAAAATTTTTTAGTATATCCTCGATCTAAAAAAATTTTTTTAGTACATCCTCGATTTAAAAAAAATTTTTTAGTACATCCTCGATCTAAAAAAAAATTTTTTTAATGCATCCTCGATCTAAAAAAATTTTTTTAGTACATCCTCGATTTAAAAAAAATTTTTTTAGTACATCCTCGATTTAAAAAAAATTTTTTTAGTACATCCTCGATTTAAAAAAAATTTTTCTAGTACATCCTCGATCTAAAAAAATTTTTTTAGTACATCCTCGATCTAAAAAAATTTTTTTAGTACATCCTCGATCAAAAAAAAATTTTTTTAATGCCTCCTCGATCTAAAAAAATTTTTTTAGTACATCCTCGATTTAAAAAAAATTTTTTAGTACATCCTCGATATAAAAAAAATTTTTCTAGTACATCCTCGATCTAAAAAAATTTTTTTAGTACATCCTCGATCTAGAAAAAATTTTTTTAGTACATCCTCGATTTAAAAAAAATTTTTCTAGTACATCCTCGATCTAAAAAAATTTTTTTAGTACATCCTCGATCTAAAAAAAATTTTTTTAGTACATCCTCGATCTAAAAAAATTTTTTTAGTACATCCTCGATCTAAAAAAATTTTTTTAGTACATCCTCGATCTAAAAAAAATTTTTTTAGTACATCCTCGATCTAAAAAAAATTTTTTTAGTACATCCTCGATCTAAAAAAATTTTTTTAGTACATCCTCGATCTAAAAAAATTTTTTTAGTACATCCTCGATCAAAAAAAAATTTTTTTAGTACATCCTCGATCAAAAAAAAATTTTTTTAGTACATCCTCGATCAAAAAAAAATTTTTTTAGTACATCCTCGATCTAAAAAAAATTTTTTAGTACATCCTCGATCTAAAAATATTTTTTTAGTATATCCTCGATCTAAAAAAAATTTTTTTAGTACATCCTCGATCTAAAAAATTTTTTTTAGTACATCCTTGATATGAAAAAAAATTTTTTTAGTACATCCTCGATCTAAAAAAAATTTTTTTAGTACATCCTCGATTTAAAAAAATTTTTTTAGTACATCCTCGATCTAAAAAAATTTTTTTAGTACATCCTCGATTTAAAAAAAATTTTTTTAGTACATCCTCGATCTAAAAAAATTTTTTTAGTACATCCTCGATCTAAAAAAAATTTTTTTAGTACATCCTCGATCTAAAAAAAATTTTTTTAGTACATCCTCGATCTAAAAAAATTTTTTTAGTACATCCTCGATTTAAAAAAAATTTTTTTAGTACATCCTCGATCTAAAAAAAATTTTTTTAGTACATCCTCGATCTAAAAAAATTTTTTTAGTACATCCTCGATCTAAAAAAAATTTTTTTAGTACATCCTCGATCTAAAAAAAATTTTTTTAGTACATCCTCGATCTAAAAAAATTTTTTTAGTACATCCTTGATCTAAAAAAATTTTTTAGTACATCCTCGATCTAAAAAAATTTTTTTAGTACATCTTCGATTTAAAAAAAATTTTTTTAGTACATCCTCGATCAAAAAAAAATTTTTTTAGTACATCCTCGATCTAAATTAAATTTTTTAGTACATCCTTGATATGAAAAAAATTTTTTTAGTACATCCTCGATCTATAAGAATTTTTTTTAGTACATCTGAACACTCGCGTAAGTTTCGGATCACTTTATTAACAATTTCGCTGCTTGTGGTGTCGAAAGTTAAGAGATAGCAAAAGAGGAGGCCATTCCTTTAATTTTCTTCCTTTTTTATACAAATTTTTGAGTGCCACTCACGGGAGTGGCAACTCACTATTCACTCAAATCATCACTCGCTGGCCAACTCCTCAAACAAACAACTCATCGACGAAACCAATTGTTCGCTTAGGTTGAAACATCTTGGGCGAACATACTCCCCCCCCCCCCCCATGACAAAAGAGTCATCATAAAGCCGAAAACAGGATGCACGTACTACGAAGCCTGATGGCGCCGTAACGGGGAGTAAACATAGTTTTGGTAATTGAACGCGTTACTATTCCTTTTTGACCGTTTTAGTTCCACACCACACGCGTAAGATGAGCCTGTCCATTTGGCCATTTGGTGCTGGGAAGTGAATCGTCCCCAAGGATGACCAATGCGGCCAGGGCCACTATCTCACTACGATTCACTAACCCTATCCGGTTTTCCCTTTCTGCATTTTGCTGCAAAGATACTCGGTTGTCCAAATGCCCTCCAGAAGCGTTGAACAAACAATTGCCAATTGTTTTTGTAATTCGTCCAAAGTGTACGCCTTCAAACGAGTGTTTTGCAGGGATGGGATGATGTGCCGCAGTGCGACGTGAGCAGGTGTAAGCGCCACCAAAGCATTGGAGTCATCCGCAATAAAGGAAGGCGAGTTCTATCTGCTGCAGAATGGTGGCTGTATCCTTCGTGCGAAAGCCCAGTACTGCCTGTAGAGGTGCCTTTTGGCAGTAATCCACCGAAGTGTGGCGCTTGTGGGTGGTGTAAAATGCCATGTCGACGAACAGTGATAGATGCAATTTTGTTTTGCTGTTGCTCGTTCTGAAACATTTCAAAACAGTTGAAACATTTCAAAACGCATTTGCAGCATCTTTAAAGTTTTTTTCTCATCCCGTTATCGGAATGTATATCCGATGGTAATCGCGCGACGGGATGATAATGCGGCCAAGAATCCGTCAGCCGTGAGATCACCAACAAGCTCCAGATGAACTGCCTGGGTTGCAAAACATACGAACATAAAACAGCTCTCTTGCGGGTTGGTTTAAGATAAGCTGGGTCGGCTCGGCGTTCCATGCGTTCATACGGGGAGTTGACCAGATTGTTGTTGCAGCACTGGCCTGGCGGGTCCTGCCGTATGCACCGGAAGCAATTCCTCACGATTCGCCCATCGAGTGGCCAATATTCTTCTCGAATCTGGGCAGCGCGACGAGATGAGCTAGCGGTTGTTGGGTTCTTTGGGTTGCAGCACACGATGGATTTGTTTAAATTGATAAGGGAAAAGCTGCGCAAAAGCTTTCAAACGCCCGCCTACTCGCACTCGCACCCGTTTTTCCGTCGAGAAATGGATTCAATCGTCGAAATGGAGGTGAATGTTTGTTTTCCCACTGACTTCTTCCCCGTTCAAGTAGCCGGATCTTCGATGCAAAATTCGTCTTGCTGCGCCAGTTTACATTCGTACCGATTTTACGAGCAGCTTCCATAAACAGGGGAGGGAATCGACCATGTAGCGGAGGTTGACGTGTTTTGTGTCTCGTGTGTTTTGTGTATAAAACCGGGTATGCAATGACGATGTTAATTCGAACCAAGAGTGAGTGATCTGACAGCGCTTTTCCTGACGCTGAGTTTCCACATCCGAGTTTTCCGCAGGCCATTGGGACGGAGCTGATGCTAACCAAATCGGGACCGCAACGCCACACCAGAACTCTTTAGCATTTCAGCTGCTGAGTTCCCTCGAGACAGGATTTGATGATGAGCCAGGGATGTGAATGATTTCTGGATCTCTGGAACGCGATTCGCCAGATTCGAAACGCTTCGGTTTCGTCGATTCTCATGGCTCGTCTAACACGATGATGGAGATGTGCTTCTAACACACAGCAGCGCAAAGTTCTACTCTCGGTTCTAATGTGATACGTTTCAGTGCGGGCAACCCGGGATTTCGACGCATTCTCCGATGCGTCTGCAAACGTATGAAGCTGTACTTTGGCGTTAGATAAGAGCACAACCCTATGCTGGCTTTGGAAGTCAGCCAGGCATCTTCCCAGGCGTCAGTAACCGATTTTCCATTTGCTACCGATTTGTTATGGTGTTATCAATTGTCGGCTCGAAACTCGAAAACTCAGAGTACCCTTTTTCGGGCAACGAAGCGATGGAAGATGGTTTCGTTCGGAAACAAACTGCAGGGAAGACTGTGTGACCGATGTGTTCCGCTGGTAGCACGTCCACTGCACGTTAGATGTCCACGTTCGAAGTTCGAATCCTTCTTTGGAGAGCGCAACTCGGTTAATTGTTGGCGAAGCATACGGGCTTCCTCTACGCTGTTCGCACCACCGATGAAATCGGGAAAACATAGAAGTTTGTTTTTTAGAGCGCGTGTAGCGAGTGGCTAATCGACACCTTCATCTTCAGCAAGCTGCAATAATGTGCGGGTGGCCAAGAACGAGGATGGAGCCAAACCATATGTTAACGTATTCAGCTCGTACAATCTAATCGACGATTGTGGTGAGAAACGGAAGAAGATGCGAACTAATCGTCGATCGTCTGGTGGTGCAACACAATTTGTCTATACAGTTTTTGTCGATATCAGCAACGACAGCGATCTCACAAGCTCGAAAACGAAACGCAAACTGACGTCGATGAGTTCATCTTGAACCGTAGGTCCAACTCGTAATGTTTCATTCAACGAGAAACCAAACGTCGGCGTTTGTGCCGAACCATCAAATACAACTCTAACCTTCGTTGTGGTGCTTGATGCCTTCAAAAACTGTACGCTAATAAGCGGTAGATGATAAGCAGCTGTATGTGCCCCAGTTCCAATAAACTCGCTTCATGAATGCTTGGTACGCCCCCATTCGAAGTGCTGAGAGTCGCGTTCCAATCTACGCTCAAACGCTGCTCAAAGCACACGAATAGCTTGAGCTCTAGACATTCGCGCGAGCTTTTCGCCAAAAATCTGGCTGTTTTGGGGAGGCGAACAATAGATCTCTACGCGGTGTCGTCACGTGCCGTGGTGGCCTTGTAATAGGTTTCGCAATATCGTTCATCCGGTGTGAGTATGTATCATTTACGGTAAGTTCCTCTAAATTCCAAAATCGTTGAAAACGACTCCTCCAGAGGAGGTCATACAGACGGTTGTATACGACGTGGTAGAATCTGGTTAAGATACAGAGTGCTCGACGGCAGTTGTGCCGGTCATTACCCAGCCAAACACACTGTTCATCATGACGGGTAGATGAGGTGCTGGACGGACCTGCGTTGTATTCTCAAAAAATGTGTGGTAATGGCGCGTGCGCCCAGAATGATGTCTATGGGAGCAGCTTTAGCTAAAACAAGGGATCCGCTAAAGGCAAACTAGATGGTATATTCCAATCATTGGTGTTTATATCGCGCGTTGGGAGATTCATCATCAAATTGTCAACCATCAACAAATCGGTGTTCACTGCAAACGAACTGCATCGGGAGACAATTTGGGCATGCACAGATTCCCGTACGGTTTTTGCAGATTGGCCTGCACCAACGATAGTAACGTTCACCTTTTCGTTGCTTCAGCCGCAGTCGGTGAGCGAGCCGATCGCTAATTAGATTAGGCTGAGATGCGCTGTCCAAGAGAGCTCGCGCAGGATGAGCGATTCCGAACTCATCAATTATATGTATTAACGCAGTTTGGAGCAAGACCTGCTCGGATGCTTGCTGTAGTGCTGCCGCAAACGTGCGTTGTGTGTTGTTTATGGCCGTGGGATCGCTAGTGGCATCGGGTGTGTGGTGTGGTGGTGAGGTGTAACTTGTATTAGTGTGTGTGAAGTGCAATTTAGTGTGGTGTGTAGCATTACAGTAACGACATTTGTACTGTGATGGGCAATCACGAGCCATGTGATTTTCCCGCAGACAATTCAAACACAAATGCGCGGTCATGGCAAATCGATGACGCTCCTTCGGTTCCATCCCTTCGAAACGCGGGCATTTAACAAGATGGTGCGCAGAATTACATAACTTACATTTTTGCGCATCATGCGCGATGTAGCAGCAAAGCTAGGCATGGCGAGGAACGTTTATTCGCCGTTCAGTTGCTCGAGTCATTGTCCATGTCCCGACGTCTGACGGGGTGTTTACTGGTAAAGTCTCCAATACACGCATCGTACGACGATGTGGGAACGAAATTAAACCGTCGTACTTCTTCGGGTTGGTGTCACTCGATGCGTGTTCCTCCCAATCGCCGTAATGTAATTATGGGCAGCTTAGCTACTTTGTAGATGTTCGAGAATGCTTCCCCCAAGTGCCCGTTTCTTCTCCTAAATGCTGCAATATCTTTTTTTTGTCGCTCAAATTCATCTACAAGATGGTGCAGTGATGCTACGCTTTCCTTCCGTGCAGCAGGAATGGCAAAAAATGGCTTGTAAATGGCGCTTTTTTTAAGCAGATATTCATTGGAGTATCGCTCAGTTAATGTGTTCCACGCCTAAATCGTAATTAGCCGCGCGCTTATGGTGATTGACTCTATCTGTATGAGGCACGCAAAACGTATCGCCGAATGTCAACCATTGCATATAATCTCCACTGAATTCAGGCAGTGCAATGGTGGGAAGCTTAGGGACCCTTGAGCGGATTCGATCCGGTGGTCGTTTGGGCATAAGATGTTTGCACTAACCGCAAATGCGCCTGCAATTTTGGATTGCACCTGTATTGTTCTACTTTCAAAATTCTCCCTCAAAGCCGCATTTTGCCGATATTTCTTCGGCAGTGGAAGCGGAATCTTCCAACCCTTTGCTGGATATCTTCAAGATCTTGGCATAATCGTTCAAACTTCCTACGTCGGGTTTCCACCTCTATTTGGTCCCGTTCAGCAACGAAATCCTCTAGAAATTTTTCATATCGCGAAATGGACACTAGCAAAATTGTCCGGCGGGATGCCAACACCGTGGGCTTCATTGGCACTATGTGAATGCTTAGCACGATGGACTTGTGAATGTATGCGTTTGACAGTGTTTTGCGTGATGCGGCAAAAACAGCTGTATGCTTAACGATAATTCAACTACAAGCGGTAACACAACATCGATCGAAACTCGCGATTTTACAACCAAATACTCACACAATCCTGGTCACGGCACCATGAACGTTCGCGTAAGTTTCGGATCACTTTATTAATAATTTCGCTGCTTGTGGTGTCGAAAGGCAAAGATAGCAAAAAGAGACCATTCCTTTAATTTTCTTAGTTTTTATACAATTTTTGAGTGCCACTCACGGGAGTGGCAACTCACTATTCACTCAAATTATCACTCGCTGGACTGTCAAACAAACAACTCCTCGACGAAACCAATTGTTCGTTAAGGTTGAAACATCTTGGGCGAACATACTCCCCCCCCCCCCCCCCATGACAAAAGAGTCATCATAAAGCCAAAAACAGGATGCACGTAGTACTAAGCCTGATGGCGCCGTAACGGGGAGTGAAACATAGTTTTGGTAATTGCACGCGTTACTATTCCTTTTTGACGGTTTTAGTTCCACACCACACGCGTAAGATGAGCCTGTCCATTTGGCCATTTGGTGCTGGGAAGTGAATCGTCCCCAAGGATGACAAATGCGGCCAGGGCCACTATCTCTCACTACGATTCACTATCCCTATCCGGTTTTCTCTTTCTGCATTTTGCTGCAAAGATACTCGGTTGTCCAATGCCCTCCGGAAGCGTTGAACAAGCAATTGCCAATTGTTTTTGTAATTCGTCCAAAGTGTACGCCTTCAAACGAGTGTTTTGCAGGGATGGGATGATGTGCCGATGTGCGACGTGAGCAGGTGTAAGCGCCACCAAAGCATTGGGGTCATCCGCAATAAAGCAAGGCGAGTTCTATCCGCTGCAGAATGGTGGCTGTATCCTTCGTGCGAAAGCCTAAGAGCTGCCTGTAGAGGTGTCTTTTGGCAGTAATCCACCGAAGTGTGGCGCTTGTGGGTGGTGTAAAATGCCATTGTCGGCGAACAGTGACAGATGCAATTTTGTTTCGTTGTTGCTCGTTCGGAAACATTTCAAAACAGTTGAAACATTTCAAAACGCATCTGCAGCACCTTTAAAGTTTTTTTCTCATCCCGTTATCGGAATGTATATCCGATGGTAATCGCGCGACGGGATGATAATGCGGCCAAGAATCCGTCAGCCGTGAGATCACCAACAAGCTCCAGATGAACTGCCTGGGTTGCAAAACATACGAACATAAAACAGCTCTCTTGCGGGTTGGTTTAAGATAAGCTGGGTCGGCTCGGCGTTCCATGCGTTCATACGGGGAGTTGACCAGATTGTTGTTGCAGCACTGGCCTGGCGGGTCCTGCCGTATGCACCGGAAGCAATTCCTCACGATTCGCCCATCGAGTGGCCAATATTCTTCTCGAATCTGGGCAGCGCGACGAGATGAGCTAGCGGTTGTTGGGTTCTTTGGGTTGCAGCACACGATGGATTTGTTTAAATTGATAAGGGAAAAGCTGCGCAAAAGCTTTCAAACGCCCGCCTACTCGCACTCGCACCCGTTTTTCCGTCGAGAAATGGATTCAATCGTCGAAATGGAGGTGAATGTTTGTTTTCCCACTGACTTCTTCCCCGTTCAAGTAGCCGGATCTTCGATGCAAAATTCGTCTTGCTGCGCCAGTTTACATTCGTACCGATTTTACGAGCAGCTTCCATAAACAGGGGAGGGAATCGACCATGTAGCGGAGGTTGACGTGTTTTGTGTCTCGTGTGTTTTGTGTATAAAACCGGGTATGCAATGACGATGTTAATTCGAACCAAGAGTGAGTGATCTGACAGCGCTTTTCCTGACGCTGAGTTTCCACATCCGAGTTTTCCGCAGGCCATTGGGACGGAGCTGATGCTAACCAAATCGGGACCGCAACGCCACACCAGAACTCTTTAGCATTTCAGCTGCTGAGTTCCCTCGAGACAGGATTTGATGATGAGCCAGGGATGTGAATGATTTCTGGATCTCTGGAACGCGATTCGCCAGATTCGAAACGCTTCGGTTTCGTCGATTCTCATGGCTCGTCTAACACGATGATGGAGATGTGCTTCTAACACACAGCAGCGCAAAGTTCTACTCTCGGTTCTAATGTGATACGTTTCAGTGCGGGCAACCCGGGATTTCGACGCATTCTCCGATGCGTCTGCAAACGTATGAAGCTGTACTTTGGCGTTAGATAAGAGCACAACCCTATGCTGGCTTTGGAAGTCAGCCAGGCATCTTCCCAGGCGTCAGTAACCGATTTTCCATTTGCTACCGATTTGTTATGGTGTTATCAATTGTCGGCTCGAAACTCGAAAACTCAGAGTACCCTTTTTCGGGCAACGAAGCGATGGAAGATGGTTTCGTTCGGAAACAAACTGCAGGGAAGACTGTGTGACCGATGTGTTCCGCTGGTAGCACGTCCACTGCACGTTAGATGTCCACGTTCGAAGTTCGAATCCTTCTTTGGAGAGCGCAACTCGGTTAATTGTTGGCGAAGCATACGGGCTTCCTCTACGCTGTTCGCACCACCGATGAAATCGGGAAAACATAGAAGTTTGTTTTTTAGAGCGCGTGTAGCGAGTGGCTAATCGACACCTTCATCTTCAGCAAGCTGCAATAATGTGCGGGTGGCCAAGAACGAGGATGGAGCCAAACCATATGTTAACGTATTCAGCTCGTACAATCTAATCGACGATTGTGGTGAGAAACGGAAGAAGATGCGAACTAATCGTCGATCGTCTGGTGGTGCAACACAATTTGTCTATACAGTTTTTGTCGATATCAGCAACGACAGCGATCTCACAAGCTCGAAAACGAAACGCAAACTGACGTCGATGAGTTCATCTTGAACCGTAGGTCCAACTCGTAATGTTTCATTCAACGAGAAACCAAACGTCGGCGTTTGTGCCGAACCATCAAATACAACTCTAACCTTCGTTGTGGTGCTTGATGCCTTCAAAAACTGTACGCTAATAAGCGGTAGATGATAAGCAGCTGTATGTGCCCCAGTTCCAATAAACTCGCTTCATGAATGCTTGG
Source organism: Anopheles nili (assembly GCF_943737925.1). Lineage (NCBI taxonomy): Eukaryota > Metazoa > Arthropoda > Insecta > Diptera > Culicidae > Anopheles > Anopheles nili. The sequence continues at coordinate 274,312 of NW_026525544.1, forward strand.
TACGCCCCCATTCGAAGTGCTGAGAGTCGCGTTCCAATCTACGCTCAAACGCTGCTCAAAGCACACGAATAGCTTGAGCTCTAGACATTCGCGCGAGCTTTTCGCCAAAAATCTGGCTGTTTTGGGGAGGCGAACAATAGATCTCTACGCGGTGTCGTCACGTGCCGTGGTGGCCTTGTAATAGGTTTCGCAATATCGTTCATCCGGTGTGAGTATGTATCATTTACGGTAAGTTCCTCTAAATTCCAAAATCGTTGAAAACGACTCCTCCAGAGGAGGTCATACAGACGGTTGTATACGACGTGGTAGAATCTGGTTAAGATACAGAGTGCTCGACGGCAGTTGTGCCGGTCATTACCCAGCCAAACACACTGTTCATCATGACGGGTAGATGAGGTGCTGGACGGACCTGCGTTGTATTCTCAAAAAATGTGTGGTAATGGCGCGTGCGCCCAGAATGATGTCTATGGGAGCAGCTTTAGCTAAAACAAGGGATCCGCTAAAGGCAAACTAGATGGTATATTCCAATCATTGGTGTTTATATCGCGCGTTGGGAGATTCATCATCAAATTGTCAACCATCAACAAATCGGTGTTCACTGCAAACGAACTGCATCGGGAGACAATTTGGGCATGCACAGATTCCCGTACGGTTTTTGCAGATTGGCCTGCACCAACGATAGTAACGTTCACCTTTTCGTTGCTTCAGCCGCAGTCGGTGAGCGAGCCGATCGCTAATTAGATTAGGCTGAGATGCGCTGTCCAAGAGAGCTCGCGCAGGATGAGCGATTCCGAACTCATCAATTATATGTATTAACGCAGTTTGGAGCAAGACCTGCTCGGATGCTTGCTGTAGTGCTGCCGCAAACGTGCGTTGTGTGTTGTTTATGGCCGTGGGATCGCTAGTGGCATCGGGTGTGTGGTGTGGTGGTGAGGTGTAACTTGTATTAGTGTGTGTGAAGTGCAATTTAGTGTGGTGTGTAGCATTACAGTAACGACATTTGTACTGTGATGGGCAATCACGAGCCATGTGATTTTCCCGCAGACAATTCAAACACAAATGCGCGGTCATGGCAAATCGATGACGCTCCTTCGGTTCCATCCCTTCGAAACGCGGGCATTTAACAAGATGGTGCGCAGAATTACATAACTTACATTTTTGCGCATCATGCGCGATGTAGCAGCAAAGCTAGGCATGGCGAGGAACGTTTATTCGCCGTTCAGTTGCTCGAGTCATTGTCCATGTCCCGACGTCTGACGGGGTGTTTACTGGTAAAGTCTCCAATACACGCATCGTACGACGATGTGGGAACGAAATTAAACCGTCGTACTTCTTCGGGTTGGTGTCACTCGATGCGTGTTCCTCCCAATCGCCGTAATGTAATTATGGGCAGCTTAGCTACTTTGTAGATGTTCGAGAATGCTTCCCCCAAGTGCCCGTTTCTTCTCCTAAATGCTGCAATATCTTTTTTTTGTCGCTCAAATTCATCTACAAGATGGTGCAGTGATGCTACGCTTTCCTTCCGTGCAGCAGGAATGGCAAAAAATGGCTTGTAAATGGCGCTTTTTTTAAGCAGATATTCATTGGAGTATCGCTCAGTTAATGTGTTCCACGCCTAAATCGTAATTAGCCGCGCGCTTATGGTGATTGACTCTATCTGTATGAGGCACGCAAAACGTATCGCCGAATGTCAACCATTGCATATAATCTCCACTGAATTCAGGCAGTGCAATGGTGGGAAGCTTAGGGACCCTTGAGCGGATTCGATCCGGTGGTCGTTTGGGCATAAGATGTTTGCACTAACCGCAAATGCGCCTGCAATTTTGGATTGCACCTGTATTGTTCTACTTTCAAAATTCTCCCTCAAAGCCGCATTTTGCCGATATTTCTTCGGCAGTGGAAGCGGAATCTTCCAACCCTTTGCTGGATATCTTCAAGATCTTGGCATAATCGTTCAAACTTCCTACGTCGGGTTTCCACCTCTATTTGGTCCCGTTCAGCAACGAAATCCTCTAGAAATTTTTCATATCGCGAAATGGACACTAGCAAAATTGTCCGGCGGGATGCCAACACCGTGGGCTTCATTGGCACTATGTGAATGCTTAGCACGATGGACTTGTGAATGTATGCGTTTGACAGTGTTTTGCGTGATGCGGCAAAAACAGCTGTATGCTTAACGATAATTCAACTACAAGCGGTAACACAACATCGATCGAAACTCGCGATTTTACAACCAAATACTCACACAATCCTGGTCACGGCACCATGAACGTTCGCGTAAGTTTCGGATCACTTTATTAATAATTTCGCTGCTTGTGGTGTCGAAAGGCAAAGATAGCAAAAAGAGACCATTCCTTTAATTTTCTTAGTTTTTATACAATTTTTGAGTGCCACTCACGGGAGTGGCAACTCACTATTCACTCAAATTATCACTCGCTGGACTGTCAAACAAACAACTCCTCGACGAAACCAATTGTTCGTTAAGGTTGAAACATCTTGGGCGAACATACTCCCCCCCCCCCCCCCCATGACAAAAGAGTCATCATAAAGCCAAAAACAGGATGCACGTAGTACTAAGCCTGATGGCGCCGTAACGGGGAGTGAAACATAGTTTTGGTAATTGCACGCGTTACTATTCCTTTTTGACGGTTTTAGTTCCACACCACACGCGTAAGATGAGCCTGTCCATTTGGCCATTTGGTGCTGGGAAGTGAATCGTCCCCAAGGATGACAAATGCGGCCAGGGCCACTATCTCTCACTACGATTCACTATCCCTATCCGGTTTTCTCTTTCTGCATTTTGCTGCAAAGATACTCGGTTGTCCAATGCCCTCCGGAAGCGTTGAACAAGCAATTGCCAATTGTTTTTGTAATTCGTCCAAAGTGTACGCCTTCAAACGAGTGTTTTGCAGGGATGGGATGATGTGCCGATGTGCGACGTGAGCAGGTGTAAGCGCCACCAAAGCATTGGGGTCATCCGCAATAAAGCAAGGCGAGTTCTATCCGCTGCAGAATGGTGGCTGTATCCTTCGTGCGAAAGCCTAAGAGCTGCCTGTAGAGGTGTCTTTTGGCAGTAATCCACCGAAGTGTGGCGCTTGTGGGTGGTGTAAAATGCCATTGTCGGCGAACAGTGACAGATGCAATTTTGTTTCGTTGTTGCTCGTTCGGAAACATTTCAAAACAGTTGAAACATTTCAAAACGCATCTGCAGCACCTTTAAAGTTTTTTTCTCATCCCGTTATCGGAATGTATATCCGATGGTAATCGCGCGACGGGATGATAATGCGGCCGTGAGATCACCAACAAGCTCCAGATGAACTGCCTGGGTTGCAAAACATACGAACACACACACACACACACAAGTGAACATTTTAGCGGCAGCAGCTCGCTTGTGAGTTGGTTTAAGATAAGCTGGGTCGGCTTGGCGTTCCATGCGTTCATACGGGGAGTTGACCAGTTTGTTGTTGCAGCACTGGCCTGGCGGGTCCTGCCGCATGCACCGGAAGCAATTCCTCACGATTCGCGTGGCCAATATTCTTCTCGAATCTGGACAGCGCGACGAGATGAGCTAGCGGTTGTTGGGTTCTTTGGGTTGCAGCACACGATGGATTTGTTTAAATTGATAAGGGAAAAGCGGCGCAAAGTTTCAAACGCCCGCCTACCCGTTTTTCCGTCGAGAAATGCATTCAATCGTCGAAATGGAGGTGAATGTTTGTTTTCCCACTGACTTCTTCCCCTTGCAAGTGGCCGGATCTTCGATGCAAAATTCGTCTTGCTGCGCCAGTTTACATTCGTACCGATTTTACGAGCAGCTTCCATAAACAGGGGAGAGAATCGACCATGTAGCGGAGGTTGACGTGTGTTTTGTGTATAAAACCGGGTATGCAATGACGATGTTAACGCGAACCAAGAGTGAGTGATCTGACAGCGCTTATCCTGACGCTGAGTTTCCACATCCGAGTTTTCTGCAGGCCACTGGGACGGAGCTGATGCTAACCAAATCGGGACCGCAACGCCACACCAGAACTCGTTAGCATTTCAGCTGCTGAGATCCCTCGAGACACCAGGTCGGCAGGATGATGAGCCAGGGATGTGATGATGATTTCTGGATCTCTGGAACGCGATTCGCCAGATTCGAAACGCTTCGGTTTCGTCGATCCTCATGGCACGTCTAACACGATGATGGAAATGTGCTCCTAATACAGCGGCGCAAAGTTCTAATGTGATACGTTTCAGTGCGGGCAACCCGGGATTTCGACGCGAGCAGACTGACTCGTACCTGCCCCCTGCTGCCATATGCATTCTCCGATGCGTCTGCAAACGTATGAAGCTGTACTTTGGCGTTAGATAAGAGCACAACCCTAAGCTGGCTTTGGAAGTCAGCCAGGCATCTTGCCGGGCGTCAGTAACCGATTTCCATTTGCTACCGATTTGGATCATCCCATCCAGCTTTCTGAAGCCACAACTCCCTGCATCGCATGGTGAGGTGGGTGTTATCAATTGTCGGCTCGAAACTCGAAAACTCAGAGTACCCTTTTTCGGGCATCGAAGCGATGGAAGATGGTTTCGTTCGGAAACAAACTGCAGGGAAGACTGTGTGACCGATGTGTTCCGCTGGTAGGTCGGCAAGCACACGTCCACTGCACGTTAGATGTCCACGTTCGAAGTTCGAATCCTTCTTTGGAGAGCGCAACTCGGTTAATTGTTGGCGAAGCATACGGGCTTCCTCTACGCTGTTCGCACCACCGATGAAATCGGGAAAACGTAGAAGTTTGTTTTTTAGAGCGCGTGTAGCGAGTGGCTAATCGACACCTTCATCTTCAGCAAGCTGCAATAATGTGCGAGTGGCCAAGAACGAGGATGGAACCAAACCATATGTTACCGTAGCTACAGCTCGTACAATCTAATCGTCGATCGTCTGGTGAGAAACGGAAAAAGATGCGAAACTAATCGTCGATCGTCTGGATGCAATACAATTTGTCTATACAGTTTTTGGCGATATCAGCTACGACGTCGATGAGCTCATCTTGAACCGTAGGTCCAACTCGTAATGTTTCATTCAGCGAGAAACCAAACGTCGACGTTTGTGCCGAACCATCAAATACAACTCTAACCTTCGTTGTGGTGCTTGATGCCTTAAAAAACTGTACGATAATAAGCGGTAGATAATAAGCAGCTGTATGTGCCCCAGTTCCAATAAACTCGCTTCATGAATGCTTGGTACGCCCCCATTCGAAGTGCTGAGAGTCGCGTTCGAATCTACGCTCAACGCTGCTCAAAGCACACGAATAGCTTGAGCTCTAGACATTCGCGCGAGACATTTTGGGAGGCGAACAATAGATCTCTACGCGGTGTCGTCACGTGCCGTCAATGTATCATTTACCCGTAAGTTCCGCTCAGTTCCAAAATCGTTGAAAACGACTCCTCCAGAGGAGGTCATCCAGAGTGCTCGACGGCAGTGGTGCCGGTCATTACCCAGCCAAACGCACTGTGCATCAGTTCATGAGCAGCTTTAGCAAAAACAAGCGATCCGCTCAAGGCACACTAGATGGTGTATTCCAATCGTTGGTGTTTTTATATCGCGCGCGCGCGTGTTGGGAGATTCAGAGACATCTGCACTGCAAACGAACTGCATGCGGGAGACAATTCGCGTACGGTTTTTTTTTTTTTTTTTGCAGATTGGCCTGCACCAACGATAGTAACCTCTCACCTTTTCGTTGCTTCAGCCGCAGTCGGTGAGCGAGGCCCCATCGCTAATTAGGCAGTAGGCTGTGATGCGCTGTCCACGAGAGCTCGCGCAGAATGAGCGATTGTTTTGTGTTGTTTATGGCCCTGGTGAGATGTCAATGTGTATTAGTGTGTGTGTGTGTAGCATTACAGTAACGCCATTTGTACTGTGATGGGCAATCACGAGCCAATGTGATCTTTCCCGCAGACAATTTGATCGATGAATCGATGACGCTCCTTCGATTCCATCGCTTCGAAACGCGGGCATCATGCGCGCTGTAGCAGCAAAACTAGGCATGGCGAGGAACGTTTATTCACCGTTCAGTTCCTCGAGTCATTGTCCACGCGACGTCTGACGGGGTGTTTACTGGTAAAGTCTCCAATACACGCATCGTACGACGATGTGGGCACGGAATTAAACCGTCGTACTTCTTCGGGTTAGTGTCACTCGATGCGTGTTCCTCCCAATCGCTGTAATGTAATTATGGGCAGCTTAGCTACTTTGTAGATGTTCGAGAATGCTTCCCCCAAGTGCCCGTGTCTTCTCGCAAATGTATTGCTGCAATATCTTTTTTTGTGTCGCTCAAATTCATCTACAAGATGGTGCAGTGATGCTACGCTTTCCTTCCGTGCAGCAGAAATGGCAAAGAATGGCTTGTAAATGGCGCTTTTTTTAAGCACATATTCATTGGAGTATCGCTCAGTTAATGTGCTCCACGCCTAAATCGTAATTAGCCGCGCGCTTATGGTGATTGACTCTATCTGTATGAGGCACGCAAAACGTATCGCGGAATGTCAACCATTGCATATAATTTGTTCTACTCATAGCATGGAGCAAAACTCGCCTATAATTGCTCCGCTATATAGCAATCGTCAACATCACTGAAACACTAGTGAACTATATTTTCAGATGCTTTTCATGTACATTCTATAACAATCCCCACTAGTTAAATATATATCTTTAAGTCAATATGTCTTTATCCATTGCAGTGTAATTATTCCAGATTTTGAAAAACACAAAAACCTTCACATGATTTTGTCCAAAAGTAAAAAATAACAAAATTAACAGTCACATACTTGAAGCGCAGAAGAGGAAGTGAATTAAATTATTTATTAAAATACACATTAGGGAGAGATTTGGATGAATTATAATAAAAAGTTATAAAAAAAAGGAGCTGCAATTCATCAAGCGATATTGGAGACGTTTATATGCCATAACAGAAATTGTGTAGCTTCGTAACGACCCTTAAACTAAGTTTCGTCGGTATACGATGGAGTTAGTCGCGGGTGTAGCCCTAGCAAATTGCGTGGAACATAGCCTTCCTTTCCAATTGTGTTGCGTGCCCTCCACCATTCTCTCTCCGCCTCATCTCCTTTTCGAATCATAAGAAGCTTATCGTTTACAAAGAAGCTCAATTCATCCGACTGTTGAGTGTTCTCCATTGTTTAAAATTCCCAGCTTTTCTTGCATACTGTAAAGGTATTCTGAACAGCCATCAAATCCTTCTTCGTCTTCTTCGCATTTTTCGGCCGGTGTTTCATGATCAGACAAGGTAGCGGCAAACAAACAATTTTTTTAGTACATCCTCGATCTAAAAAAATTTTTTAAGTACATCCTCGATCAAAAAAAAATTTTTTTAGTACATCCTCGATCTGAAAAAATTTTTTTAGTACATCGTCGATCTAAAAAAATTTTTTTAGTACATCCTTGATCTAAACAAATTTTTTTAGTACATCCTCGATCTAAAAAAAATTTTTTTAGTACATCCTCGATCTAAAAAAAATTTTTTTAGTACATCCTCGATCTAAAAAAATTTTTTTAGTACATCCTCGATCTAAAAAAAAATTTTTTTAGTACATCCTCGATCTAAAAAAATTTTTTTAGTACATCCTTGATATGAAAAAAATTTTTTTAGTACATCCTCGATCTAAAAAAATTTTTTTAGTACATCCTCGATCTAAAAAAATTTTTTTAAGTACATCCTCGACCAAAAAAAATTTTTTTAGTACATCCTTGATGTGAAAAAAATTTTTTTAGTACATCCTCGATTTAAAAACATTTTTTTAGTACATCCTTGATATGAAAAAAAATTTTTTAAGTACATCCTCGATCTAAAAAAATTTTTTTAGTACAACCTCGATCTAAAAAAAATTTTTTTAGTACATCCTCGATCTAAAAAAATTTTTTTAGTACATCCTCGATCTAAAAAAATTTTTTTAGTACATCCTCGATCTATTAAAAATTTTTTAGTACATCCTCGATTTAAAAAAAATTTTTTTAGTACATCCTCGATCTAAAAAAATTTTTTTAGATCGAGGATGTACTAAAAAAATTTTTTTTAGATCGAGGATGTACTAAAAAAATTTTTTTAGATCGAGGATGTACTAAAAAAATTTTTTTAGATCGAGGATGTACTAAAAAAAATTTTTTCATATCAAGGATGTACTAAAAAAATTTTTTTTAGATCGAGGATGTACTAAAAAAATTTTTTTTGATCGAGGATGTACTAACAAAATTTTTTTAGATCGAGGATGTACTAAAAAAAATTTTTTCATATCAAGGATGTACTAAAAAAATTTTTTTAGATCGAGGATGTACTAAAAAAAATTTTTTCATATCAAGGATGTACTAAAAAAATTTTTTTTAGATCGAGGATGTACTAAAAAAATTTTTTTTGATCGAGGATGTACTAAAAAAATTTTTTTAGATCGAGGATGTACTAAAAAAAAATTTTTCATATCAAGGATGTACTAAAAAAATTTTTTTTAGATCGAGGATGTACTAAAAAAATTTTTTTTGATCGAGGATGTACTAAAAAAATTTTTTTAGATCGAGGATGTACTAAAAAAATTTTTTTAGATCGAGGATGTACTAAAAAAAAATTTTTCATATCAAGGATGTACTAAAAAAATTTTTTTTAGATCGAGGATGTACTAAAAAAATTTTTTTTGATCGAGGATGTACTAAAAAAATTTTTTTAGATCGAGGATGTACTAAAAAAAAATTTTTCATATCAAGGATGTACTAAAAAAATTTTTTTTAGATCGAGGATGTACTAAAAAAATTTTTTTTGATCGAGGATGTACTAAAAAATTTTTTTTAGATCGGGGATGTACTAAAAAAATTTTTTTAGATCGAGGATGTACTAAAAAAAAATTTTTCATATCAAGGATGTACTAAAAAAATTTTTTTTAGATCGAGGATGTACTAAAAAAATTTTTTTTGATCGAGGATGTACTAAAAAAATTTTTTTAGATCGAGGATGTACTAAAAAAAAATTTTTCATATCAAGGATGTACTAAAAAAATTTTTTTTAGATCGAGGATGTACTAAAAAAATTTTTTTTGATCGAGGATGTACTAAAAAATTTTTTTTAGATCGAGGATGTACTAAAAAAATTTTTTTAGATCGAGGATGTACTAAAAAAATTTTTTTTAGATCGAGGATGTACTAAAAAAATTTTTTTTGATCGAGGATGTACTAAAAAAAATTTTTTCATAACAAGGATGTACTAAAAAAATTTTTTTAGTACATCCTCGATCTAAAAAAAATTTTTTTAGTACATCCTTGATATGAAAAAATTTTTTTAGTACATCCTCGATCTAAAAAAATTTTTTTAGTACATCCTCGATCAAAAAAAAACTTTTTTTAGTACATCCTTGAACAAAATAAATTTTTTTTAGTACACCTGTTACAGACAATTCGGCGCGTGTTTGTTTGTTCACCTGTCGTAACGGCACTGACCGGTTGGAGACAGGATAAGAGTGCCCATTACCGAAGGGACAGGGAAACATCGCAGAGATGACGCGGGAAAAAAAAACGGCCATCGCGAGGGGGCCATTGGAGTTAAACAAATTTCAACGGCGAAACCGAAGCGATAAGACGTGGATTTTTTTTGAACACCACCTTCGCACCGCGCGCGCTTAAAAGAACGACCCAACGCAATCAATTGACTGGAATAAAGTGTTAGTGGAAGAGCGAGTTAAAAGCACACGTCAGAGTAGAGTTTATTAATACGAACTTTTAGTTGGAGCCGAACTCCAACATTTTCGAAAAAATTCACTCACTTTTCTGCTTGTGAATCGGTGAACACCAGACTGAGAATGAATCCTCGAAAACGATGTACCAAACCCGACCGCGAATTCCACAGTGCGACAACTGTCCGCAGTTCAGCTGGTGGAAGAGACACTGTTTCGATACCAGGAGTTGGTACAGCAAGCCAGGGAAGCGAACGAACGAACCGCTTGATCCAATCCTTCGAAGCAACGGATCACCAGAGAACGACTCACGCGCCATCACGTGTGAGTATCGTTTCCGGATGGATCTTAGGCGAACGAGTTCTCAGCCTTTGATATCTCGCCGACACAATACATCGCCCATCGCAAGGGAGAAAGCGGGATCTGCCGACGTTCTCAGGCAATTCCGCAGAATGGCCAACGTTTCTATGCCTGCTTCGAGTACACCACGGAGGCGTGCGGCTAAAACTGGCTGAGCGACTGCAGAAGGCCCTAAAAGGGGGAGCGCATTAGAGCTCAGATTTCCACGCTTAGAATGCTTTTCGGACGTCCCGAGATTATTGTTCACTCCCTGGTAAACAGGCCAACAGGCGAGCAATGCCAGCGCCCAAGCATGGCACGTCTCGAAACGCTCATCGACTTTGGTGTTGCGGTGTTCCGAACCTCTGCGCGACTATCACGGCATCAGGGCTGGATGAATACGTGTGTAATGTGGCGTTATTAAACGAGCTGACGGAACTCGCTTGCCATCGTCGCTGAACGTTCGCGGTAAGTTTCGGATCACTTTCTTAACAATTTCGCTGCTGTTGTGGTGTCGAAAGTCAAGAGATAGCAAAAGAGGAGGCCATTCCTTTAATTTTCTTCCTTTTTTATACAAACTTTTGAGTGCCACTCACGCGAGTGGCAACTCACCATTCACTCAAATCATCACTCGCTGGACTGTCAAACAAACAACTCCTCGACGAAACCAAGTGTTCGTTAAGGTTGAAACATCTTGGGCGAACATACTCCCCCCCCCCCCCCCGCATGACAAAAGAGTCATCATAAAGCCAAAAACAGGATGCACGTACTACGAAGCCTGATGGCGCCGTAACGGGGAGTAAAACATAGTTTTGGTAATTGGACGCGTTACTATTTCGTTTTGACGTTTTTAGTTCCACACCACACGCGTGAGATGAGCCTGTCCATTTGGTCATTTGGTGCTGGGAAGTGAATCGTCCACAAGGATGACCAATGCGGCCAGGGCCACTATCTCACTACGATTCACTATCCGGTTTTCCCTTTCTGCATTTTCCTGCAAAGATACTCGGTTGTCCAAATGCCCTCCAGAAGCGTTGAACAAGCAATTGCCAATTGTTTTTGTAATTCGTCCAAAGTGTACGCCTTCAAACGAGTGTTTTTCAGGGATGGGATGATGTGCCGCAGTGCGACGTGAGCAGGTGTAAGCGCCACCAAAGCATTGGGGTCATCCGCAGTAAAGGAAGGCGAGTTCTATCCGCTGCAGAATGGTGGCTGTATCCTTCGTGCGAAAGCCTAAGAGCTGCCTGTGGAGGTGTCTTTTGGCAGTAATCCACCGAAGTGTGGCGCTTGTGGGTGGTGTAAAATGCCATGTCGGCGAACAGTGACAGATGCAATTTTGTTTTGCTGTTGCTCGTTCGGAAACATTTCAAAACAGTTGAAACATTTCAAAACGCATTTGCAGCACCTTTAAAGCTTTTTTCTCATCCCGTTATCGGAATGTATATCCGATGGTAATCGCGCGATGGGATGATAATGCGGCCAAGAATCCGTCAGCCGTGAGATAACCAACAAACTCCAGATGAACTGCCTGGGTTGCAAAACATACGAACATAAAACAGCTCGCTTGTGCGTTGGTTTAAGATAAGCTGGGTCGGCTCGGCGTTCCATGCGTTCATACGGGGAGTTGACCAGTTTGTTGTTGCAGCACTGGCCTGACGGGTCCTGCCGCATGCACCGGAAGCAATTCCTCACGATTCGCCCATCGAGTGGCCAATATTCTGCTCGAATCTGGGCAGCGCGACGAGATGAGCTAGCGGTTGTTGGGTTCTTTGGGTTGCAGCACACGATGGATTTGTTTCGATTGATAAGGGAAAAGCTGCGCAAAGTTTCAAACGCCCGCCTACCCGTTTTTCCGTCGAGAAATGGATTCAATCGTCGAAATGGAGGTGAATGTTTGTTTCCCCACTGACTTCTTCCCCGTTCAAGTAGCCGGATCTCCGATGCAAAATTCGTCTTGCTGCGCCAGTTTACATTCGTACCGATGTTACGAGCAGCTTCCATAAGCAGGGGAGGGAATCGACCATGTAGCGGAGGTTGACTGTTGTGTCTCGTGTTTTGTGTCTCGTGTGTTTTGTGTATAAAACCGGGTATGCAATGACGATGTTAATTCGTACCAAGAGTGAGTGATCTGTGCATTAGTTGATCTGACAGCGCTTATCCTGACGCTGAGTTTCCACATCAGAGTTTTCTCTGATTCTTTTTCCACATCAGAGGCCATTGGGACGGAGCTGATGCTAACCAAATCGGGACCGCAACGCCACACCAGAACTCTTTAGCATTTCAGCTGCTGAGATCCCTCGAGACAGGATTTGATGATGATGATGAGCCGGGGATGTGATGATGATTTCTGGATCTCTGGAACGCGATTCGCCAGATTCGAAACGCTTCGGTTTCGTCGATTCTCATGGCTCGTCTAACACGATGATGGAGATGTGCTTCTAACACACAGCAGCGCAAAGTTCTACTCTCGGTTCTAATGTGATACGTTTCAGTGCGGGCAACCCGGGATTTCGACGCATTCTCCGATGCGTCTGCAAACGTATGAAGCTGTACTTTGGCGTTAGATAAGAGCACAACCCTAAGCTGGCTTTGGAAGTCAGCCAGGCATCTTCCCAGGCGTCAGTAACCGATTTTCCATTTGCTACCGATTTGTTATGGTGTTATCAATTGTCGGCTCGAAACTCGAAAACTCAGAGTACCCTTTTTCGGGCAACGAAGCGATGGAAGATGGTTTCGTTCGGAAACAAACTGCAGGGAAGACTGTGTGACCGATGTGTTCCGCTGGTAGCACGTCCACTGCACGTTAGATGTCCACGTTCGAAGTTCGAATCCTTCTTTGGAGAGCGCAACTCGGTTAATTGTTGGCGAAGCATACGGGCTTCCTCTACGCTGTTCGCACCACCGATGAAATCGGGAAAACGTAGAAGTTTGTTTTTTAGAGCGCGTGTAGCGAGTGGCTAATCGACACCTTCATCTTCAGCAAGCTGCAATAATGTGCGAGTGGCCAAGAACGAGGATGGAACCAAACCATATGTTACCGTAGCTACAGCTCGTACAATCTAATCGTCGATCGTCTGGTGAGAAACGGAAAAAGATGCGAAACTAATCGTCGATCGTCTGGATGCAATACAATTTGTCTATACAGTTTTTGGCGATATCAGCTACGACGTCGATGAGCTCATCTTGAACCGTAGGTCCAACTCGTAATGTTTCATTCAGCGAGAAACCAAACGTCGACGTTTGTGCCGAACCATCAAATACAACTCTAACCTTCGTTGTGGTGCTTGATGCCTTAAAAAACTGTACGATAATAAGCGGTAGATAATAAGCAGCTGTATGTGCCCCAGTTCCAATAAACTCGCTTCATGAATGCTTGGTACGCCCCCATTCGAAGTGCTGAGAGTCGCGTTCGAATCTACGCTCAACGCTGCTCAAAGCACACGAATAGCTTGAGCTCTAGACATTCGCGCGAGACATTTTGGGAGGCGAACAATAGATCTCTACGCGGTGTCGTCACGTGCCGTCAATGTATCATTTACCCGTAAGTTCCGCTCAGTTCCAAAATCGTTGAAAACGACTCCTCCAGAGGAGGTCATCCAGAGTGCTCGACGGCAGTGGTGCCGGTCATTACCCAGCCAAACGCACTGTGCATCAGTTCATGAGCAGCTTTAGCAAAAACAAGCGATCCGCTCAAGGCACACTAGATGGTGTATTCCAATCGTTGGTGTTTTTATATCGCGCGCGCGCGTGTTGGGAGATTCAGAGACATCTGCACTGCAAACGAACTGCATGCGGGAGACAATTCGCGTACGGTTTTTTTTTTTTTTTTTTGCAGATTGGCCTGCACCAACGATAGTAACCTCTCACCTTTTCGTTGCTTCAGCCGCAGTCGGTGAGCGAGGCCCCATCGCTAATTAGGCAGTAGGCTGTGATGCGCTGTCCACGAGAGCTCGCGCAGAATGAGCGATTGTTTTGTGTTGTTTATGGCCCTGGTGAGATGTCAATGTGTATTAGTGTGTGTGTGTGTAGCATTACAGTAACGCCATTTGTACTGTGATGGGCAATCACGAGCCAATGTGATCTTTCCCGCAGACAATTTGATCGATGAATCGATGACGCTCCTTCGATTCCATCGCTTCGAAACGCGGGCATCATGCGCGCTGTAGCAGCAAAACTAGGCATGGCGAGGAACGTTTATTCACCGTTCAGTTCCTCGAGTCATTGTCCACGCGACGTCTGACGGGGTGTTTACTGGTAAAGTCTCCAATACACGCATCGTACGACGATGTGGGCACGGAATTAAACCGTCGTACTTCTTCGGGTTAGTGTCACTCGATGCGTGTTCCTCCCAATCGCTGTAATGTAATTATGGGCAGCTTAGCTACTTTGTAGATGTTCGAGAATGCTTCCCCCAAGTGCCCGTGTCTTCTCGCAAATGTATTGCTGCAATATCTTTTTTTGTGTCGCTCAAATTCATCTACAAGATGGTGCAGTGATGCTACGCTTTCCTTCCGTGCAGCAGAAATGGCAAAGAATGGCTTGTAAATGGCGCTTTTTTTAAGCACATATTCATTGGAGTATCGCTCAGTTAATGTGCTCCACGCCTAAATCGTAATTAGCCGCGCGCTTATGGTGATTGACTCTATCTGTATGAGGCACGCAAAACGTATCGCGGAATGTCAACCATTGCATATAATTTGTTCTACTCATAGCATGGAGCAAAACTCGCCTATAATTGCTCCGCTATATAGCAATCGTCAACATCACTGAAACACTAGTGAACTATATTTTCAGATGCTTTTCATGTACATTCTATAACAATCCCCACTAGTTAAATATATATCTTTAAGTCAATATGTCTTTATCCATTGCAGTGTAATTATTCCAGATTTTGAAAAACACAAAAACCTTCACATGATTTTGTCCAAAAGTAAAAAATAACAAAATTAACAGTCACATACTTGAAGCGCAGAAGAGGAAGTGAATTAAATTATTTATTAAAATACACATTAGGGAGAGATTTGGATGAATTATAATAAAAAGTTATAAAAAAAAGGAGCTGCAATTCATCAAGCGATATTGGAGACGTTTATATGCCATAACAGAAATTGTGTAGCTTCGTAACGACCCTTAAACTAAGTTTCGTCGGTATACGATGGAGTTAGTCGCGGGTGTAGCCCTAGCAAATTGCGTGGAACATAGCCTTCCTTTCCAATTGTGTTGCGTGCCCTCCACCATTCTCTCTCCGCCTCATCTCCTTTTCGAATCATAAGAAGCTTATCGTTTACAAAGAAGCTCAATTCATCCGACTGTTGAGTGTTCTCCATTGTTTAAAATTCCCAGCTTTTCTTGCATACTGTAAAGGTATTCTGAACAGCCATCAAATCCTTCTTCGTCTTCTTCGCATTTTTCGGCCGGTGTTTCATGATCAGACAAGGTAGCGGCAAACAAACAATTTTTTTAGTACATCCTCGATCTAAAAAAATTTTTTAAGTACATCCTCGATCAAAAAAAAATTTTTTTAGTACATCCTCGATCTAAAAAAAATTTTTTAGTACATCCTCGATCTAAAAATATTTTTTTAGTATATCCTCGATCTAAAAAAAATTTTTTTAGTACATCCTCGATCTAAAAAATTTTTTTTAGTACATCCTTGATATGAAAAAAAATTTTTTTAGTACATCCTCGATCTAAAAAAAATTTTTTTAGTACATCCTCGATTTAAAAAAATTTTTTTAGTACATCCTCGATCTAAAAAAATTTTTTTAGTACATCCTCGATTTAAAAAAAATTTTTTTAGTACATCCTCGATCTAAAAAAATTTTTTTAGTACATCCTCGATCTAAAAAAAATTTTTTTAGTACATCCTCGATCTAAAAAAAATTTTTTTAGTACATCCTCGATCTAAAAAAATTTTTTTAGTACATCCTCGATTTAAAAAAAATTTTTTTAGTACATCCTCGATCTAAAAAAAATTTTTTTAGTACATCCTCGATCTAAAAAAATTTTTTTAGTACATCCTCGATCTAAAAAAAATTTTTTTAGTACATCCTCGATCTAAAAAAAATTTTTTTAGTACATCCTCGATCTAAAAAAATTTTTTTAGTACATCCTTGATCTAAAAAAATTTTTTAGTACATCCTCGATCTAAAAAAATTTTTTTAGTACATCTTCGATTTAAAAAAAATTTTTTTAGTACATCCTCGATCAAAAAAAAATTTTTTTAGTACATCCTCGATCTAAATTAAATTTTTTAGTACATCCTTGATATGAAAAAAATTTTTTTAGTACATCCTCGATCTATAAGAATTTTTTTTAGTACATCTGAACACTCGCGTAAGTTTCGGATCACTTTATTAACAATTTCGCTGCTTGTGGTGTCGAAAGTTAAGAGATAGCAAAAGAGGAGGCCATTCCTTTAATTTTCTTCCTTTTTTATACAAATTTTTGAGTGCCACTCACGGGAGTGGCAACTCACTATTCACTCAAATCATCACTCGCTGGCCAACTCCTCAAACAAACAACTCATCGACGAAACCAATTGTTCGCTTAGGTTGAAACATCTTGGGCGAACATACTCCCCCCCCCCCCCCATGACAAAAGAGTCATCATAAAGCCGAAAACAGGATGCACGTACTACGAAGCCTGATGGCGCCGTAACGGGGAGTAAACATAGTTTTGGTAATTGAACGCGTTACTATTCCTTTTTGACCGTTTTAGTTCCACACCACACGCGTAAGATGAGCCTGTCCATTTGGCCATTTGGTGCTGGGAAGTGAATCGTCCCCAAGGATGACCAATGCGGCCAGGGCCACTATCTCACTACGATTCACTAACCCTATCCGGTTTTCCCTTTCTGCATTTTGCTGCAAAGATACTCGGTTGTCCAAATGCCCTCCAGAAGCGTTGAACAAACAATTGCCAATTGTTTTTGTAATTCGTCCAAAG
Organism: Anopheles nili; assembly: GCF_943737925.1. Classification (NCBI taxonomy): domain Eukaryota; kingdom Metazoa; phylum Arthropoda; class Insecta; order Diptera; family Culicidae; genus Anopheles; species Anopheles nili. The sequence continues at coordinate 291,304 of NW_026525544.1, forward strand.
TGTACGCCTTCAAACGAGTGTTTTGCAGGGATGGGATGATGTGCCGCAGTGCGACGTGAGCAGGTGTAAGCGCCACCAAAGCATTGGAGTCATCCGCAATAAAGGAAGGCGAGTTCTATCTGCTGCAGAATGGTGGCTGTATCCTTCGTGCGAAAGCCCAGTACTGCCTGTAGAGGTGCCTTTTGGCAGTAATCCACCGAAGTGTGGCGCTTGTGGGTGGTGTAAAATGCCATGTCGACGAACAGTGATAGATGCAATTTTGTTTTGCTGTTGCTCGTTCTGAAACATTTCAAAACAGTTGAAACATTTCAAAACGCATTTGCAGCATCTTTAAAGTTTTTTTCTCATCCCGTTATCGGAATGTATATCCGATGGTAATCGCGCGACGGGATGATAATGCGGCCAAGAATCCGTCAGCCGTGAGATCACCAACAAGCTCCAGATGAACTGCCTGGGTTGCAAAACATACGAACATAAAACAGCTCTCTTGCGGGTTGGTTTAAGATAAGCTGGGTCGGCTCGGCGTTCCATGCGTTCATACGGGGAGTTGACCAGATTGTTGTTGCAGCACTGGCCTGGCGGGTCCTGCCGTATGCACCGGAAGCAATTCCTCACGATTCGCCCATCGAGTGGCCAATATTCTTCTCGAATCTGGGCAGCGCGACGAGATGAGCTAGCGGTTGTTGGGTTCTTTGGGTTGCAGCACACGATGGATTTGTTTAAATTGATAAGGGAAAAGCTGCGCAAAAGCTTTCAAACGCCCGCCTACTCGCACTCGCACCCGTTTTTCCGTCGAGAAATGGATTCAATCGTCGAAATGGAGGTGAATGTTTGTTTTCCCACTGACTTCTTCCCCGTTCAAGTAGCCGGATCTTCGATGCAAAATTCGTCTTGCTGCGCCAGTTTACATTCGTACCGATTTTACGAGCAGCTTCCATAAACAGGGGAGGGAATCGACCATGTAGCGGAGGTTGACGTGTTTTGTGTCTCGTGTGTTTTGTGTATAAAACCGGGTATGCAATGACGATGTTAATTCGAACCAAGAGTGAGTGATCTGACAGCGCTTTTCCTGACGCTGAGTTTCCACATCCGAGTTTTCCGCAGGCCATTGGGACGGAGCTGATGCTAACCAAATCGGGACCGCAACGCCACACCAGAACTCTTTAGCATTTCAGCTGCTGAGTTCCCTCGAGACAGGATTTGATGATGAGCCAGGGATGTGAATGATTTCTGGATCTCTGGAACGCGATTCGCCAGATTCGAAACGCTTCGGTTTCGTCGATTCTCATGGCTCGTGTAACACGCTGATGGAGATGTGCTCCACAGCATACAGCAGCGCAAAGTTCTACTCTCGGTTCTAATGTGATACGTTTCAGTGCGGGCAACGCGGGATTTCGACGCGAGCAGACTGACTCGTACTTGCCCCCAGCTGCCATATGCATTCTCCGATGCGTCTGCAAACGTATGAAGCTGTACTTTGGCGTTAGATAAGAGCACAACCCTATGCTGGCTTTGGAAGTCAGCCAGGCATCTTGCCAGGCGTCAGTAACCGATTTTCCATTTGCTACCGATTTGGATCATCCCATCCAGCTTTCTGAAGGCACAACTCCCTGCATCGCATGGTGAGGTGGGTGTTATTAATTGTCGGCTCGAAACTCGAAAACTCAGAGTACCCTTTTTCGGGCATCGAAGCGATGGAAGATGGTTTCGTTCGGAAACAAACTGCAGGGAAGACTGTGTGACCGATGTGTTCCGCTGGTAGGCCGGTAAGCACACGTCCACTGCACGTTAGATGTCCACGCTCGAAGTTCGAATCCTTCTTTGGAGAGCGCAACTCGGTTAATTGTTGGCGAAGCGCATACGAGGGCTTCCTTTACGCTGTTCGCACCACGCGATGAAATCGGGAAAACATAGAAGTTTGTTTTTTAGAGCGCGTGTAGCGAGTGGCTAATCGACACCTTCATCTTCAGCAAGCTGCAATAATGTGCGGGTGGCCAAGAACGAGGACCATATGCTACCGTAGCTACAGCTCGTACAATCTAATCGACGATCGTCTGGTGAGAAACGGAAGAAGATACGAAACTAATCGTCGATCGTCTGGTGGTGCAGCACAATTTGTCTATACAGTTTTTGACGATATCAGCTACGACGATGTCGATATCAGCTACGACGTCGATGAGCTCATCTTGAACCATAGGTCCAACTCGTACTGTTTCATTCAACGAGAAACCAGTGGACGTTTTAGCCGAACCATCAAATACAACTCTAACCTTCGTTGTGGTGCTTGATGCCTTCAAAAACTGTACGATAATAAGCGGTAGATGATAAGCAGCTGTATGTGCCCCAGTTCCAATAAACTCGCTTCATGAATGCTTGGTACGCCCCCATTCGAAGTGCTGAGAGTCGCGTTCCAATCTACGCTCAAACGCTGCTCAAAGCACACGAATAGCTTGAGCTCTAGACATTCGCGCGAGACATTTTGGGAGGCGAACAATAGATCTCTACGCGGTGTCGTCACGTGCCGTCAATGTATCATTTACCCGTAAGTTCCGCTCAGTTCCAAAATCGTTGAAAACGACTCCTCCAGAGGAGGTCATCCAGAGTGCTCGACGGCAGTTGTGCCGGTCATTATCCCAGCCAAACACACTGTGCATCAGTTCATGAGCAGCTTTAGCAAAAACAAGCGATCCGCTCAAGGCACACTAGATGGTGTATTCCAATCGTTGGTGTTTTTATATCGCGCGCGCGCGTGTTGGGAGATTCAGAGACATCTGCACTGCAAACGAACTGCATGCGGGAGACAATTCGCGTACGGTTTTTTTTTTTTTTTTTGCAGATTGGCCTGCACCAACGATAGTAACCTCTCACCTTTTCGTTGCTTCAGCCGCAGTCGGTGAGCGAGGCCCCATCGCTAATTAGGCAGTAGGCTGTGATGCGCTGTCGAAGAGAGCTCGCGCAAGATGAGCGATTGTTGTGTGTTGTTTATGGCCGTGGTGAGATGTCAATGTGTATTAGTGTGTTTGTGTGTGTGTGTGTGGGTGTGTATAGCATTACAGTGACGCCATTTGTACTGTGATGGGCAATCACGAGCCAATGTGATCTTTCCCGCAGACAATTCGATCGATGAATCGATGACGCTCCTTCGGTTCCATCGCTTCGAAACGCGGGCATCATGCGCGCTGTAGCAGCAAAACTAGGCATGGCGAGGAACGTTTATTCACCGTTCAGTTCCTCGAGCCATTGTCCATGCGACGTCTGACGTTTGGGTGTTTACTGGTAAAGTCTGCAATACACGCATCGTACGACGATGTGGGAACGAAATTAAACCGTCGTACTTCTTCGGGTTGGTGTCACTCGATGCGTGTGCCTCCCAATCGCCGTAATGTAGCTATGGGCAGCTTAGCTACTTTGTAGATGTTCGAGAATGCTTCCCCCAAGTGCCCGTTTCTTCTCGCAAATGCTGTAATATCTTTTTTTTGTCGCTCAAATTCATCCACAAGATGGTGCAGTGATGCTACGCTTTCCTTCCGTGCAGCAGAAATGGCAAAGAATGGCTTGTAAATGGCGCTTTTTTTAAGCAGATATTCATTGGAGTATCGCTCAGTTAATGTGTTCCACGCTAAATCATAATTAGCCGTGCTTATGGTGATTGACTCTATCACTTGAGCCGCCTCTCCTTTCACAGCGGCGCGCAAATAGTGGAATTTTTGTATCGCCGGTAAGTCTCCGTTTGCATGTATGAGGCACGCAAAACGTATCGCGGAATGTCAACCATTGCATATAATCTCCACTGAATTCAGGCAGTGCAATGGTGGGAAGCTTAGGGACCCTTGAGCGGATTCGATCCGGTGGTCGTTTGGGCATAAGATGTTTGCACTCCCCGCAAATGCGCCTGCAATTTTGGATTACACCTGTATTGTTCTGCTTTCTTGTAATTCTCCCTCAAAGCCGCATTTTGCCGATATTTCTTCGGCAGTGGAAGCGAAGTCTTCCAACCCTTTGCTGGATATCGTCAAGATCTTGGCATAATCGTTCAAACTTCCTACGTCGGGTTTCTACCTCTATTTGGTCCCGTTCAGCAACGAAATCCTCTAGAAATTTTTCATATCGCGAAATGGACACTAGCAAAATTGTCCGCCGGGATGCTAACACCGTGGGCTTCATTGGCACTATGTGAATGCTTAGCACTATGTGAATGCACTATATGCTTGTGAATGTATGCGTTTGACAGTGTTTTGCGTGATGCGGCAAAAACAGCTGTATGCTTAACGATAATTCAACTACAAGCGGTAACACAATATCGATCGAAACTCGCGATTTTAAAAACCAGATACTCACACAATCCTGGTCACGGCACCATGAACGTTCGCGGTAAGTTTCGGATCACTTTATTAACAATTTCTAAAATGTTTATATGAAAAAAATTTTTTTAGTACATCCTCGATTTAAAAAAATTTTTTTAGTACATCCTCGATCTAAAAAAATTTTTTTAGTACATCCTCGATCTAAAAAAATTTTTTTAGTACATCCTCGACCTAAAAAAAATTTTTTTAGTACATCCTCGATCTAAAAAAATTTTTTTAGTACATCCTCGACCTAAAAAAATTTTTTTAGTACATCCTCGATCTAAAAAAATTTTTTTAGTACATCCTCGATTTAAAAAAAATTTTTTTAGTACATCCTCGATTTAAAAAAATTTTTTTAGTACATCCTCGATCTAAAAAAATTTTTTTAGTACATCCTCGATCTAAAAAAATTTTTTTAGTACATCCTCGACCTAAAAAAATTTTTTTAGTACATCCTCGACCTAAAAAAAATTTTTTTAGTACATCCTCGATCTAAAAAAATTTTTTTAGTACATCCTCGACCTAAAAAAAATTTTTTTAGTACATCCTCGATCAAAAAAAATTTTTTTAGTACATCCTCGATCTAAAAAAAATTTTTTTAGTATATCCTTGATATGAAAAATTTTTTTTAGTATGAACGTTCGCGTAAGTTTCGGATCACTTTATTAATTATTTCGCTGCTTGTGGTGTCGAAAGTCAAGAGATAGCAAAAGAGGAGGCCATTCCTTTAATTTTCTTCCTTTTTTATACAATTTTTGAGTGCCACTCACGGGAGTGGCAACTCACTATTCACTCAAATCATCACTCGCTGGACAGCTCCTCAAACAAACAACTCCTCGACGAAACCAAGTGTTCGTTAAGGTTGAAACATCTTCGGCGAACATACTCCCCCCCCCCCCCATGACAAAAGAGTCATCATAAAGCCAAAAACAGGATGCACGTACTACGAAGCCTGATGGCGCCGTAACGGGGAGTAAACATAGTTTTGGTAATTGGACGCGTTACTATTCCTTTTTGACGGTTTTAGTTCCACACCACACGCGTAAGATGAGCCTGTCCATTTGGCCATTTGGTGCTGGGAAGCGAATCGTCCACAAGGATGACCAATGCGGCCAGGGCCACTATATCTCACTACGATTCACTATCCCTATCCGGTTTTCCCTTTCTGCATTTTGCTGCAAAGATACTCGGTTGTCCAATGCCCTCCGGAAGCGTTGAACAAGCAATTGCCAATTGTTTTGTAATTCGTCCAAAGTGTACGCCTTCAAACGAGTGTTTTTCAGGGATGGGATGATGTGCCGATGTGCGACGTGAGCAGGTGTAAGCGCCACCAAAGCATTGGGGTCATCCGCAATAAAGCAAGGCGAGTTCTATCTGCTGCAGAATGGTGGCTGTATTCTTCGTGCGAAAGCCTAAGAGCTGCCTGTAGAGGTGTCTTTTGGCAGTAATCCACCGAAGTGTGGCGCTTGTGGGTGGTGTAAAATGCCATGTCGGCGAACAGTGACAGATGCAATTTTGTTTTGGAACATTTCTCGTTCTGAAACATTTCAAAACAGTTGAAACATTTCAAAACGCATTTGCAGCACCTTTAAAGTTTTTTTCTCATTCCCGTTATCGGAATGTATATCCGATGGTAATCGCGCGACGGGATGATAATGCGGCCGTGAGATCGCCAACAAGCTCCAGATGAACTGCCTGGGTTGCAAAACAAGTGAACATTTAGCGGCAGCAGCTCGCTTGTGCGTTGGTTTAAGATAAGCTGGGTCGGCTCGGCGTTCCCTGCGTTCATACGGGGAGTTGACCAGTTTGTTGTTGCAGCACTTGCCTTTTCGGGTCCTGCCGTATGCACCGGAAGCAATTCCTCACGATTCGCCCATCGAGTGGCCAATATTCTTCTCGAATCTGGGCAGCGCGACGAGCTGAGCTAGCGGTTGTTGGGTTCTTTGGGTTGCAGCACACGATGGATTTGTTTCAATTGATAAGGGAAAAGCGGCGCAAAGTTTCAAACGCCCGCCTACTCGCACTCGCACCCGTTTTTCCCTCGAGAAATGCATTCAATCGTCGAAATGGAGGTGAATGTTTTCCCCACTGACTTCTTCCCTGTTCAAGTAGCCGGATCTTCGATGAAAAATTCGTCTTGCTGCGCCAGTTTACATTCGTACCGATTTTACGAGCAGCTTCCATAAACAGGGGAGGGAATCGACCATGTAGCGGAGGTTGACGTGTTTTGTGTCTCGTGTGTTTTGTGTATAAAACCGGGTATGCAATGACGATGTTAATGCGAACCAAGAGTGAGTGATCTGACAGCGCTTAGCCTGACGCTGAGTTTCCACATCCGAGTTTCCGCAGGCCATTGGGACGGAGCTGATGCTAACCAAATCGGGACCGCAACGCCACACCAGAACTCTTTAGCATTTCAGCTGCTGAGATCCCTCGAGACAGGATTTGATGATGATGATGAGCCGGGGATGTGATGATGATTTCTGGATCTCTGGAACGCGATTCGCCAGATTCGAAACGCTTCGGTTTCGTCGATCCTCATGGCTCGTCTAACACGATGATGGAGATGTGCTTCTAACAAAGCAGCGCAAAGTTCTACTCTCGGTTGTAATGTGATACGTTTCAGTGGGGCTACGCGGGATTTTGACGCGAGCAGACTGACTCGTACCTGCCCCCTGCTGCCATATGCATTCTCCGATGCGTCTGCAAACGTATGAAATTGTGCTTTGGCGTTAGATAAGAGCACAACCCTATGCTGGCTTTGGAAGTCAGCCAGGCATCTTGCCGGTGGTCAGTAACCGATTTCCATTTGCTACCGATTTGGATCATCCCATGCAACTTTCTGAAGGCACAACTCCCTGCATCGCATGGTGAGGTGGGTGTTATTAATTGTCGGCTCGAAACTCGAAAACTCAGAGTACCCTTTTTCGAGCATCGAAGCGATGGAAGATGGTTTCGTTCGGAAACAAACTGCAGGGAAGACTGTGTGACCGATGTGTTCCGCTGGCAGGCCGGTAAGCACACGTCCACTGCACGTTAGATGTCCACGTTCGAAGTTCGAATCCTTCTTTGGAGAGCGCAACTCGGTTAATTGTTGGCGAAGCGCATACGAGGGCTTCCTCTACGCTGTTCGCACCACCGATGAAATCGGGAAAACGTAGAAGTTTGTTTTTTAGAGCGCGTGTAGCGAGTGGCTAATCGACACCTTCATCTTCAGCAAGCTGCAATAATGTGCGAGTGGCCAAGAACGAGGATGGAACCAAACCATATGTTACCGTAGCTACAGCTCGTACAATCTAATCGTCGATCGTCTGGTGGTGCAACACAATTTGTCTATACAGTTTTTGGCGATATCAGCTACGACAGCGATCTTATAAGCTCGAAAACGAAACGCAAACTGACGTCGATGAGTTCATCTTGAACCATAGGTCCAACTCGTAATGTTTCATTCAGCGAGAAACCAAACGTCGGCGTTTGTGCCGAACCATCAGATACAACTCTAACCTTCGTTGTGGTGCTTGATGCCTTCAAAAACTGTACGATAATAAGAGGTAGATATAATAAGCAGCTGTATGTGTCCCAGTTCCAATAAACTCGCTTCATGAATGCTTGGTACGCCCCAATTCGAAGTGCTGAGAGTCGCGTTCCAATCTACGCTCAACGCAGCGCAAAGCACACGAATAGCTTGAGCTCTAGACATTCGCGCGAGCTTTTCGCCAAAAATCTGGCTGTTTTGGGGAGGCGAACAATAGATCTCTACGCGGTGTCGTCACGTGCCGTGGTGGCCATTTACCCGTAAGTTCCGCTCAGTTCCAAAATCAGTTCCAAAACGACTCCTCCAGAGGAGGTCATCCAGAGTGCTCGACGGCAGTTGTGCCGGTCATTATCCCAGCCAAACACACTGTGCATCAGTTCATGAGCAGCTTTAGCAAAAACAAGCGATCCGCTCAAGGCACACTAGATGGTGTATTCCAATCGTTGGTGTTTTTATATCGCGCGCGCGCGTGTTGGGAGATTCAGAGACATCTGCACTGCAAACGAACTGCATGCGGGAGACAATTCGCGTACGGTTTTTTTTTTTTTTTTTTGCAGATTGGCCTGCACCAACGATAGTAACCTCTCACCTTTTCGTTGCTTCAGCCGCAGTCGGTGAGCGAGGCCCCATCGCTAATTAGGCAGTAGGCTGTGATGCGCTGTCCACGAGAGCTCGCGCAGGATGAGCGATTGTTGTGTGTTGTTTATGGCCGTGGTGAGATGTAAATGTGTATTAGTGTGTGTGTGTGTAGCATTACAGTAACGCCATTTGTACTGTGATGGGCAATCACGAGCCAATGTGATCTTTCCCGCAGACAATTCGATCGATGAATCGATGACGCTCCTTCGGTTCCATCGCTTCGAAACGCGGGCATCATGCGCGCTGTAGCAGCAAAACTAGGCATGGCGAGGAACGTTTATTCGCCGTTCAGTTCCTCGAGTCATTGTCCATGCGACGTCTGACGTTTGGGTGTTTACTGGTAAAGTTTCCAATACACGCATCGTACGACGATGTGGGCACGAAATTAAACCGTCGTACTTCTTCGGGTTGGTGTCACTCGATGCGTGTGCCTCCCAATCGCCGTAATGTAGCTATGGGCAGCTTAGCTACTTTGTAGATGTTCGAGAATGCTTCCCCCAAGTGCCCGTTTCTTCTCGCAAATGCTGCAATATCTTTTTTTGTGTCGCTCAAATTCCTCTACAAGATGGTGCAGTGATGCTACGCTTTCCTTCTGTGCAGCAGGAATGGCAAAGAATGGCTTGTAAATGGCGCTTTTTTTAAGCAGATATTCATTGGAGTATCGCTCAGTTAATGTGTTCCACGCCTAAATCGAAATTAGCCGCGCGCTTATGGTGATTGACTCTATCACTTGAGCCGCCTCTCCTTTCACAGCGGCGCGCAAATAGTGGAATTTTTGTATCGCCGGTAAGTCTCCGTTTGCCTGGATGAGGCACTCAAAACGTATCGCGGAATGTCAACCATTGCATATAATTTGTTCTACTCATAGCATGGAGCAAAACTCGCCTATAATTGCTCCTCTATATAGCAATCGTCAACATCACTGAAACACTAGTGAACTATATTTTCAGATGCTTTTCATGTACATTCTATAACAATCCCCACTAGTTATATATATCTTTAAGTCAATATGTCTTAACCCATTGCAGTGTAATTATTCCAGATTTTGAAAAACACAAAAACCTTCACATGATTTTGTCCAATAGTAAAAAATAACAAAATTAACAGTCACATACTTGAAGCGCCGAAGAGGAAGTGAATTAAATTATTTATTAAAATACACATCAAGGCGAGATTTGGATGAATTATAATAAAAAGTTATAAAAAAAAAGGAGCTGCAATTCATCAAGCGATATTGGAGACATTTATATGCCATAACAGAAATTGTGTAGCTTCGTAACGACCCTTAAACTAAGTTTCGTCGGTATACGATGGAGTTAGTCGCGGGTGTAGCCCTAGCAAATTCCGTGCAACATAGCCTTCCCTTCCAATTGTGTTGCGTGCCCACCACCATTCTCTCTCCGCCTCAGCTCCTTTTCGAATCATAAGAAGCTTATCGTTTACGCAGAAGCTCAATTCATCCGACTGTTGAGTGTTCTCCATTGTTTAAAATTCCCCGCTTTTCTTGCATACTGTAAAGGTATTCTGAACAGCCATCAAATCCTTCTTCGTTTTCTTCGCATTTTTCGGCCGGTGTTTCATGATCAGACAAGGCAGCTGCAAACAAACATTTTTTTTAGTACATCCTTGATATGAAAAAAATTTTTTTAGTACATCCTCGATCTAAAAAAAAATTTTTTAGTACATCCTTGATATGAAAAAATTTTTTTAGTACATCCTCGATCTAAAAAAATTTTTTTAGTACATCCATGATGTGAAAAAATTTTTTTTAGTACATCCTCGATCTAAAAAAATTTTTTTAGTGCTTCCTCGATCTAAAAAAATTTTTTTAGTACATCCTCGATCTAAAAAAAATTTTTTTAGTACATCCTCGATCAAAAAAAATTTTTTTAGTACATCCTCGATCTAAAAAAATTTTTTTAGTACATCCTCGATCTTAAAAAATTTTTTTAGTACATCCTCGATCTAAAAAAATTTTTTTAGTACATCCTCGATCTAAAAAAATTTTTTTAGTACATCCTCGATCTAAAAAAAATTTTTTTAATACATCCTCGATCAAAAAAAAATTTTTTTAGTACATCCTCGATCTAAAAAAATTTTTTTAGTACATCCCCGATCTAAAAAAATTTTTTAGTACATCCTCGATCTAAAAAAAATTTTTTTAGTACATCTTTGATTTAAAAAAAATTTTTCTAGTACATCCTCGATCTAAAAAAATTTTTTTAGTACATCCTCGATCTAAAAAAATTTTTTTAGTACATCCTCGATCAAAAAAAAATTTTTTTAGTACATCCTCGATCTAAAAAAAATTTTTTTAGTACATCCTCGATCTAAAAAAATTTTTTTAGTACACCCCGATTTAAAAAAAATTTTTTAGTACATCCTCGATCTAAAAAAATTGTTTTAGTACATCCTCGATTTAAAAAAAATTTTTTTAGTACATCCTCGATTTAAAAAAAATTTTTCTAGTACATCCTCGATCTAAAAAAATTTTTTTAGTACATCCTCGATCTAAAAAAAATTTTTGGTACATCCTCGATCAAAAAAAAATTTTTTTAGTACATCCTCGATCTAAAAAAAATTTTTTTAGTACATCCTCGATTTAAAAAAAATTTTTTAGTACATCCTCGATCTAAAAAAAATTTTTTTAGTACATCCTCGATCTTAAAAAATTTTTTTAGTACATCCTCGATTTAAAAAAAATTTTTTTAGTACATCCTCGATCTAAAAAAATTTTTTTAGTACATCCTCGATCTAAAAAAAATTTTTTTAATACATCCTCGATCAAAAAAAAATTTTTTTAGTACATCCTCGATCTAAAAAAATTTTTTTAGTACATCCTCGATTTAAAAAAAAATTTTTTGTACATCCTCGATCTAAAAAAATTTTTTTAGTACATCCTCGATCAAAAAAAATTTTTTTAGTACATCTTCGATCAAAAAAAATTTTTTTAGTACATCCTCGATCTAAAAAACATTTTTTTAGTACATCCTCGATCTAAAAAAAGTTTTTAGTACATCCTCGATCTAAAAAAAATTTTTTTAGTACATCCTCGATCTAAAAAAAATTTTTTTAGTACATCCTCAATCAAAAAAAATTTTTTTAGTACATCCTCGATCTAAAAAAAATTTTTTTAGTACATCCTTGATATGAAAAAAATTTTTTTAGTACATCCTTGATATGAAAAAAATTTTTTTAGTACATCCTCGATCTAAAAAATTTTTTTAGTACATCCTCAATCTAAAAAAATTTTTAGTACATCCTCGATCTAAAAAAAATTTTTTTAGTACATCCTCGATCAAAAAAATTTTTTTTAGTACATCCTCGATCTAAAAAAAATTTTTTTAGTACATCCTTGATATGAAAAAAATTTTTTTAGTACATCCTCGATCTAAAAATTTTTTTAGTACATCCTCAATCTAAAAAAATTTTTAAGTACATCCTCGATCTAAAAAAAATTTTTTTAGTACATCCTCGATTTAAAAAAAATTTTTCTAGTACATCCTCGATCTAAAAAAATTTTTTTAGTACATCCTCGATTAAAAAAAATTTTTTTAGTACATCCTTGATCTAAAAAAAATTTTTTTAGTACATCCTCGATCTAAAAAAATTTTTTTAGTACATCCTTGATCTAAAAAAAATTTTTTAGTACATCCTTGATATGAAAAAATTTTTTTAGTACATCCTCGATCTAAAAAAATTTTTTTAGTACATCCTCGATCTAAAAAATTTTTTTTAGTACATCCTCGATCTAAAAAAAATTTTTTTAGTACATCCTCGATCAAAAAAAAATTTTTTAGTACATCCTCGATCTAAAAAAAATTTTTTTAGTACATTCTTGATATGAAAAAAATTTTTTTTGGACATCCTCGATCTAAAAAAATTTTTTAGTACATCCTCAATCTAAAAAAATTTTTTAGTACATCCTCGATCTAAAAAAAATTTTTTTAATACATCCTCGATCTAAAAAAAATTTTTTTAGTACATCCTCAATCAAAAAAAATTTTTTTAGTACATCCTCGATCTAAAAAAAATTTTTTTAGTACATCCTTGATATGAAAAAAATTTTTTTAGTACATCCTTGATATGAAAAAAATTTTTTTAGTACATCCTCGATCTAAAAAATTTTTTTAGTACATCCTCAATCTAAAAAAATTTTTAGTACATCCTCGATCTAAAAAAAATTTTTTTAGTACATCCTCGATCAAAAAAAATTTTTTTAGTACATCCTCGATCTATAAAAAATTTTTTTAGTACATCCTTGATATGAAAAAAATTTTTTTAGTACATCCTCGATCTAAAAAATTTTTTTAGTACATCCTCAATCTAAAAAAATTTTTAAGTACATCCTCGATCTAAAAAAAATTTTTTTAGTACATCCTCGATTTAAAAAAAATTTTTCTAGTACATCCTCGATCTAAAAAAATTTTGTTAGTACATCCTCGATCAAAAAAAATTTTTTTAGTACATCCTTGATCTAAAAAAAATTTTTTTAGTACATCCTCGATCTAAAAAAATTTTTTTAGTACATCCTTGATCTAAAAAAAATTTTTTAGTACATCCTTGATATGAAAAAATTTTTTTAGTACATCCTCGATCTAAAAAAATTTTTTTAGTACATCCTCGATCTAAAAAATTTTTTTTAGTACATCCTCGATCTAAAAAAAATTTTTTTAGTACATCCTCGATCAAAAAAAAATTTTTTAGTACATCCTCGATCTAAAAAAAATTTTTTTAGTACATTCTTGATATGAAAAAAATTTTTTTTGGACATCCTTGATATGAAAAAAATTTTTTTAGTACATCCTCGATCAAAAAAAATTTTTTTAGTACATCCTCGATCTAAAAAAATTTTTTTAGTACATCCTTGATATGAAAAAAATTTTTCTAGTACATCCTCGATCTAAAAAAATTTTTTTAGTACATCCTCGATCTAAAAAAATTTTTTTAGTACATCCTCGATCTAAAACAAAATTTTTTTAGTACATCCTCGATCAAAAAAATTTTTTTAGTACATCCTCGATCTAAAAAAAATTTTTTTAGTACATCCTCGATTTAAAAAAAAATTTTTTAGTACATCCTCAATCTAAAAAAATTTTTTAGTACATCCTCGGTCTAAAAAAAATTTTTTTAGTACATCCTCGATTTAAAAAAAAATTTTCTAGTACATCCTCGATCTAAAAAAAATTTTTTAGTACATCCTCGATCTAAAAAAAATTTTTTTACTACATCCTCGATCAAAAAAAATTTTTTTAGTACATCCTCGATCTAAAAAAAAATTTTTTAGTACATCCTTGATATGAAAAAATTTTTTTTAGTACATCCTCGATCTAAAAAAATTTTTTTAGTACATCCTCGATCAATAAAAATTTTTTTAGTACATCCTCGATCTAAAAAAAAATTATTTTAGTACATCCTAGATCAAAAAAAATTTTTTTAGTACATCCTCGATCTAAAAAAAATTTTTTTAGTACATCCTTGATATGAAAAAATTTTTTTTAGTACATCCTCCATCTAAAAAAATTTTTATAGTACATCCTCGATCTAAAAAAATTTTTTTAGTACATCCTCGATCAAAAAAAAATTTTTTAGTACATCCTCGATCTAAAAAAAATTTTTTTAGTACATCCTTGATATGAAAAAAATTTTCTAGTACATCCTCGATCTAAAAAAATTTTTTTAGTACATCCTCGATCAAAAAAAATTTTTGTTAGTACATGCTTGATATGAAAAAAATTTTTTTAGTACATCCTCGATCTAAAAAAATTTTTTTAGTACATCCTTGATATGAAAAAAATTTTTTTAGTACATCCTTGATTTCAAAAAATTTTTTAGTACATCCTCGATCTAAAAAATTTTTTTTAGTACATCCTCGATTTAAAAAAAATTATTTTAGTACATCCTCGATGAAAAAAAATTTTTTTAGTACATCCTCGATCTAAAAAAATTTTTTTAATACATCCTCGATCTAAAAAAATTTTTTAGTACATCCTCGATCTAAAAAAATTATTTTAGTACATCCTCGATCTAAAAAAAATTTTTTTAGTACATCCTCGATTTAAAAAAATTTTTTTAGTACATCCTCGATTTAAAAAAATTTTTTTAGTACATCCTCGATCTAAAAAAAATTTTTTTAGTACATCCTCGATCTAAAAAAATTTTTTTGTACATCCTCGATCTAAAAAAAATTTTTTTAGTACATCCTTGATATGAACAAATTTTTTTAGTACATCCTCGATGTAAAAAAAATTTCTTTAGTACATCCTCGATCTAAAAAAAATTTTTTAGTACATCCTCGATCTAAAAAAAATTTTTTTAGTACAACCTCGATCTAAAAAAAATTTTTTTAGTACATCCTCGATATGAAAAAAATTTTTTTAGTACATCCTCGATCAAAAAAAATTTTTTTAGTACATCCTTGATATGAAAAAAATTGTTTTAGTACATCCTCGATCAAAAAAAATTTTTTTAGTACATCCTCGATCTAAAAAAAATTTTTTTAGTACATCCTCGATCTAAAAAAAATTTTTTTTAGTACATCCTTGATATGAAAAAATTTTGTTTAGTACATCCTCGATCTAAAAAAATTTTTTTAGTACATCCTCGATCTAAAAAAATTTTTTTAGTACATCCTCGATCTAAAAAATTTTTTTTAGTACATCCTCGATCTAAAAAAAATTTTTTTAGTACATCCTTGATATGAAAAAATTTTTTATAGTACATCCTCGATCTAAAAAAATTTTTTTAGTACATCCTCGATCTAAAAAAAATTTTTCTAGTACATCCTCGATCTAAAAAAAATTTTTTTAGTACATCCTCGATCTAAAAAAATTTTTTTAGTACATCCTCGATCTAAAAAAAAATTTTTTAGTACATCCTTGATATGAAAAAATTTTTTTTAGTACATCCTCGATCTAAAAAAATTTTTTTAATACATCCTCGATCTAAAAAAATTATTTTAGTACATCCTCGATCTAAAAAAAATTTTTTTAGTACATCCTCGATTTAAAAAAAAATTTTCTAGTACATCCTCGATCTAAAAAAATTTTTTAATACATCCTCGATCTAAAAAAAATTTTTTTAGTACATCCTTGATATGAAAAAATTTTTTTTAGTACATCCTTGATTTCAAAAAATTTTTTAGTACATCCTCGATCTAAAAAATTTTTTTTAGTACATCCTCGATTTAAAAAAAATTATTTTAGTACATCCTCGATGAAAAAAAATTTTTTTAGTACATCCTCGATCTAAAAAAATTTTTTTAGTACATCCTCGATCAAAAAAAATTTTTTTAGTACATCCTCGATCTAAAAAAAATTTTTTTAGTACATCCTCGATCTAAAAAAATTTTTTTTAGTACATCCTCGATCTAAAAAAATTATTTTAGTACATCCTCGATCTAAAAAAAATTTTTTTAGTACATCCTCGATTTAAAAAAAAATTTTCTAGTACATCCTCGATCTAAAAAAATTTTTTAATACATCCTCGATCTAAAAAAAATTTTTTTAGTACATCCTTGATATGAAAAAATTTTTTTTAGTACATCCTTGATTTCAAAAAATTTTTTAGTACATCCTCGATCTAAAAAATTTTTTTTAGTACATCCTCGATTTAAAAAAAATTATTTTAGTACATCCTCGATGAAAAAAAATTTTTTTAGTACATCCTCGATCTAAAAAAATTTTTTTAGTACATCCTCGATCAAAAAAAATTTTTTTAGTACATCCTCGATCTAAAAAAAATTTTTTTAGTACATCCTTGATATGAAAAAATTTTTTTTAGTACATCCTCGATCTAAAAAAATTTTTTTAGTACATCCTCGATCAAAAAAAATTTTTTTAGTACATCCTCGATCTAAAAAAATTTTTTTAGTACATCCTCGATCAAAAAAAATTTTTTTAGTACATCCTCGATCTAAAAAAAATTTTTTTAGTACATCCTTGATATGAAAAAATTTTTTTTAGTACATCCTCGATCTAAAAAAAATTTTTTTAGTACATCCTTGATCAAAAAAAATTTTTTTAGTACATCCTCGATCTAAAAAAAATTTTTTTAGTACATCCTTGATATGAAAAAAATTTTTTTAGTACATCCTCGATCTAAAAAAAATTTTTTAGTACATCCTCGATCTAAAAAAAATTTTTTTAGTACAACCTCGATCTAAAAAAAATTTTTTTAGTACATCCTCGATATGAAAAAAATTTTTTTAGTACATCCTCGATCAAAAAAAATTTTTTTAGTACATCCTTGATATGAAAAAAATTGTTTTAGTACATCCTCGATCAAAAAAAATTTTTTTAGTACATCCTCGATCTAAAAAAAATTTTTTTAGTACATCCTCGATCTAAAAAAAATTTTTTTTAGTACATCCTTGATATGAAAAAATTTTGTTTAGTACATCCTCGATCTAAAAAAATTTTTTTAGTACATCCTCGATCTAAAAAAATTTTTTTAGTACATCCTCGATCTAAAAAAATTTTTTTAGTACATCCTCGATCTAAAAAAAATTTTTTTAGTACATCCTTGATATGAAAAAATTTTTTATAGTACATCCTCGATCTAAAAAAATTTTTTTAGTACATCCTCGATCTAAAAAAAATTTTTCTAGTACATCCTCGATCTAAAAAAAATTTTTTTAGTACATCCTCGATCTAAAAAAATTTTTTTAGTACATCCTCGATCTAAAAAAAAATTTTTTAGTACATCGTCGATCTAAAAAAAATTTTTTTAGTACATCCTTGATTAGAAAAAAATTTTTTTAGTACATCCTCGATCTAAAAAAATTTTTAGTACATCCTCGATCTAAAAAAAATTTTTTAGTACATCCTCGATCTAAAAAAATTTTTTTAGTACATCCTCGATCTAAAAAAAATTTTTTTAGTACATCCTCGATCTAAAAAAAATTTTTTTAGTACATCCTTGATTAGAAAAAAAATTTTTTAGTACATCCTCGATCTAAAAAAATTTTTAGTACATCCTCGATCTAAAAAAAATTTTTTAGTACATCCTCGATCTAAAAAAATTTTTTTAGTACATCCTCGAACAAAAAAATCCTTTTTTTTAGTTCATAAAAAGTGTGTGCGTTGGCACATTTTTATTCGAACAAACACACGAAAACATGGACAGTGATAAAATGAAAACACATTTAAAAAAAAAAAATACACATAACATTCAAAAAAACAACATTCGTACGAAAGCAAAGTACGGCAAAACCGAAACCTCCCCTCGCTAATGATCGCCAGGCAACGACGTGCACGGAAACGGGGGTGGGGTTATGTTCGCTCGGGTGCCCCTAAACACATTCTGCGGTCGACCTAAAGCCCCCGTGGCTGGTCGACAGGGGCACAGATGACCGCAGACGGATGCAAAAAGTCACCCG